>NC_072476.1:84624889-84952944 GCF_027574615.1 Eptesicus fuscus | reverse complement strand
CTGGCTCTAAGATAATGTGCTGCTAGTTAGAGAGATAAGGGGAAGCTCGGACACCTGTTTGTTAAGGGGACCTGTCAGAATTCTGAATCAAGTGGACAGGAAGACAAAGGGTGTCAGGAGTAGACAGCTCATGCTAATGTGGGAAGTGGTGTGTGCCTCCAGAGAGGAGCAGGAAGCCCTGTTGGCAGAGGGGACAGCCAGAGCAGAGATGTGGAGTGGAGAAGAATTATTCTGCAGGCACAGTGGGGAGCGGTGGGAAAAAGAGAGGAGCATGGAATTCTCTGAGCCCTGTTTTCATGAAGACCTGGAAAGCACTCGGGTTGAAGGTGATCCCCATTCCAGGCTGATGTTGTCCCACACCATAGAAACGTGCATAGCATTTTTTCAAAAAACACCTAACACTCACTGTGGCAGTTGGAATAGGGAAAGAAGCAAGTAGCCATTGTAGAAGGAAGACCAGTGTCCTTGAGGCTGCAGAAAACGCCAAGCTTTCCAGTGGGCAGTGTTTCCATGTCTGGAGGCTGGGACACAGTGAGGGAGCTGCCCAAGATCCCTGCAATTGGGGATCAGATCCAAGGAATGCAAATCCTTCTCTGTCCTCCTGCTCAGTGCTATGTAGATGTATTTGCTGGAGATTTGGCTTTTTAAAGGCAGGAAAGAAACACTCACAGGAAAGATTTGTGAACTGGAGAGGGAGGCCGAAACCCCCAAAGTGAAGATGGAGTTCTTGTTAATTAGATGAACTTTATGTTGCTGCTAATGTATTTATTGACACTTTAATTTTTTCCATATACTTAACTCTTGGTTAATTTATTTACATAACATTACACTGAAGATGCTCTTCTTGTTTTATTTCACAGATGCAATTAGCTAAGTTTAAATGGCCCCCGGTAGAAGAGGGTCACTTATCTGCTTGCTATCCACAGGAAAACAAGCAACCTAAATGCTGACAACCTCCACGCATCAGGATGCCACATCTCGTTAGTAACAATTTTTGTGCACATCTTGCAATCCAAATTATATGTAGTCACAAATGTCAGTTTACTTTTAAAAAAGCTGTTCCATGGTTAAGAAGGCAGGTGGGGACTGCTGATTCCAGGAACCACAGAGGAGGCATCTACAGACCCTGGGCTCCTCCAAATTCCGGCTGGCCTAGGGTTCTCATCAAGATTTTGGGTCACAGCTGAGTCTGAAACTCCTGGCATTTAAGCCATGACTGTTTTATTTCACTGTGGATTTTAAGGCTGCAATGGAGCCGAGTGTGACCTCAGGCACACAGAGCAGAACTCCAGTTGCTGGAGGTAAGTTGTGCACCTGTTCTTTGACTTCTGGATGAGAGTGCCTAGCCCACACCTGCTGGCTTCTCAGCAGAACACACCCTGACTCAGCCCTGCAAGTGGCTCAGTGTGTGGATTCAAGAACGGTGGCTGTCCCTGGGACCTCAGTCTTGATCATCATCATGCTTAGGTGGCACCAGCACACCTTTCTGTGCATGACACACATCTGAGGAAAAATTTGTTAAGTAATTGAAGGCCCTCTGTGCCCGCTGTGACAGAAAGACCTTAAGTGGAGGTGGTACACATCAAGAAGGTTGTGCACATCAAGGAGCAACAGTGCAGCGCTCAGGGTGAGCAGCCCTCCCATAGGCTGCCGTGCCTGACCGTGCAGACAGCTGAGGCGGCACCACACCGCTCTGCTCCCTGGGTGCTTGCTGTAGGTGCTGTTCTCCAGGGCATCCTCAGAGCAGGGCAGTTAGCACCTGGCATCCTCCTCAGGGCAGGGCTCAGGCCAGTTGCTCCTGTCTTCTCAGGACAGGATAGCTATCAAGAATGAGTTATGCAGAAATAAGACAAGGCCCTCACTTTCTTCAATTGTTTGCATAACTGAGGGATGGGCAAGGATTTCTTGTCCAAGCTTGTTGTGTTGTTTCTTAGTTATAGTCTCTCAACTCCAAACTCACCCTCCTGTATGAACTCGGCCGGGCCGTGCTGGGGTCTGGCTGTGCAGGTGGCATCTCTCCTCTGCCAGCCGAATGCTGGTGAGCACCTCCACCAGGGCCGCCACCGGAGAGCACAGGGCTGGGCGACAAAGGCCCTCCTCCTGTTGTGAGCTGCTGTCCTGATGGCATCACCGTGACGAGGGCCTTTGTTTGGGCCCAGTGTCCCGCTCCTGGTGCTGGGTTCTGGCTCCATGGGGATGTCCTCCAAGCTCTTGGCTTTGATGCCCCACCTCTTCTCTCCTTCCCCCCCCCGACTCCCCTGAGCAAGGCTGGGACTTCAACCTGCGGCGACTAAGTTTTTGTCATCTCAGGATCCCATAAATTGTTTTCAATTCTCCAACTTCCGTTTGACCAATTTTCTATATAAAATTCTTTCTGCTGAAATAGTGAGTGTCATTTCTGAATTCCAGACTGGACTGTCACTTACAGGTCCAGAACATGAAAAGAAGCTGGAATATGAGGGGACAAAAATTATACCGAGAAACCAAATGTTCCCAAGAGTTTATATCCACAGGTGTATCTGTGTAGGGTCCCCAGTGCCCTGCTGTGTGTGAAGCAATGTGTTAACCGCACAGGGAGGGGCGCCCCCCAACAGGTGCAAGCAGCACCGGCTGGGATGCTATGCTGGGGAGGGATGCCATGCCTTCCACGGAGCTCAGCACAGAACGATTAATTCAAGGCTGTTGATTTCACAGGGGAGGTAGAAGCTGCAGCGGACATTGAAGAATGAGGAGTTTGGCCAGCCAAGTGGGGGACAGGACGCTCTGCAGCGAAGACACAGCATGAAGCAAAAAAATTCCACTCCTAGAAGGAGCTCTGCAGACCTCACCCAGAGCCTTCCAGCTCACTCAGCAGCATAGTCCCAGCACGAGGAGAAGTGGAAATCTGGAAAAAATATAGAGGACCTTCAATAGTTCTAGAGATGTTCGTATATTAAAGGAGTACGCCCAGAGCCATTAGAAACCATACAATGCACATGCAAATCTTATTATGAAAAAGACCATCTCCCTAAATGTCTCACTTGAATCTGAGGCAGTGCTGAGTAAGACATGATTGCACAGTGGGACTGAATCCTCCAGAGGTAATTAAATTGTACTGAGGTGAGTGTGAGGGGGTGAAGTACGTGACAATTTCAGGAATATATGCAGTAAGATGATTTTTAACTCTCACAAACAAGTGTTGGATCTTAAAGGGGATACACTGGCCTCTGAGAACACCCCCAGCACAATGTGCCCCACCCTCTGGGAGGAGAGCTTCCAGGATCACTCCAGGGCCCCCTGCCTGCCTGGCCTTCTGTGTTTGGGGCTCAAAGAGTCATCTGTGTTCCAGGGAAGACCCGCCTTCTGCAGTCCGTACCCTGTGCACCGGCCAGCCCATGCTCTGCGCGGCCAGCCGGTGTCCCTGGACACTGCACAGACAGGCACAGCCGCCGCAGAGGCACCAGGCTGCCGCCGAGAGCGGGACTGTACCTGGAATCGCAGTGTTCTCGCAGATAGCAGCCCTGTGGCCTGTGCCAGGGATGCAAGACAAAGTGCCCTTCCCCTTCTCCCATTCAACTTCGGGTCTCCTCCTTTCACAGAATGCCTCCCTCCCTCCATCCTGGACTTAAAGACTCGTCTTTCATTGCAGGGGCTGGCATCAGCCCTCCTGGCTGGGCGACCGCTGCGCAGCCTTTGTGAGTCTGCCGATGATCCAGGTCTTTATGTTCTATCAAATGCCATTTCCACTTCCCTGAATTCTTCCCACAAAGCTGCCTGTGGTGCAGCCAGCGGAAGTCTCATCTGGGACCATCTTTCAATTAACCTCACAGAGGATCGCAGGCCCGGCTTTTGGCGTGCCAGAAGACGGCTTCCGAGGAAGAAACCCTCAAGGTCACAGAGCTCTTCAGACTTAATAAGCCCTCCATGATCCCACAGTCCCACAGAATGGAAAGAATATGGGAAGGGCTCTGAGCAAAGAGCCAGCCCTGAGCGGAATCACAGCGCTGTGCTTCGGTTTAAGGAGAGAGCCTTCGCTCAGCCCAGGGTGTCACGAAGTTTGAGCAGCTAGAAACAACCCTCCACCTGGGGACAGAGGAGCACTAACAAGACAGGGGTGGTCACACTCTGGACCACGGACACCCTGGAGGCTCATTTTCTGAGACAAGGATGCTGGCAATCCTGGATGTGGCCAGAGATGCCTATTGGGAAGATAACCACACAAATGCACACCATGTGGAGGGTAGTCCATCTTTTCTTTGGTGCATTGCTGGACTGAAGACCCCAGTGGGCAGAGCACTTTGGAGTCAAGGGTCTGGGGAGCAGACAGAGATATAAGAGCTGGTGACTGCTGAGTGCAGTGCTTGAAATGAAGACCACAGAGGGTCTGCTCTGACACCCCCAGGGTGAGGCCAGGGGCTGGGGATGAGAAGGGTCACAGAGAAACTGCTGAAGTCATCATGACTCCTTCAGGACCGACATGAAGGGAGGGGCAGTGGTCCTGGAGGTCAACCCTTGAAGGGATTGGGAAGCTCTGAGAGGTGGCCTCTCCCACTGATCAGGGGAGCCTGACCTCAGTGGAATTCATGTTTTTAGGGAGGAGGCCCAGAGAATGAGCTGGAAGCAGCAGTAAAGAGCACCCATCCCAGATTCAGTGGGGGATGCAGAGGAGAGGGGGAAACATCACTGCTGGAGGGCACATGGGGGAACATGACTCTCGGAAGGTTCCAGGCATGGAAAGCGGGGTGGCCACTGAGAGAGGATGCTGGAGACAGATGGCCTGCTGCAGGGTGATGCCCTGCATGCCATGAGATGTGGGTGGGCAATGGGAATCAACATATAGGATGGAAACCCTCAGAAAAGGAGAAAGAATGAGGGAAGTCATGATTCCTGGGTTGTGTGGCAGCCTCCACCTCGCTGATCAGAACCAGAACCACCAACCAGAAAGGCAGATTCATGAGGTGCAGACAGTGCCCTGTCAACAATTATCTACCTGGTCAGAAATAACCATCTCCTTTTGTAGAGGCAGGTGGGCTTTGAGAAGGGGGAGAATGAGGAAGCAAAGACATGACGAGTGGGTATTTTGATGATGGGATTTGATGAGATTTACTCAAAGCTCAGTGTTGGCTCTGTTCTTGCCTCAGGTGACAGGTGGGGCATGCCCAAGCACCCAATGGCCTGGAAGCAAGAGGGATATAGTGAGCCAGACAGGAGGGGGCAAAGTGCAGGTAATGAGCAGCATTAGTGGAGTGACCCCAAGACCTGATAGGACCAAGCCACCATCAGGAAGTGGCCCTGGTGTCCGAACAGCCAGAGGCCTAAACAGAGGCAAAAACAGGACCCAAAGTGAACTAAGCGCAAAAGATCTGGGACATATTTTGATTGTACTAAACCTCAGGCTTCTTGGCATCTGGATGTTTGAAAAGCTCAGAAGAAAAAGGAGGTCAGCAGTGAATTTCTAATTAGCTACTTACTTTCCATTAAATATCCATAGAGTTTCGTCTGGGTTTGACTTTATCAAAATAAACTGAATTATAAGAAAAAAAACTGGTCTTCATTTCCAGATTTGCACTGACTTACATAAGACAGTGATTAATATACTGTCATCTTTTGTCTCTTGGGCAAAGATTGCACATTTTTCATCTGTCGTTTTTATTCTCTCTGATTAAAAACCCACGTTTTTCTACAAATCACAGTTAGTGTGTATTGTTAGAAAATAATTACTGTTGATTTTGTAGAATTCTTCATTTCCTTACACTTTTGTTCCATTTACTAATTTATTACTCAGTGGTCATTTATTAAACCTGTTGAATTTTCTGTCCTATCAGGAAAAAACCACAGAGCTATAGAGTTTCTTTCTGTACATTGTAAAATGACAGCAAAGCCCTGATGGGCCCCTGTGATGTCTGATCACCTTGACCTAGGTCCTGAGGTCAGCGAAGGGCAGGAATTGGTATGGTTCTAGCATGCATTTGTCATCAGTAAATGGTATCCCTTCACCACTTCTCTCCACTGTGTGCTGTGAGGAGGAGGATGGCAATGGGTGGTGGGGAAGGTCCAGTCTGAAAGTGAGTGTCCAGGGGCCCCAGAACTTTCAGACTTTGTGTGGTCAGAGCTTGCACTTGTTAGAGCAGAAGGGGGGTTAGTAAAGGCCAATAACAGCCACCAGGATCTCCAGCACAAGCAAGAACTTCATAATTAAAGGCCACCCTAACCAGCAAGCAAGATTCTGCTGCTGCTGTCACACCACCCTTGAGTTGGATGCCAAAGCTCCCTGGGCCATTCCACAAGAGCCAGATGTAGGGGCTATTGTCTGCCCCACTCAGTTCCCAAAGGCCCTCTGAGTGCCAGCACATGGGCTCATCCTAGAGCTGTAGGGGAGTCTGGGGCTCTTTCCCTATTAAAAACTGGTGAAACAGAACTCATGATGTGGGAAGCAGTCCCGGTGTCAAAAGAGTCTTCAAAGGATTTGGGGCAGCCACCAGGAAGAAGTACCCACAGTGAACCTCATGGTTTCATGGGCTGAGTTATTTGAACTGACCATTGCTATTCAGAATATAACACTTGAAAAAAAAAAAAAAAGACACAACCTTTTGAAAGTTCATTATTTGAGAAAGCAATGCATACATTGGGTCTTTATAAAAGCAATAGCCACAGGGATGGGCACTAGATATCTATAGGAAAGCATCACCATATTTGGAGTCTGCACAGATAAAATTCTGAAGTTTTCTTAGAAATAATCAATGATTTAACAGTCATGCAAGAACTAGAGAGCAGAGCAGGGTAGGGGTATTTTCCTAGGATGCAATTATCTTTACCAGACATAGAAATAACTTATCACCCTTGAAAACCTGGTGTGTAAAAATATAATTAAGTTTCTCAGGGCTTGAAAAACATTCAACCCCAACTCATCACCCCATGCTTTTCAAATTTATCCTTTTTTATCTTCTTCAGTATCTTAGAAGAGATTTTATAAACTCCAAAGCGAGCTTGAGATACACAAATTGGCACGGGAAATCAACAGGGATCCCTGAATGCCTACATGTTGCTCCCAGCTCCTGCAAGTTGACGCTGTGGATCAAGGAGGGATCTGAGACAGCTTCCCGTGCATTCCAGCAGGCACTGGTCTGCACTGTGGCCCTGGTTTCCATGCCTCCAGCCCACGTGTCAACTCGCTGAGGAGAGAAAGGGTCCTTGCAGGGCTCATCCATGGTGACAAGGAGGAGTTCTGACAGCTCTGGTGCTGGTGGACATGCTGCCCATGACCTCAAATCACAAGAGGAGATCTATGTAATCACCTTTCAGAAGACCAACCCCAAACCCAGGCCCACCTGAATTCCATTTCTCAGTGGTTACTGTTCAAAAATGCTCACTGAATTTTAAAGTTTCCTCATCATTAGATAAAACATCCAGAGAGAGAGAGGGCAATAGTAACCATGGGAATGGGGCAAAGTGAAATATGCCGCCCATACAGCTTGCCTGTTACTCCTCCGACATGCAGCATAACTTAGTTGGGGTGTGAGGCAAGTGCTCATAAGCATCTTCACGGAGGTTTTTTGATTTTTAAAAAATTTTCTCTATCATGAGGGGTTTGTGTTTAATCATGGGTTCTTTTTAAACCAGAAGAGTCTTTTAACTGTCCATTTTTTTGTTAAGTTCCTTAATTCAGAGTCTTCCTTGCTTCAGGAAGAAATTGGTGTTTCACTCCGAAGGCTGAAAGAAGAGTCAAGAACCCCAGCTCTGGCAGAGGGAGTAGAAATGTGTGTGGGATCTCTAAGTATACAGGGGTAGCTAAATGAGTATTTCTGAATTTGTTTCCAAAGAAAACATATAGAATATCATTTTGCACAATATTTCAGGATAGTCCCATTACTTTCTCTTACTATTATGAATAAACTGGAATTAATTAGATGACTAAAAAGGAGTCACATTTAGAAGGTCTTGATCCGAGCATTTTCATGAAATGCTTAGCTTGGACAGCCCTTGCTGACCCAGCTGATGATTTGCATTATAATAGTTACACTGTAAGTACACATTTTTCTCTGTCACTATGATGTAGAGGATTTAATACCACAGCGAGCGTGACATATCCGAGACTGCAAAAGAAGACTTTGAAAATTAAGTTGTTTCTGAAGGACTTATAAATTCCTTATAATTCATTTATTTGAATATTGCAAATATAAAACCAGAAGCTAATTTGGCAAATTTTACTCTGTAGCCTCCTTTTTTCTTCATTATTTTCATCTTAAAGTAAGTCATGGTTGTTGTTGGAGAGAAGCAGGAATGTCGCTTGCTGCTAACCCCTTTTCCCATATTCACAACGACCAAGCTAAGCACAGTTGGAACCCCACAAAATTCTTCCTACCTGGCCATGAGGAGGGTGAGCAGCGGGTCTCCACACCTGAGCACTCGCACACCTGCATCTATGAAATGCCTCCTCCTGCTCCTCCTCCTCTCTGATTGGCCCAGAGTGACGGAAGCCAACATTCCAGCATTCCAGGCAGCTCAGGTGCCATACAGTGTCAACTAGTGACATGCATCTCATTAGTCTTCCAGAATCTATCTGGAACCAAGGTGGAGTTAAGAATAAACTAAAAGAATACGCACAGAATGAGCTGCTATGAACCCCTTTGTTCTATAAAGCCCCCTGGAGGATTGTATACAGCCTCCATAGATTCTTATCAAAGTGCAGTCACACTGGTGTGAAGGGGGTCTTTTCACCCATAATTATTTTATGGCCAGTAGAAATCAGAAGTCCAGTGACCTCCTGAAATCAGAAGTGGCAGCTACCTCCTTCAGAGGTATTTAGCCAAGATATTTCCACCTTTATTCTAGAAGCTGAGCCACATTGGTTTTATTAATATAAGTTAGGAAGAGTTAGGGCACCAACAATTTGATGGAGAGAATATTGGATTTTCTATTAGAAATTTATGCAGAAGTCATTATTACTCTAGCATCATCATTCAAACTGAGTTTAGTTTCTTCCATATATAGTTTGAATTAACTTGTCAACCACCTATAGCATACCAGACACTACCATGTAATTAGGATACAAAAATTAGTATGATAGGAAGCCTAGGAATTTGTCGTTTGACAAAAAATGTTATCTTCTGGGTGTAGCATCATGTATCACTAACCATACATGAGGCACAGCCATTTGGCATCATATGTTACCTCTTTCAATCCTCACAAAAGCCTACACGGCGGTGTAACAGTCAAGATAGGCTTGGTTTTGCTGCAATAACAAACAAGCCCCAGTCATCAGATGTTTACACAGCCAACATTTACTTTCTGTTGATTCAATATCTTTTGTGGGTTTACAGGGGTCCCCAGAACAGCTCCTTCCATGAGTTGAGCCAGCAGTCCAGGATGCTTAGTCTTTGGCCACATAGCCTTCCACAAAGTAAAGGGCAGGAGAAGAAATGTGGGAAATAGAACATGGCAATTCAATGATTGTCCCTGGAAGTGACCCAAGTCACTTTTGCCACATTTTATTGGCTAAAATATCCACATGATTATGACTCTGTTCTAAGGGTGTGAGGAAATGCTGTCCCCCTTCTCCACACCCACAGGGGAAGAGAACCAGTCCTAGTACTCAGGTACACTCATGCAGACCCCAGGGTGAACTACTCATGATGCCATTTTATTGATGAGTTAAATGTGTTAAGGGCAGGTTACATGTTCAACAAGCAACAGTGCTGAGCTTGACCCAGGCAACCCCTTTGTGGGACCTACCATTTAACCACTGTGCTCTGTTGTGGTGTTCTGTTGCATTGAGAACCCAAATGGTGGAGTAAAATAGCATGGATCACCCTGGGGAATGGTGCTGGGGGACTTCTCAGACTCCAGCCAGCTCTGGGAGCTGGAGGAGGGTTCCCTCTGAGGCAGCAGTGGCTGGGGTCCCTCAGATCCAGGTAGAGTACCGAGGAGTTATGAGAGGGCTGTACCCTGCACTGGACATCAGGGATGAGGATATGGAATGGAGATGGAATGTCCATTTTCAGATCCAACTGAGCCCTCAGCCACACCTAGTGCATCTGCAGGAGTTCCTGATCTGGCCACCGACCTCAGATTTACTCTTGAAGCAGCCTTGGTGAACTGAACAAGTGACATTTCCCCTTTCTTGCTTACAGCCCTTTACTCCACATGGTTTCCCATAACGTGCTAGGGAAGGGGGGATTCCTTTTTCCGGGCATGTTATCACTATCTCTGAGAGGCCAGACAATGGGTATCATTTTTATGATATTGAAATATTTGACCTGATTAACATAATTTGGTTAGTTTCAATAATTACATATATCCAATTTTTCTTTTGTCTCATGGTTAAAATTAATAATGTTTGAAATTGCAACTTAAAATCTGTTAGTCATGTTTCTCCAATCTGAGTAATTGTGAAACCTCTTCCAAGTTCCTGCAGACTCCACATGCTCATTTAATTTGCCTTTTATTATAATATTTCTTAAATATATATAAGTTGTAATGTGGGTATCAGTGCCTTATTTTTAAGTCAGCCATATAATTAAAAGGTAAACAGATTTTAGATTAAATACAAACAAAATTTCAAATCTCACATAATTCCAAATGTGACATAATTTAATGTGACAGATGAGGTTGTTTTGTTGAAACACAATTGGAGGGGGACAGAAGGTCAGCCACCTTGTGGCCGTGTATTACTCGTCTGCAGAGCCTGTGATTGCATGTTGGAGAGTAATTCAACTAACATCCAAATACCCCGGGAGGAGTAATATGTGAACTCATTTCCATCAATCACTGTCTCTGCTCCTCGTTCCCAGAACATTCAGGGTTCTCTGCTTCCACAAATGTTGGATCCTGATTTCACTGTAAGAGGAATATTTTTAAATTCTTAGTTTAAAATCATGCACAGATCAATGTGTTATAAACACTGCCCTGGTCTGCACATTTAGACATGGCCGTTAGACCAGGAACACTGTGGCTATGTGCCGGCCTGCGTGTGTTTACCAGTGTGAAAGCACATGCAATTCGGTGTCACCTAATAGTTGCGCAAAATCGAATTCAACATGCATTATTTTTTTGGGAAGCTTCAGTAATTATTTTCCGAACTTTAATAAGCTGAATAACCCAATTGAACAACTCAAGGTCAGAATGCTTAGACTCAAGCATCAGGGAAGACATGGAAATTGTAGAAATAAACACACATCTGGTAGTTTTGAAACTATGAGTAGACACCGGACCCAAAACAACACTATGGTACCTGAGATATCAAAACATGTTGGACACTATTTAAGCTTCACTTGATAAATAATTTATGTGGAATAAGGAAGACTTAAACTGACCATGGAAACATCTTTGGGGTCCATGGACTCCCTCCAAGTCACACACTTAGAAACCACAGGAAGTGGGTCAGTGCTCTCAGGCATTCACAGTGATTTCACTCGAAACTGCGGTATCTTCCCCATTCAAGCTTCCATATTGGTTCAACTGAGGCCCAGCTTGACTTTGTAAGTCAAGCAATTAGGATAGTTGTAGCTACTTACTTTTGTGAGTCAGAAGGCTTCTGATATGGGACAAGCTGAAGAAATTACCACAAACATGAGTACAATTAATAACCCTAATTAAAAACTTGTATTAAGAAAACATTGCGATTTTCTGATTGATTTACTTTTGCTAAATGTTAGTATAAACTTGAACTAGCCAATTAATTTATATGGCTCAAATACCACTTTTATCTCTCTTTTTATATCTTGAGGCTTTAATACAAAATTAATTTTAAGAAAGAGCTATGACACAGACAACAGAACAGTGGTTACCAGAGGGGAAAAGGGTAGGGGGAAAACTAAGAGGGTAAAAGGGTCAACTATATGGTGGTGGAGGAGACTAGACTTTGGGTGGTGAACACAATAGTATATACTGATGATGTATTATAGAATTGTACACTATAAACCTATATAATGTTATTAACCACTGTCACCCCCAATAAATTTAATTTAAAAAAAGAAAGTTCTTTGCTGAAAAAAGTTTTTAATATGTTGAAATAACTTTCCCTTGAAAAACAGAGACAGAAATAAGTATGAAAAATAAAGTTTAAAATTTAAAATGAGTCATTTTGATTAGAGCAAAGGAAAGTAGGTATGGAGGTCATAAAGAGAGAGCATTTAGGCATGAGGCACCAGAGACTTCTCTGGGGCAATATGCCGGTCCTGGACCCCTGGGTCGGGGAGGAAGGGGAGCAGCATCATTTAAATCACACTCTGCCCATAGTCCTGAACATATCGAAACTCTAATGGAGATCATCTATAAGGCCACCATGTAGAAACCTAGGTTGATATGGAAGTTTTTGCATTATTCTGTTGATTTTGTCAACTCAAAGTGATGGAATATACATTGGCCCTATGCCTTCCTGGTGCTCACAATGCATTGGTGAGATTGCCCTACATACACGATACATCATGACTACAGTGACTTCACTTTAGGAATTCAGTGATGAGAAACATTAGGAAAACTATGAAAACAAGTCCTCCTGTTAACAACTCAATAGGCAAAAACAAATAATTAACAGTAGATAAGTAATACATCTCAATTCATAACCAGAGACAATGTTTTGGATAATCAATATATATTGAGAATAACCATTTGCAGATTCAAATTATTTATATAACTACTTAGCCAATTAAAGCCATCTCCTTTTTATAGTACAATGGTTGCTTTCTGTAGGTCAGAGAAATACAACTTAATTTGACAAATAAATGTGCATTGCATCTTCTTATCACTCTCTGGGTTCTTTTTCAGTCATTACTTTTGAAGAAACAGTTTGAGAGATGCTTCGGACGGATCCGGGTGTCTTCACATGTACCAACAACCGGTGCCCTCGGCAGGTCTGAGTTCATCTATCTGCTAAAGAGCAGCTATAGGTGGCTAACTCCGGGAGAGAAGGATGGTCAGTGCAAGAATTCTTAGAGACTGATGTACATTTGTATTTCTTGCCATCTGTGCTTTTCATTTCTATTCTCGGTGGAACTGTTAGTAGATAACGAAGTTTGCATTTCAGATACTGTGCAATTAACTAAAACCTGTGATTTAATTATTATTTCATCATGTATTTTTTAGGACTGGGAAGCACTTAGAAAATATGTAGTTTTAAAAAAACCTTTTAATTCAAAGTTGGAAATGGGAACTAGGAAACTAGCTGGTGGAAGCACTGAGCCTTGAATCAAGACCTCTAGCACCTAAGTCATGATTTCCCATGGCACCTCCCTACACAAAATTTTTAAAGTTAACAAACTGCTAACCTTCACAGTGGAAATTTAATTTTAATGTGTGTTCTATATTGTGCTTCTCTGGTGGAAACATTTGCCACTGGGGTCTTTGGTTAGACATGTGCATGCGTGGTTAGATACGTGCACGTACACACACTCCCGCACTGGCTGGTGAAACCTGCATTTGTCTGAGGGTGTGGCGGGGCCTCTAAATCGTCCGTGTTACAGAATTCTTGGACCCTGACAGTGGCTGCAAACCAAAATTACTACCTTGCAGGTGTCCACATTTCGTTAAGTCTCCAAATTAACTGCTTCAAGTACAAACTTAGATTTAATAGGACAGCTAGTGTATGCTAATTAAGGACAAAATGATTCTTTAAAAGGCATTTGCCAAGGTTTAATAGAAGCAGACGCAGACCAGTTACACGCCATGCTTGCTAAACCTCTGTAACCGAGTTTCTATTAGTCAATTGGGGTTTAATCATCAGGAAAGATGCATCTTGGAAAATCTGAATCACTTCTCATGGCGAAATTTCCGGCTACTGAATGTGAACATTTAGGGTTTAATTGTTTCCTGGCACATTGCCGGGCATTCTGAGGTTCCTCTGCCATAATTCACCATTTCCTTTTACCTCTTTTTCTTTTCCCCCCCCCCTTATGTAATAGTATTCTTTCTTCTTATTTTAATTGATACCATTCAGAAATTTTTGTACTTTATAAATAGATTTAAAACTAATATGTATATTAGTTTTCAGTATAAAATTGAAATTAAAATAGTATTCCGGTACTTCTATTTTGGAGGAAAAAATTTTTTTTTATCGATTGTGCAAAAGTACATGTCAAAAGAAAATTGAGGTATTATTTAAAATACATTCACATGATTAAACTTTTTGAGCCAGTAAAACATTATTGAGTATATAAATCAAAATACAGTTGTAGTGGTTTGCTCAGGCTTCCATAACAAAACCCACAAACCCAGCAACTGACAACAGACTTTTATTGCTCACAGTCTGGAGGCCGGGTGTCCAACCTTAAGGATCAGCATGGTGGGTCCAAGTGAAGGCTCTCTTCCTGGTGTGGAGATGGCCACTTTCTCACCATGGCCTCATGTGGCCTCCCCTCAGAGCCTTCGCATGGAGACAGAGGTCTCTAGCATCCCTTTCTCTTATCAGAACACCTGTCATTAAGTGGTTTTGCGAATGGGCAATTGAACACGAGTGTCCACTTCACAAGCTCCTTGGTCCCCATCTCAAAGATCAGGCTGAGACCTCCCAGATGACAACCTCTTCTATCCTAATAACAATAACCTTAGTGACTGGCTAACTGTCCCCAAACTAGTCCAGCCAATAACCAGTTCACAAGTGACTAGATAGGGAAGGGGTTTTTATCAGATGAGAGACAAGCTGGGGACAGATTTCAACTGTGGTATAATCATCATACAGATGTGCTCAAATTATTCAACAATAAAGTTAACTTTTTTGTTTTTAGTTGAAAAAAGCCAGTTAGTTTCATGAAGCACTTTTGCTATTTTTTTCAACTTGAGTGAAGATTTTCAATATTAATGTATTTTAATTTAGCATTTCAAATGATAATAAAGGGATTTGTTGACTCTCTTGTCTTTGAACCTTGTGTAGTTTAATCCAATAATTTAAAAATCAAATTGCATCCTATTTTAAGTCATGAAGGAAGCTTCCCCTGTGTTCTCACAATTCTAATGCACCAATTCATGCAGGGACCCTTTGCTTTCTTAAAAAAAAATATCTTCATTGATTTCAGAGAGGAAGGGAGAGGGAGAGAGAGATAGAAACATCAATGATAAGAGAGAATCATTGATTGTCCCACACTGGGGATCAAGCCCGCAACCTGGGCATGTGCCCCAACCAAGAATTAAACCTTGACCTCTTGGTTCATAGGTCAATGCTCAACTACTGAGCCATGACGGCTGTGCAGCCATGAAACTTTATGTCATTCTCTCAGGAGTCCTTGGGGCCCCAGGCCCTCAGGTCCTGAGGGCACAGTAGCTAAGACTCTCTCTCACTCACACAATGCAGTCCTTCTTCCAGGCCACATTGAGTGTGCCTTGGCGTCTATGACCCCAACTACTCTCTGAAGGCTCAACTAATACCTCATTCTTGACTTCTGCTTAATGATCTCACACTTTATCTTCACCTAATGATGAGTACATTTTAAATAGAGGAAATTAAATTTCATTGAGGAACAACCTTCATAGCTAAAACAAATATGTGATCTTTCTCTTTGTGGTGTCTTAGTACTTAAGATGTTGGGAAATGTTTTTCTGAGCATAATTCAATTAGACGTGTAGAACTGTAGATGATTCAAGAAGATAAATTCACAACAGGGAAAACAAAAACAAGTATTTCATTTGGTGGCAGGGGAGGGAATGGACAATTTTCACGGTCCTTCAAACACTGTCATCAGCCTACTCACCACCCCACCAATGAACAAGATGGGTTCTCATTAGGAACACTTCTCACTAGAATGGGACCCACCAAGTAGCTTAAAATAAAGGTCTTCCCAACAATTGCTAAAGTTAAAGCTGATTAGTAGAAATGTTCTCGTGTTGTTGTTTTTTCCTAGTTAGTAATGTATCCTGAAAATTTACAGCTCACACCCGCCTTTGTTGGTAACACCAGTCATTTAGTTGTGTTTTCTTTTTCTGCTTTGGAAGCAGGGGCTCGGAGAGGTGGCGGAGCAGCTCCGCCGCTGCTCTGTGGAAGGAACTGGGGCACACAGCTGGGTCTTAGCATTAATCCCTCAATAATTAATAATGCAGCCATGAAACTTTAATTACAAGCTGATCAGTAATGGTTTGACTGCCATGTCACTTGATTGTTCACAGACTAAGTTGCCTGGAAATGTTATGGTTGGTCCATCTGAATGCAATGCAATGGAGGTAAAGGAATGCAAGTGAAAAAAGAGTTTAAGTAAATGCTAGGGCCCTCACAGTCACTGAGAACTATACAAAACATCACTTGGAAAGGGAAGAATTCATTAAAACATACCTTGAATGGGTCAGTGACTCAACTGATTGCCCTCTTCCCAGCTCCCCTTAAATATAAGCATCATGGAATCTTGGTGTATTCACACATTTTCTTTGGGTAGTTTTGATAGAGAAGAGAAAAAATTAGCCGCATCCTGAGTTAGATCTGAGACAGAACTAGGGCCAATGAGTGGATGTTGTGGGGAAGCAAATCTGGTTTTATTATAGAAGGACTTCTCTACCAAGGACACCATAATATAGATGCCTCATGGGACAGGGAATACTCAGGAAACTGGAAAAATAAATGTCGAGGGTGTGAAGTCTTACCATTTCTATGGTTGGTCTGGCTGGTTGGAGTTTTTCCAGCTCCTCTGTGGATCCCCTGGTGCCACTGAGCCACCATGTGCTTTTCTGAAACTGCCATGTGCTTTTCTGGATTCCAAGATGTGACATGGCATTTCAGGAATAACTTTCACTAGGTTCAACCTCCGGATGTCAACTTTACTCCTTTGCCCGCATGAGGGTAATGGCAAGAAAAGGCTAAGGAAGGAAAAACAGAAGCACTCTGGGTAGTGCTGACCTATCCACCAAAGCAGGCTCCACCCAGGTTGACCACACTGTTAGGGAATGTGGACATGTTTTAATTTCTTTCAAAATCAAAGTAAAAAATGAATTTTGGGGTCAGAGAAAACATTTTAAAATATGTCATATTGATGTCATTGTCTTTATACTAATGCAACTGTAAAATATGATTCTTACTTATTTACTTTTTAGGGAGTAAGAGATTCATGAAGGTAAAAGTGCCTGGAGCTCTGGGAGTCCCTGTGCAACCATGCTGGGGATTTAGGGACACTGCAGCAGGTCCTGCTAGGGCTACAGATGTCTGCCAGTGGATCCCAAAATACTCAACTAGTAATGACTACCATGAGATCTCAAAAACAAACATGTCAGGGTTTAAAGATGTCTTTGTTGGAAGGTTTTTAATTATGTATTTAATTTCATAGTAAATTCAGGACTATTACAATGTCTAATTCTTCTTATGTGAGTTTTAGAGAATGTTGTTTTACTAGTAACTTAACCATTTCACTTAAATTTTCAACTCCTTGGCCTTACATCATTTACAATTTCCTTTTTTCTCTTCACTGTCTGTGGGGTCTGTTGTAATGTCACATTTTTCATCCCTGATATATTGGTTTTGTGCCTTCTCTCCACCTATTCCAGGAATCTCTATGAATTTACCAAGTTTTATTCATTTTATTAGTTTACTCAAACCAACTTTTAGTTTTACAATTATCTCTATTATAAATTTATTTTCCATTTCATTACTTTTAGCTCATGTTTTATGTCTGACTTTTTCCCTAATTTCTAAATGCATAAATAGATCTAATGCTATTATTTTTCCAAAGATAAAACTTTAGATGCATCACTTGAGTTTTTATATAATAACTGTTTTAATTTTTACTTAGTTCAAAATATTTTCTAGTTTCCTTTTCTTTTCGTTCCCTTTTTTTTTCTGGCTTGCTTCATTGTAGTCACTGTGAGTAATTTCAGACCTTTAAAATTTATTGAATCTTATTGTATGACCCAACATATGTTCAAATTTTGTAATGTCCTATGGTGCCTCAAAATAATTCATAATTTGTACTAATTAGCTCTAATATTTTGAGTATGTTAATTGGAAAATACTCATTATTCAATTTATATTGTTCAAATCTTCTATATTGCTACTGATTGGCCTTTATATACACTAGATACAAATCCCTTATCATATATCTGATTTGTATTCATTACTTTTCTCTGTTGTTTTCCTTTTATCTATTTCATTTATTTATTAGAAATCTTAATTATTTCCTTCCTTCTGACTGCTTTGGGTACAGTGCATGCTCTTACTTTCTATTTTATTCAGGTGGGAGGATATATAACTAGTTTGAGATCTTCCTTACTCATTCTAGGCATTATAGCTATAAATTGTCCTCTAAGCACTGTTTTACCTGTATTCCACAAAATTTTGTATATTGTGTTTTTGCTTTGTTATCTCAAAATATTTTTAAATTTCTCTTGTGATTTATTTTTGACCTATTTATGATTCAGAAGTGTGTCATTCATTTCCCACATATTTAGAAGTGTGTTAACTTCTACATATTTGTGAATTTCCCAAATTACCTCTAATATTTATTTCTAATTTTATTTAATTTTAGTCAGAGAACATACTCTTCATATATATTCTTTAATTTGATGAATTCATCAGCTATAATGTTCTAGAGGGAAATAGCCAGTTAAAACCATCTCAGGTCTATTAACATTTCTAATTATTAAATGTTGGTCAGTTCATTTCCTCCTTATTAAATCTAGAAATCTAGGCTCTAGCTAACAAGGAATATGGATGATGATGGGAGCAGGATACTAATTTTTATGTAAACATTGTCCTTTAGTTATGTAAGTAGAGGACATCTCAGATGCCAAAGTTTTCTCACTACTATAATCCTTCAAAAACCCTTCCTATGTAGCCAATAGACAACGAGATTTTATGCTAATACATCTTTGCCCAGTGGATTTCTGTAAATAAACTCTCGAGGGCCCAGAAGTGCTCAGTGTAGACAGAAAAGTGTGGTCTTATGGCAGCCCAAGTGCCCACCCATGTATCATATGTCATCTCAAGGGGATCCTGTGCTCTGAATTGTCCATCTTCTCAGCCCAGATCCATTTCTTAGTGTTACACAAAGTAAGACTATCACGCAAAATAAAGTTCTTTAATTCCTGCTGTCTCAACCAGCAACCTGAAATTCATCACATGCACCCTCATTCTCCCCGAGCACTCCAGTGCCGCATCCTCAGAGAACGAAATGCCATCATTCACGTCCTGCAAGACAGCGTGGCAGGAATGCCAGGGACAAGGGCAGCTTGCCTACTCAGGAGTGCTCCCAAAATGTGCACAGGCGATTGGGTCCATCGCTGCAAGAACAATACCACCATTTAATGTGGACAACGAGGGTATTAAATAATAGAAACTCTCATTAGGTGAATTTATGAAGAAACTGTGAAAAGTTATAACAATAACGTGTTCCCTTCAACACGTTCCACTCAGTGAATGTGGAAGTGGCCCTGAATCATTTATGCCAACATGCGGGAAACTGTTAAATTTTGAACAAACTTAATTGAAATCACCCCTGGAGTGTGTGAAAGGATTAAATCTAATGATCCCACTGAGTGTCACAGCTCTAGACTGCTTCCTTCTGAATCCTCCCCCCGCACCAATAAAAGATTCCAAACCTCAATCAAGAATGCATGTGAGTTTAATCACATCTTAGAAATAAAAGATATGTTGCTTCGCCATGTAATGAGACTTAAAGGAGATGTTTAACCAGACAAACCACTACGTTTAGCTTTGTTTTAATAGTGGGAACGTGATATGTTCGCCCCGTTAGGAGCACTGCATCCCCTCTCACAGGATGGCGGGGCCCCTGACCCTTGCCAGGAGGATTTGGGGTGTCTGCGCTCCACAGCACATATGTTCCCACCTCCATGAGACATCACCTCCACCTGACGCTAACTTATTCCAAAAGTGCCACCTTTCAAACTTCATGTTTACAAATTCTGGATTGACAAGTGAGAGACTCCCATCTTGATGGCATGGATCTTCCAAACCATAGGAAGGCCAGGTGGCAGGAGCTCCCTGAAATCCAAACCCTCTGTCACGAAGGGGGTTGAGTGTGGTCTTTCAGGAGACAGACTTGCTCTTGGCTGTGGAGAGGAGTCTGCTACTCCCACGGTGATGGTTTCTGCCATGAGTGACTGGCCAACTCCGTGCCCCAAAAGCATGAAGGTAGAAACATGGTTCTTTCTAGCTGGGAGCAGTTTGTCCTGGGAGAATGCAGCCCCGCCTGCCCACCTGGCTCACCTGTGTAGTGCTGGTCAGGGGAGAGGACCTGTCTCACTGAGGCAGAGGGAGGGTGGTGGGGAGGCTCTACCCCTTCTTGGCTTACAGCTGATGGCCACAGCCCAGGTCCTGCTCTCCCCCTCCACCTGTCACCCCCTGAGAGCTTGTCACTTCTCACCTGGACTCTGGACTCTGGTGAGAGCTGGGAGGGGCAAGTTTGTTCATTTAATCCATATTTTTTAGTGACTTTATTATTATTTTTCTGTTCCATTGCCAGCCTCCAATTCTCAAATCTCAGTTCCATTTCTAAAGCAGAGCAACTGTGTTTGCCATTGAATACCTCTTTGTATATTCAAATTGAATGACTTTAATACCAATGTCTGCTTCCCAGCCTGGTTCCACTGGGTCAGCAGGGGCTGGTGCCCTAGTCCAACAGGTAACCCATGAGGAGGTACTGATACATCCCTTCCTCACCCTCAGGACTGACCTTCCATGAGGAGCTGGCTTATGGGACATGGAATTGCAATCCTGAAAAACTGTCTGTTCACAGGACTAGGGGAGTGGTGACCAGAGTCTTAGTTCCTCTGCTCCTATAATAGAGCACCACAGGTGGGGCTTAAACAACCATGCTTACACCTCACAGACTGGAGGCTTGGATGCCCAAGATCAAGGCCCTGCACATTCTGTGTCTGGTGAGGCCCTGTTCCTGATTCATAGAGGCATTCTCTGGCTGTGTCCTCACTGTGTCCTCACGTGGTAGAAGGGACAGGGAGCTTTTACAAGGATCCTGATCCCATTATGAAGGCTTCACCTCATGATCAAATCACCTCCTAACACCATTCATGGGGGGTAGGATCTCAACATATGAATTTGAGGGTGAGGCACAAACATTCAGTCTATAGCAACCAGAAAAATGAATTTCTTTGCAAATGAAATGACCGGTTCTAGAACAGAATTCTAACCTTCATTTTAGCCAGAGGTTTCTATAGACAAAAAGAATCATTTCTACAGAATTAAAAACAAAAACCACAATGGAGGTTGCTGTTGTTTTGGGAGGAAATTCGCATAAAGGGCTGAGTGGTGGGGACAGAGAGAAGAGGGTGTGGCTGTCCCTGAAGGAAAGGGGTTCCCACTCACCACACAGGAAGCTGTGTGTGAGGACTGCACAAGGCCAGCTACCTGCCTTTATGATCAGACAAGAGGCCTGGTGCATGAATTTCTGCACAGGTGGGGACTGGCCGGCCCCTATCAGAGTGGGGGCAAATGGGGGCCAGAGCTGGCTGCGGGGGGGCTGCAGAAGGTTGGCCATCTGGCCCTGCTCCTGATCGGGGTGGTGCCGGCTGGGTGGGGGGTCCGATCAGGGGGCAGGGCTGGCCAGGAGGAGGGGTAGTGGGTGGTTGGTGGGGGGCTGATTGGGGTCCTGATTGGGCCGGTTGGCCACCACAGTGCACATCATAGCAACCGGTCATTCCAGTTGTTCTGGTCATTCCGTTGTTCTGGTTGCTTGGCTTTTATATATATATATAGATAATAACAATATTGATAAAAATATGAAGAAGAGTAATCTAATCATGTGAAGGGCTAGAGACATTTTCTAATTTCAAGTCTGGTTTACACGAGTACATCAGTTGCACAGAAAATTTGTTTTACAATACTTTCCATATCCTCTTCAATTTTTATATTTTCTACAATTTTCATTTCCACTTTACAGATATAGCCCAATAAATAAAAATCTATCTCCCTCTCTCCTCTCTTCTCCTTCTCTCTCCTCTCTGTCTCTCTGTCTCTGTCTCCCTCCTTCTCTCTTACAGCCTCCTCCCATAAATACTCATTTTCCCTGTTTGTGGAGTCCCTCTGTGGGCACTTAGAAGCAGAGGCTGTCCGGGACACTAACATACAGTGTTTTCCGTCCCAGGTGGCCTCTCTGTGCTGCCCCGCAGAGCCCTGCAGGAATGCAGGAGGTGTGAACGCTTGCACCGAGCTCGCTCAGGTGCCTCAGTACACATTAGGGCAGGCTGTCCTGGGGCCTCTTCTCCATAACTGAGCTGGGTTCGGCCCAACTGAAGCCACTAAAGTCTGTCCCTGGAACCCAGATCCTGCATTTTAACTCCATTTCCAAATATAAAGCCTTCAGCTGTGTCAGGCACTTTGATTTCTCTGGATGTCAGGCTTGGTTTTCAAATGTAAATGTGCCCCAGGTTAGTCTTAGTAAGTTACCTGGCCTGGGACCAGGAGCACACCTGTCAGGTGCGGCCCCGTCCTTGCCCCTTCGTGTAATCCTTCATGTCTCCGTCTCCTATCAAAGACACCCTCCCGCCCGGAGTTGAAAGCAAAATCACTCTGGAAGGAATTTATGACAAATAGAGTAATTCCTTTAATGCAGGCACTGTTTTATCTGCAGCACGTTAACTACAGAGCACCACCAGGAAACCGCCATCCTGTCCACGGTCACCGTGTTCTCTTTAGAAAACACAATTAATCCTCTAATTGCAGTGAGAAAGGCAAGGTTTCCTCTGCACGGCCCCTGGGATGCGAATCGGAGGCCACACGGTCACCTTAGAGGAGCCTCCTCCGGTCACTTGGGCAAGTTCATCTCCCGGGGGGACCTTCCTGGGTTGTTCAGACCTTTAAGGCACTTTGTCCCCTGGTAATAGCTTCTCCAAGTTCTGGGCCAGTTTTAATTCCTTCCTAACTTCTAGGTCATATCGGTCTGGTTTTCTCCATAGGAAGTTAGAAAATGCTCAGGTTCTGTCTTCTGCTAATATGCATGGCAAAATCATCAGCAATGTTTGGGCCCCCTTTTCCTGACTCTCTCTCCATTACCTTGAATCATCAGACCACTCAGGAATTTCTAGTCACACCTGACGCTCCGCTTGGATTTTTTTATGGTCCCCAAACCAGGCATCAAAACAAGTTTGGAAACTCAGTCATTTATTTAAAGAAGAGACGAGTCAGGCGCTGCATGGTGGCAGACTGGCATTTGGTGGCTTCTTTTTTCTCACAGGAATGTGTTCTGGGGCTCTGCCATGTCCTGGGTCCTCCTCAGAACCTCTGTAAATGTTGTGCAGTGTCCACTGTGCAGCGCTGCCGGCGGCCAGCTCACAGCTGTCAGACTGCTAGAAGGTTTTCAGTTCCCCTTGTCATCATGAGAAAAGGTGCGGACATGAAATCATCTTCAGTTCACAATTTATCAGGAGCATTTTTCTTGGAAAATAATTTTAGTTGAATATATGATTTTTAAATCTTCTGATAAAACATCAGTTTAGAAATTAGTGAAAAAAATACTTTAAAAAAAAGAACTGTAATCTTACTTCATAGATCTACTTCAAACATATTAGGGTAATTTTTGTCCCAGACTTTTTCTTATGTATACATAAATGTTTACATTTTTCTCATAAATTTGGGGTCATTAAGAGGGTTTTTTATTTTAATTTTACTGTTTAAACGTTCATAATGTGAACAATTTTTCACGTGCTTATGTAGGGTTTTATTTTGTGGACACACCTTACTCTATTGATCCAATTCCCTACCCATGGATTATAGCTATTTCACATTTTCGTTTTTATGATTTACACGTAATGCACGTCTGTGCATAAATCCATGTGGCATTTCTCATTCTTTTCATAGGCTGCATTTCATAGGAGATGTTCCCTATATTTACCAAAACAACTTGATATAACAACATCTTACACTTGTGCTCAGTTGCACCTTAAGGAGGACACAGCTCACACTGGGCTTTCCTCGGGTGAAGGGCGAGCGTCCCGGCCGCCTCTCTCCAGCCACTTGGAGGCTTTCAAATCAAAGTAAACAATTACTGAGTCTGAAGACCCGATTCAGGTAAACGTTTTATCCTTCTTGGGGAGGGCAGAGTGCCAAACCCATCAACCGAAAATAAGACGTCACTAAAAAACCTTTGTTTTCAGACTTTGAGAACTTTGTAAATGAAGAGTAGTAGCAGGTGAACCCAGGAGGAGAGAGAACAGAGGTGAAGCCAGAGGGGGTCCACTGGGGCCTGTTTGAGCCCTTTCTGAGGAAGAGCCAGCCCTGGGGGCACAGTGCTGGAGATGCCCGCTGTGAATTCTGTATCTCCACGGCCCTTCTGGGTGTTTTGGGTTCAAGGCTTTGTCCTTTGTGGCAGTGATAATGAGGAGCATTGTCCTAAATAGGCACAGCTTCATGCTTGTTTTCGTCTGCTTTTGGTGAGAAGAGAACAGGGAGTTAAATCAGATTTCCATATGTTTGTTCAATGGTTTTTAAGATTTCTGTAAAGATTATTTTCCTGGCAGGGTAATGCAATGGGACTAGCCCTTGGCTGCTGGGTTTGGACAAGGAGGATTTGGACACGGCAGGGCAGTGGGCAGGACATGCTCTTCTAGCAAAAATGCTGGTGAGGTGGTTCTCCCAGCAGCTTCTTCCAGGGACTTACCACGGTTGCAGGGGCCCCACGGAGCTGCGATGCACAGATAAACATCTGCACCCTGAAAGGTTTGATAAATGTCTGTTTCTCTTTATTGTGCAACTGCAAATTCTTCTCTTTGAAAATGTTCAAAGTCATTCCTTCCACATTCTGAAGCTGTTTATAAAAGATCTCCATTAATGTGTTCTTATGGGAGCGGCATTTTACCGGGGGCTTTACGTTAAAGATGTTAAATGTATATGAGAACATTTAAAAGACAGGTTGTCTGAGAGTATGTTAGTTATTACATGAGTTGAACTCTCCAAGACCTCTGCATTGTGGTGAGAATCTAAGTCTCGTGCCCCGGAAAAGTACAGCATGGTCTGGACAGTTAGGAAAATATTTAGGACTTTTACTATTGTTAATACCACGTGTGTTACGTATTCACTATTGTAACAAGATTGTTTCCACTGAGAAATGCATTCAATGCTTAACCTTACCTGTGATTTTTCTTAAAGGTTCTTGTGGGTATTATTTCACAGCAGACAACTCTGACAAGTCTATGCTAGTGAAGTATGCAATTCTGGGCGATTCCAATCTTTCTAATTAATTGAGTTACCACCAAAGTAAAAGTAATGTTACAAAAATATGTTGCTGTGGGTGGTGTTCCCTTTGGCAAAGTAGCATTCACAGAAGATGAAACCACGATCAAAAAAGAAAGAAGCATTTAGCTTAACATTAAAACAGCGTATTGCTTTGTTTCCTAGAAGGAAAATGAAAATCCTATCGGGCTGGCATTCTCCGAAACTGTGTGTGTTCATTGGGTCTGACTTTGCTTAAAGTAATTGCAAATGTGAGCACAGTCCCCCTTGGTGGCTTGTTCTCTGAGTTTCTTTGATCTCAGAGTCCCAAGCAGACCACGCATAACTCTGAGGATGATGCGGAGTCCACTCCACGGAGTGCCTGCTGTTTCTCCTCAAAGCACTGAGCGCACACCGCGTAGGCTTTATCTCAAAGCCACATTTTTCAAAGGAGAAAAAAGTTCATGTGGGATCATCCCAACCACCTACCTACCGACAGTTTTCCGTGCTTGTTTTCATTGACAGGAACCCATCGCTGGCAAGAGAAGGCCCTTGCGAAAAGGTACTTTTATTTGGTGTTTTTATTTGCTTATTGTAGTTAGGTATAGACCACATTCCAGACACCACTGAGAAGATCTTTTGAAAGTATTTTTTTTTTTTTGTAGTTGCTAGACAAGAAGTTCACCAGGTGTGGACTGCTTCTTGTGTGTATTTGTGAAAACAATATACAATTGATGGTGATGACATCTAATGTTATTGCACTCCCAGTGTGGGCTGGTATTTTACATACATTATTGCATTTGTTCATAGCAGCAGCTTTACCACGGTGGGTGCTGTGACTATGTCTCCATTTCATAGGTGAGGAAATGGAGGCTCTGTGGGTGGGTGATTTTCCAGGGTCCCATGAACTTGGAAAAAGTCACCAGATCCTGGCGTGGTCCAGACTTGCCACTATTCCAGCTGGGCTACCCTGCTCCACCCAAAGCTGCTGACTTGTTGAGCCAGGCTGTTCTTGGTGGTGGGCCTGTCCTGGGCATTGCAGGACTTTTAGTAGCATCCATGGTCCCACCAGAAGCCAGTAGCTCACACCAGTCATAACAACTACAAACATCTCCCGACGATGCCCAATGTCCTATGGGTGGAGCCTGTACCTTCGCTCCTATCGATGCGCTGACTTTTGTCTGCCTTCCAGTCTTGGGCTCCAGGCCCCTGACCATGTTACAGAGCTGATGGCGTCATGGCTAGGGCACTGCTGGGGCCCTGCCATGGCCCCTTTGCCTGTCCCTGTTCTTCAGTGCTATGATGTCCTTCACACCGTGGCTGTCCAGGAGCCCTGCTGGTAACAGTTGGAGGGTCTGGAGCTGGCATGGGTGCAAGGGCCTGCACCAGCTTCTATTCAGGCAGGGTGTGCTCAGGCCTCAGGTGATCCCAGGTCATGTGCTCTCCAGGAAAGCAAAGCTAAGAAGAGGTGGACTGAAGATTTCAGCAGAAATACAAAAGATCCAGTACCCTGCCATGAGACCAGGGATGAGGAGGCTGAGGAGGGCGGCATGCAGGGGGCAGGAGGAATGGGATGGGAGCATGCCATCCTCTGGATAGCAGTAATGAGCATGCCCAAGCATCCTGTCCCAGACCCCTTGGGCAGCCTTATGACCTGGCCTTGTGGACCCCTTATGAAGCTTCCACGGAAAAGACAAGGAAATTATGGTCTTCCTCTCAGATCCCTACAGCATCCCTTCATCCCAGGGGAGTATTTTCACACCATGATTTCCAAATGTGTGAGATGGGGCCAAGGTACAGGCAAAAAGGGTTCACATGTTCGTAGGTCAGAAACATTAGCGACACACCTGTCATCTGAGGCAGAAGTGAAAAGGGGAACAGCCAAGGATCCCAGACCCAGGAAGGGGTGGCGGGCAGAAGAAGGTGGCCAGGGAGACAGGCAGGACAGAGGCTGGGAGCAGGTCACAGAGACCACGAAGGGGCAGGATGGGCCTTCTTGAACAATTATCAATTGATTGTAATAATGAATAAAAGAATAAAACTGTGTTGTTATTCCTACTTTATTTTAAAAAATATTTTTCCTACTTTACTCCCACACACCATCTTTGTTTCAAGTTTTCATTTGCTGGTTCTGGTCTCTGCGGCCTCCTCTCCATAGTTGACCAATTACAAGGCAAGTCATGGGCCTAAGGGATGGTGTCTGGTTAATTCCTGTGCTTCTCAGTGGGGATTGCTTTGGGGGAGGTGGTTGGTTAAGTAACCTATTTGGGGTCACATGGTGCTGGTGGGCAAGCCAGGGGCACAATTGGCCTGCTCTCCTGTTAGTGGCTTAGCCTGCCGCACCCACCTGAATCAATTATTTTTAAAACATACATTTCCATTTAGTGATTCATGCTGGGTCTAATTCACTTGCTGTTTAATGTCACTTAATTATCCAGAGACTAAAACAGACCCACAGAGAACAGATTTTAAAAGTATATTTTAGAGATAAAAATGGGCCTTTAATATTCTACAGAATTTCAAATCCCCAGACAAAGGATGTCAGCTTAAATTTGAAAGAAGCCCTCTAAGATCTGTCTTTGAAAAAGAAAAAGGCAGCCTTGGCCTTCGCGCAAGCAGAGGACTCACCTTTTTCAAATTACAGTTTTCAAGTCTGATACACTAGATAATCATCAGGGGGTCAAATAAAATCATTATTTTGTCAGAGAGAGAAAGCACGTTCAAGGGGGAAATTAATGACAGCA
This sequence comes from Eptesicus fuscus, assembly GCF_027574615.1. Lineage (NCBI taxonomy): Eukaryota > Metazoa > Chordata > Mammalia > Chiroptera > Vespertilionidae > Eptesicus > Eptesicus fuscus. The sequence goes on along the minus strand of NC_072476.1, from coordinate 84,925,134 downwards.
GAGAAAGAACAAAGTCGTTGCTAATAGGGAGAGTTTCTCGAAGATTAAAGGAGGACTTGCCCTTAGTTTTGCTTCAGGTGTTACTCTACAATCATGTTTAAGGCTCCACAACAATCCTGCCCCGAAAGCAGGGACTGGGAACCCTCTCAGGAGAAAGGGGCCCCGAAACTCCCACCGCACAACCTCAGATGTGAAGGGAAACCTGCGTCTGTTTTGCAGACACGTCTCTCTTTTCATCCTGAATATCTCAAAATTGCTTAACTGAGCGGGCAAACGCAGAAGCAGAAAATGTGGTGACCCCGGGACAGCATGCCCTCCTGTGGAAAAAGAAGAAAAAGTCTGTTCTGAAGGATGCAGAAGGGAATTTAAAGGGGCGCCCAAACCTTTTTAACCTAAACTCCCAGGGCCAACTTTTGACACAGGGTAGCCTTGTTCTGACGGCCAGCTGTCCACCACCACATCCTGATTTCGCTTTTGCCAGCTGAGGCTGGTGAGAGAGGGTGAGTCCTTCTCCCGGACCTGCCATGCTGCTGCCTTGGTGCAATTTTCCTAAGGAACAAACACCGAAGGGTTGGCTGTGTGGCGGTCACCACACAGAGTGGATTTTGCAGGCCTGGCCTCCTGCAAAGACATGCCTCCGGCTAGTGCTCACACTCGTGCCAGCACCCTTTCCGGAGTGCCCTGTTGTGTCTAGAAGGTCACATTGTTCTAGCTGCCATGCTGTTATTGTCCTTCCACAAGTGATGGGGTTGCTATGACGGCTGGGCGCTGCCTGGAAGGCTGGTGGGTCACCATGGTGGAGGTTGGTGAGCGAAGGAAGAAGGGTAACATGTGCCCGGGGCACAGGCATGTGAGTGCCGGATATTGATTTAGATGCCCTCGGAGTTTTCCTATTTAAAACCTTGCCACGGGACCTCTCTCGGTCACTTGTGCTGTCACTGCTGGCTGGCTGCTACGTTTCTCTCCTTCACGATTGTCTGTCCCCGCTGGAGGGTAAGGTGCCCGCAGAGGTTCAGGGCAGCGGGTTCTCACTCAGCACCTTCCAGGTCACCGCCCTTCCCTAGTCCTCACTTCTTCCGTGTCCCTGGAAGTTCACAGCCCAGGGAGCTCTTATGGGAAGATCATTTTATGATGTAAACCAAGATTTGGGGTTGGAGGAGTATCTAGTATTTGGATCAGTGAATGCACTTTACTCAAACAGACTAAAGATAATAAGTTTCTCAGTGTTGGCATTGTTGTCTGGGCATGTATAATGGTCCCATTTTATTTCCTCACGATGTCAAGTGATTCACTCAAGTGTTTCCAAGAGAGGGAGCTATTTTGCAGAGCTTACATTTCCAAACTTCCGACTTTCGATAATGTGGAAATATGCATACTCAACCATTTCTAGAGAGTCCTGAGTCTGGAGGACCGAATTAGAAGGTGAGGAGTCCTGTTCCCTCAGCCCTCAAAGGCCTGGTCCAGCCACACCCATCTCCATGGTCTGGCCTGGGAACAAGTGGCATTCAGGGCAGGGCCACATGGGAGCAAAATGTGTTAAAACATCTCACCCATCTATTCAGGGCATGATTTGTGTGTGTTTGACCAACAGTAAGTTAACATATCTGCTCAGGAAGGCAGATTTACAAAATCACAATAGGGAAGCTTATTTGTATTTCTATTACAAAGGTTAATGTGTTTGTTCAGATCCCCATAATACCAATCAGGGTCTGGACTATATTTCTCCACCAAGGGACAATGGGACAAGTGCTGGGCTGAAGACCCACTGTTCGGGCCCCACGGGAGGAGGAGGAGGTAGGGGCACCCAGCCATGCATGGTACATAGCCCAGTGGTCAAGAACCTAGACAGGCCGACATCTTCATGTGGGGATCCCTGGGATCTGGTGGGCACTGAGAAAGCAAGGGTCTTCCCTGATGCACCAAAGACGGATGACTTTTCAATGAGAATTAATACATTTACAGGTATTCACATCTACTAAGTTTCTTGTAAAAAGAAAAAGAAAAACAAAACCAGAAGCTTCAAGCTCACCACCTATCTGAAATCGGGTCCCATTGCATACGCTTTGTTAAATTCCAATGTAATGAATGGCTGGACTTGGACGTCAGCCCACGGGCAGGACACAGGCTTGCCCTTGAGAAATTTCACTTCTCGGGAGAAATGCTGGCATTTACAAAGAGCGGGAGAGTGAGAGCACACATCCTGTAAACAAGTAATAAGCCTGAAAGGGACAGAGAGATCAGTGGTGTGCAAACCACAGTCAGAAATCCAGGGTGCGTTAGAGGCTTCTGTGCAGGCCCTGGGGTGCTTCACCTGGGACGCTTCGCCTGGGACCCACACTTCCCATCTCTCAGCCATAGAGACAGCTGTCTGACCTGCCAGTTTGAAACTGAGAGCTCAGAGGAGGCACCGTGGTTAATGAGTTCCTCTGTTTGGAATAGCAAATGAAGGGGGCATGGGAGGGGCCCAGCAACACAGCAGTTACCCCCAAGGGAAGAAACGTCTGGGGAGGGCAGACTCCAACCAGGAAGTTTCCACATCATGGAGGAGGAACTGACGCAGAAATGGCTGAAAACCACCCAAAACATGGCCCCCCATCAGGAGTGTGTGTGCAAGTCTGCCCATGCAGGAACTCACTGGGCTTGGCCAGACCTATGCACAGATCCAGGAGGGACAGTGCGGGCCATACCCCATCTGAGATAAGGACATCCACCCCATCCTCATGGTTTTCCTTGGATCCTTAAAATTCAAGGGACTTATTTCTACGCAGTCATCTTGGTACCCGTGAGCTCATGAACAAGATCAGAATGATGTCATTGTCATGGCTATGTGAGCCCACTCTTTTCAGGGGTGATTGCAGGGTGCCATGCACACATCCTGGCCTATTCGGGGCGATCCTCTCAGCTTGGGCTCGATGCTTGGCTTGGAGAGGTGTGTGCAGCATGCTCTGCCTCTGCAGAGAAGCAGGATTGTCCTGGTTCTGACAGGATGACGGATATGCTTCGGGCTCTTAAGCAGGCTTTGGCAGCAATGCTGACTTTCTGGGTCGGCGCAAACATTACGATATTGTTAAGGCTGTGAATGGAGCTTTTGTTCTGGTGTTATGGGATTACAGTATTTAGACGAGCACATCTTACTCAAAGATAACTTTGAATGTATTTAAAGTGCATTTCTTGACAGGCTGTTATTGTAAGTGGATCTGGTTAAGTCACCCACACTTTTAGGAATTCTGCATCACAGGAGGTTGTCTTGCACTGTGACCCTACTGCAGGAGTGCACACAGCCACAGGAGACACCTATGGGGACAGTTCTCCATCAGCAGTCCAGGGCAGAGCTCAGGCCGAGCTCTTGAATCCAGGCAGCTGTTTTAGGAAGGAAGGAAGGAAGCCCATAACCAGGTACAAGTGAAATGAGCAGGTGAGGCACTCGGTTCACACAATCTGATTGGGGGAGGAATACACCCCAGAAGGGAGTATCCTGTCCTGTCCCAGAGAAAATGTAGACTAGTCTGAGGAAATACATGTGGGAGACATAGGAACACAAAACCTAGCTTGCACATGGGACTTTTATTCCCCCGGAGGACATGAAAAACACTGGACACATTTTCTAAGGTACTATTGGATGATTAAGGGACTGAAACCAAAATAAGTATGTTGAGGAAAGCTTTAAACACCTGAAGTAGTGAATTGAAGAGAGTAATCACCTGTCTTCCCTCACCTCCTGTACAGGGCAAGAAGGCAGTCACGCACATTCAAGGTAGGTTCTGGGAACCTTAGAAAGTTCAGCTGTGTCTCTAGAATTCTAGGATAATTGGCTGTGTCTGTGTCGAAGCAGTTAGGTAACCTCAGTGTGCCATGCTGCCTCCGACTTCTGTTTCCCAATAGTATTAGGCACAGACTTAATCAACAATATATTTACCGCACATGGACTCCGCGTCCCCATCCTAGTCTGTGCAGGGAAAAAGAACAGAGGATGATGTACAGTATGCATGAGAGCTGCAGAGCTGCTGTGGGTGGGTAGGTGGTGAGCAGGAGAGTGAGACAAGTAGCCATTGACTACTAACACAGGAGTTACAGGCAGACTGCCCCGTGTTTGAGGTTCATCTACATACAGAGAAACAGCCCAGCTACTGTCACTGTGAGTGGATCTGGTTCAATCACCCACACTTTTAGGATGGCAGCATGCATACCTGTTAGCTCACGCAGTCGCTGCTCACACCCTCACCTCCTGACCCAGGCCTGCAGACACACCGCCCTGATACCTGTTTGAATTACAGACTTTAAAATATTTATTTATTCTATATGGTTATGAAAACTTGATGCTGGTATAAAACATTTGATCTTGTTCTTAAAAAAAATAAAAAATCAAAGGATGCGAGTGGAATGGAATTGCATCCTGACTACCCAGCCTCCATCAGGGAAGCAGCCGTGGCTACTTCACTCCACACTCTGTCCTGACAACAGCCCCCAGCTCCTGTAACACAGATCAGGTTTAGAAGGAAACTGAAAGGTGAAGGTCTCAAATAATGTCCTGACCACCACATATCAAGGCAAGAGGCCCTTATCCAGAAGAAAGAGCCCCAGACAGGAGGTGCTAGGACGAGAGAAGGCGGGGACCTGTGAAAAGGAGAGAAGGACCACATGAACAATTTGGCATAAAATGTATGAATGGCTGAAAACCTGATTCATAAATGGAAAGGGCAGTATAATACCATCATTGCCACAAAACATCATTTAAGTATTTGCAAGGGATAACACAAGTTATTCCAAACAAATGTGACATCAAAGCACACATCGATCATAAGCTGGGTGCTTCCAGACTAAAGACTGGGTGGGTGGCCCTGCCTGGACCCCATTGGACATAGTAGTTCTCACCCTGCTACAACCACGACACTCTGAACAAAGCTTTGAACCCCCATTCCAACCACCATGAGAAAGGATCTCAGACCGGACAGCTTGAAACAACAGGAAATCGCTCCCTCCCATTCTAGGCTAGAAGTCCAAATTCAAGGGCTTGGCAGATTGGTTCCTTCTGAGGCTGTGAAGGCAAATCTAGTCCAGCTTCTCAGCTTTCCGGACGTTGCTGACACTGTTGATGGTCCTTGGCTTGTAGAAGCATCACCCCATTTCTGCCTTCACGTTCACGTGGTGTCTCTCTGAGTGTGTCTGTGCCCAAACTTCCCTTTTTATAAGGACCCAGTCATATTGGATCAGAGACCACCCTTCTCCCGTATGGCGTCATTTTAACTAATTACATCTACTATCACCCTATGTCCAAACATGGTCACATTTTAAGGTCTTGGGGTTAGGACTTCAACACATGAATTTGACTAGGGGACACAATTCAACTGCCCATTCTGGGAAGGCCTCACTCCCTCAACCTGCCCAGGACCTGGGGAGGGGAGGAATCTGGTACTGGGTGCTGACTAGTGGCCACGTGATGGAGCTATCTGCCACCACGTCCTGCCCCTGACCCCAGCCCCGCCAGGGCCCGAGTCCTCACCTGCTCTCTGTCCTCCAGGTAGTAACACTAGCCATCTGGCCGCACTGAGATGACCCTGCAGCCAGGATCACTAGCATCCTGGTGACCCCGGGTCACCGATTTCCCCGGAACCATGTGAGCTCCTGTGGAGAAAGTCTACCTGCTCCTTTTGTTTAATGGGGCTCCTGGTAATAAAACATGTACAATGACTAAAGGAATGATTGTATCTTCACCTCTGCATGCATTAGTAATGCAGGTACTCAATAAAGCCTCACCGCTTTCCGCTGACAACGCTCTAACTTCTCTTTACACCACGCGCTCACGCCCTTTCTGCGGGATGGCAAAGCCTCCGGCAGCGGCTGGGCGACACTTCCGCTGAAACGTGGCTTTAATTGTGGATGTCTTGCATGGGGCAGTCCTCTCCATGTGCTTCTCGTCTTCGAGAACACCAGTTTAAGTCAGTGGTCGAAGAGAGGTGGAAAGAAAACTGTGTGTTCATGCATCCAGCCCGAGCTGGCCTTGTCAAAGCTGACTGGTCCAGTGTGCTCCTCACCCACTCAACTGAAGGGCCCCTCACTGGTGTCCCCCAGGCCTGTGCTATCCATCTGAACACATCATTCTCCACTATTTTGGCCACATTGTAAACATTAGCTGCTGCCCTCCAGAGGCTAAAATTCATTCTGATCTTGGAGTTGATTGAGCCAAGTTAGGATCTCAGACTCAGGGGTAACGAGCTGCTGAGGAGTCTTTCCTGACTTGGCCTGAGCTTCCAGCAAGGAGGACCGTGTTCCCTCTGAGACCTTCTTGCCCTGTTTTAGCCATGTGTTTGTTTCACTGAGGCAAATTGATCCACTTGCCTAGCACAGAGGATGCCGAACCTATGCTGGGTTTCAACAACCCTAAATTCTGCCGTCAGTGGGAAGACCAGCTGCATAGTTAGCCCAAAGTCCCCAATAGAGGCCTGGCCAGACCACAGGCTTCCTGTGCCTCAGAATCGGCCACCTTATAAAGATAACTTAATCAGAAATTCAGTCTGCTCCATGCGGGTGGCTGGGCTTCGGTTAGATTGTGCACCGTATACTTGATTGCCATATTCTGGGTAAATCTGGCACAATAGAATTGGACCCTTCTTTCATCACCTCTCTCTTTTCCCTTGTCCTGGTATAAGAGAATCACCCAACCCTCTCTGCTGGCACCAAAAGTCCATCTGCAGGGTCAGGGCTGGACATTGGATGTCTGCTCATCACAGCCAGGCAAAGCAGGTCAGAAAAAGGACAGAAGTATACATTTGCCCACTAGGACGTAGGTGTCACCTTCTCCTAACCTGTACCAGACTCACTTCCTATAAGAGAACCCCTTGCCCTAACTGGTTTGGCTCAGTGGATAGAGCGTCAGCCTGCGGACTGAAGGGTCCCAGGTTCAATTTTGGTCAAGGGCATATACCTTGGTTGTGGGCACATCCCCAGTAGGGGATGTGCAGGAGGCAGCTGATTGGTGTTTCTTTTCATCGATGTTTCTAACTCTCTATCCCTCTTCCTTCCTCTCTGTAAAAATTCAATAAAGTATATTTTTTTAAAAAGAGAGAACCCCTTATAATGTGGTGCCAGTAGATACCCTGAGGGTCGTCCTGTGCCAGCCCTCTTGCCCCAACACAGGGACATCCACTCACAGGCACAGACACACACACAGGGTATATGTACACCCATGAACACACACAAGCACACACTCACATGAGCCCACATATATATATCACATATGCAGACACACTATATGTGTACACCCATACACACTCACATAGACATACATGTCATGCATGCATACCCACAAGCACACAGACCACACATGCATGCATATACACGTTACACAAAGCCCGTGGCTCCATGGTTCCTGCCAATATCCATTTCCAGGCTCGTTGCTGTGTCCCTGCAGGCCTACATCTAGTCAACTCTGGCTCAGCTATTCGTTTCTCCAAAGAGGCACTGCTGCACGTTACATGCGACAAACACACGGCTCTACATTTATAAAAGTATCTGAGGTCTTCAAATGAAAAGATTTCCACTCACTGAAGATGCAGGAAGATCCCACCCGTCCTCTTTGATGTGCATTTCCTGAGTGCACAGAGGATTCCTGGGAGGCTGTGTGAGTCCCCTTTGTTTCTAGAATGTTTGGTTGATGTGCTTCAAAGTAGCAGTAGGAGCAACTGCTGGCAAACGTGTGCATTTTAATTGTGGTCTCTGGGACACTCAAGCTGCGAGTCTGGCCCCGGGAGCAGAATCCCATACCTAATCCCAAGCTCTCAGCGCTGACAACACACCCTCTGCGAAGCTGCACCACCGCTAAACTGTAAACATCTTGGAAAACTTGGCCAACATTACTCAACCTAGGCAGCTGGCTGTTGTTTTTTATCATTTCCAGGTGCATTTGGGGGAGAGGAACATTCTAATGGATGTAAATCGGCTGTGAGATCCAAACCCTGGAAGTTATACCCACACATTTCAAAGAGATTCTGCTCCAGAGGCTTAAAGGAGATGGAATGCCCCCAAATCAAGGGTGCCATCGAACACATTTTCAATAAATGCTTAAACACAGTTTTCTCCCAGATGGTCTTCTCTCAGGTACTCTTCTCTGATTCCAAATTCTGAGAAGAGACTGTGCCTAGGCTGAAATGTGCTGAAGACTCGAAGTCCAATTTCAGAACCTGAGATGGGATGTTTCCTGATATCCACAGACCCTGAGACTCTGCAATGTGTTGGTGTCCCTGGAACACAGACTGGCGTTATGTGTTCCTACATGGACAAGTGTGTGAAGCTGGGTCCCTGTTTTCGAGAGAACACTGTGTCCTAACAGGAAACTTGAAAAGTTGAAATTTGATAGGAAATTTACTTCTTATGAAAACGTTCACCAGTTCAGGTCCAACAAAGCAAAAATGTTCATTCTTTAATTTTTAATTTTGTTTTTTGAGTAGGATCAGGTTGGGATCTTTATTACTGGACCTGGGGATAGGTAGGTGTCATTCACCACTCAAAGGTTGTACATTTCACCTTAGATTCTTTGGAGGATGAACCTTGGGCAAAAGTCACACTAATATAAGGCTAAGTGAGATGACAGAGGAATGGTCGCCTGTTCATTGACCGGTGAGGCATCCTCTCTAGTGGGTGCCCTGAGCACTGACCCCCACAGAGCTCCCCATGGCCACCCTAGGTCATCCCGATTTGCTTCTTCCGAATGGAACTATCCTATTTAAGGCCCTCCAGGGGCCCCTGACTACTTGAAGAAACATTTATTCTGGTGTTTAGAGCCTCCTCTCCTGCCTGCTTTTACCCACATACATTTCCCACTGCTCGCTGGCACCAATCTCCTTTCTTCAGGGTCTGCTGACGTCTGTTGTCCTGCACAGCATGACCACCCCACCCCTTGAGTAGGGCAACTTGGGCTTGTATTCCAACTCTCTAAACTCAGGGGCACATGCATTTGCACCGGATCGTATCAACTCTTCATTGTCTCCAGAGAAGTGAATTTGTGATGCTCCCCACTGCACGCCAATACCACCAGCTTTCTGCCTCCTGTGTGAACTAGTAAAGGCCTCCTGTGTGAACTAGTAAAGGCCAGGGGCTTTGCTTTATGTCTTATTGCTGCCCCACTGCACCAAGCAAAGATCCCAGTGCACATTATCCACCCCAGAGGCGCTGTGGGCTTTAAACCTGCCAAAGGAAGCAGGGGTGCCCTCTGGCCCAGCCGTCTGGGTCCAGCACCTGGCCTCTTGCTCACCCAGGGCGTCGGTCTCCTTCCCTACAGCCAGGTCTCAGCAATAAGGCCAGTGACAGTGCAATCAGAGCAGAGTTGCCTGATGTGCAGCTCCTGCTCCAGGGTGACACCCAGTGTTTCAGCGATGGGCTGAAATGTTAACAACTCTGATTCTACCAGAACACAGCAAAGTTCCCTATGGGCTTCCCTCCTAACTGGGCAAAGCAAGCTCAGGACAGTGCCTGGTGTCTCCTGACAATGTGGGGACACCAGGAGGGAGAGGTCTGAGTTTCTGATCAGCCTGGCAGGTTGGGGCTAACCTGGAGGGGACACAGAGAGGGCCCAGTTCCTCTGCAAAATGAAAGTGATCGTCTGCTATTGCTTCCTCCTAGCAGGTCCTTGGGAGCCATTGTGATATTGTCTGCTCTTGACATGTGCTACCTCTCTGTTTACCATGAAGACATAAAAGCTAGAATCATGGCTCCATCACTATTTGAGTCTCCATCTAACCCTTTCAGATCTTTAAGAATTCTTTTGAACATGTCAAGGCCTCCTTGGTGGGTGTGTGTTTTCTGAGTCTGGGTCTAGTTGAAAATTAATGCTGACACTCATGAGGAGCTAGGCTTCATCTCTGCAGGTCACAGGTCAGTGGCTCTCTGTACCTGGCCTTTATTGTAGCTCTCAGGGCATTTACTCCTTTGGACAGAATTTTTTTTAAGTTTTACAAAAGATCTAGTTGGAATCCTATCTAATAAAAGAGTAATATGCAAATTGACCATCACTCCAACACACAAGATGGCCGCCCCCATGTGGTCAAAGATGGCCACCCCCATGTCGACACAAGATAGCCGCTTCAAGATGGCCGGCAGGAGAGGTCAGTTGGGGGAGGGACCAGAAATGCAGGGGAGGGCAGTTAAGGGGGCAACCAGGCCTGCAGGGGAGGGCAGTTGGGGGCCACCAGGCCTGCAGGGGAGGACAGTTGTGGGGGACCCAGGCCTGCAGGGGAGGACAGTTGTGGGGGACCAGGCCTGCAGGGGAGGGCAGTTAGGGGTGACCATGCTGGCAGGGGAGGGCAGTTAGGGGTGACCAGGCTGGCAGCGGAGGGCAGTTAGGGGTGACCGGGCCAGCAGGGGAGGACAGTTGGAGGCAATCAGGCCGGCAGGGGAGGACAGTTAGGGGTGACCAGGCCAGCGGGGGAGCAGTTAGACATCGATCAGGCTGGCAGGGGAGTGGTTAGAGGGTTATCAGGCTGGCAGGCTGAAGCAGTTAGGGGCAATCAGGCAGGCAGGCAGGCAAGCAGTTGGGAGCCAGCAGTCCTGGATTGTGAGAGGGACCCAACTGCCCGTTTTGGCCAGATCCCACAATCGGCCCTAAACGGGCAGTCGGACATCCCTCAAGAGGTCCCAGAATTTTGTGCACCAGGCCTCTAGTATATAATAAGAGTCAGCAACCTGCTAACAGCCTTCACTGAAGAACCTTGTAAGTGAAGGAGCTTCTTCTGGCAGACCTTCCATGGAGTTCATGGTACAAATCCTTTCTTCAGTATTTCATCCTGTTCAGAGGAGTAACCATTGCCTCTAAAGCACTTTCAAAGGCCTGTGAATGAAGATGGATGGAAATGAATGTGTCCATTTTAATGCACACCACCATTTTTGCTACAGAATGACTGGTCTAACTTGTGAAATTGAATGAGTTTAATGCAAGATAAATATTTATGCATAGACCCATGAGAAGGATGAGCTGTCTGCAAAAGAATAAAGGCAAAGGCCATTATTTTCAGAGATCAGATCACTCATGAGCAGGCAGGCCATGGTGAATTCTCTATGCAGAAGGCATCCCCCACTCCCTTTCAATATTCCCCCATGCCTTATGCACGCATTGCACACAAGAGCCAGCACGTCTAGGCCATAAGACACCTTCAGGGTGCAGGGCAGACAAGGCCCACTCTCTTTTCTCTGATAGGTCACTTACATCTCTCACTCACACACACACTTTCATACACACTCACATATTGGCACACTCACTCACACACTCACACACGCACATATTTTCACATACTCACTCACACAGTCAAACATGCTCTCACACTCACACACACACAAATTCCTTCTCATCTGGGTCCAGGGGGAGATTAAAGGGCAGCCAGGCTTTGGTCCCTTCCAGTCACAGGTCAATCACACTCCGCACATGGCTTTTATGCGCGCGCGCGCACACACACACACACACACACACACACACACACAGATGTCTCCCCAGTCTGTACAAGTACGTAGACGACATCCAACAGTTTCTAATACAGCGTCTGAAAGGGAATGGCTGAGGGAGACCAGGTTGGAGGAGAAAGGCCTTCTCCAGGGGCCATGGCAGTTGAGCTGAGAAGACAGGAAGGACAGCAGCAATGAAAGTTCCTTTCCAGAACCATGAGGACAGGTCAGGCCATGGAGGTACTCAGGGGTGAATGGTGGCCAGGTATTCTTGTGAATTCCGAATATTTACCTGCTCTTCTCTTGGACCTTGGAGGTGTATTAGGATTGCTGGTGTATTAGGATTGCCCTCACCATTGAAAAGAAATGGCTGCTTCTGAGATCTTCTGGCTTCATGCCCATCAAGAGCCCCTGGTGGACCTATGCCTTCTCTTCTGGGTCCAAGGGAGATTAAAGGATCAGCCAGACTAGTCCCTTCTGGTCACAGGTCAATCGCACTCCACACCTGGCTTTTGGGGCATTTCCTCCTTTTGACACACCATTTTTTAAAATCACAAAATACAAGCACAACAACATGATGATAAAGTTTTACTTATTCTATAGATCAATGTTTTATTCAAAACTGCAAATAAACACCTCATATTTCCTGTGCTGAGCTGGGAGAATGATAGCTAAGGACAGAAGGCAACATCTCTGAACTCCCAGAGAGAAGACCAGGACGCTGTCTGAGGGTCAGGTAACTTACTGTGAACTCCCGTGACCACCTGCCCAGCAAGTTGGCTCTTCTGGCTCCCATCTGAACAGTCAAGGAGCTTGTGGGGGCCATGAGGACAGAGGTCTCTCCGGACTGTTGGAGACGCTGCTCAGACCCTCTGCTCTAGAAACATCTGGACACTGCAGCAGGGCAGCTGTACTCTTTAACTGTGGGAGGAAGCACTGCTCTTGGAACTTTCCAAATAAAATGAAAAAATACAGAGGGAGAGGCTATGGAGCCCATGACCAGGGACTCCGCATATTAGCCTCTTGAGGGCTATGTATAGCCCAGACCTGATAGGCCATGTGGAGAAGTAGGATGAGACACAGAGTTGCTCTGGCTGTAACTCTTCTTGCTGGGCCCATAACTTTGGGAATAGAGCCCCAGCATATTTTCTGGGTGGGCTCAGTATCTGATGAAGGAATTGGACAGCCAACACTATGATTGCTAGAGTTCAAAAAATAATGAAGGATGACCAAAATGCAGCATAATTCATAAAACATTTTTATACAGTGATCATATGTCTTTTCATGGACAGAGAAAAGTACCTCTTGAACATAATTTTAAGCAGAAATTTTAAACCTGATTGTTTTGAGGGTTTGCAGAAAGAAATGATATTTGGAGAATGGTGCTGAGAAAAATAATGCCATTTGAGCACACGAAAGACACAGTATCGTTGAGTTCAGTTCACAGTGGAGTGTCTGGGATAACAAGTCATAACAGTATGTGCATTGTGTGTATGTGACTGTGTGATGTGCATGTGATTATGTGATGTGCATGTGCGTGCATGTGTGTATATGGTGTATGTGTATATTTTTCAGTCAGCCACAAACTTTCTGGTTTCAGTGTTCTGAAAATAAGCTCTGGTTAAAAATGGTGAATGAAATAGCAGGTGCATCACCTCTGGAGCCCTCGGGTTTGGCGGGGTGTCCTCCATCCACCCAGTGATATGACTTGTCTCCATGGAAGGCTTTCACACCCTCATGTCTGAATTCCAGGACACAAGTTTCACGATCTCATCACTACTGAAAGCGGGTTGACTAGACAACCCCTCAGGGACCTCATCGATGCAACCTGGAGACAGACAATCTAACTGACCAGCTGAGCCACACCTCAGCTATTTCATTTGCCTATTGAATGTCTGCTTTGCTTCCTGCCTGAATTTCTTATTAAATTTAAAAAGAGAGAGTTTTTTTTTCTTTAACCTCGATTTCTTACCAGTCCAATATTGAAAGGAGAAACTAGCCTCTTGTTTTCCACTTGAGTGAGGCAGTATCTATCCCGGAGGAGAGCTCATGCAAGGAATCTCACCAGTGGGACACCCCAGCCATCAAAGAGTATCCACAGGAAACAGGACCACTTCTCCTCTGAGCCCCACTCTGTTGTTTCCTTCACCTGGCAAATGCCAGTGAGAAGACCTAGAGAATAATGGAAACTTGCTGTAGCACATTTAGTTAGAAAGGAAATTCTACAGTAGTCAGTTTACATTGGACAGGATCCCATAAAAATTTAATAGTCAGTTAGTCAGTTGATAAAATGCTCTCATTAGTGGGTAGAGTGGCCTAGGCAGTGTTTCCCGAAATGGATCCCTGAAAAGAGTCCGCAGACATTTTTTGAGTGTATTTGTTTCTTAGAAAATTGCATTAGTCAAGTGATAACACATTTAGTAGGAATGAGTACCAGTTATTAAAAATATTCAATGAGGACTTATTGAGCACCAATCATGTGCCAAGCATGCCTGGGTCTTGGGGTGCAGCTGTGAAGACGATAGTCCAAGCCCCAGACCACATCATCCTTGTCTTCCAGCGCAATTTATTTCCCATTTAGGATAATGTGTCTCCTTAATGCCTTTATTACTAGTTCTTTATTGTGTTCCCATGGTTATTATATTTTAAATTATAAAAATATAAAATTTAGCCACACTAATTTGATGTTACTGCCTGGTTGGTGTTTTATATAGCCAACCTCTGTATTTTGCAATGATTACAGAAATGTATCCTGCTTCTTAGTGTATTCAGTATTCTAAGAAGTAAAACACTTAAGGAAAATCTAATGTAGGTTAAACTTAAAGATTGTTGAGGAGTAAGATTTTATTATTATTATTATTATTATTATTATTATTATTAAACAGCAGATTTGCACAATCTTGTGCCCTTTTGAGATTGTTTTTAATTATTGAAAAGATTTCTGCCCTAGCTGGTTTGGCTCAGTGGATAGAGCGTCAGTCTGTGGACTGAAGGGTCCTGCGTTCAATTTCGGTCAAGGCACATGCCCAGGTTGTAGGCTAGATCCCCAGTAGGGAGTGTGCAGGAGGCAGCCGATCTCTCTCATCATTGATATTTCTATCTCTCTCTCCCTCTCCTTTTCTCTCTGAAATAAATAAAAATATATTAAAAAGAAAAGAAAAGGCTAGATTCATTGGAAGTGGCTGTTCCGTTTATTTATTTATTTTTGTAGAGATTTCTTTGGTCTTATCAACACAAAATGTAGAATTTCTACAAACAGCAATGCAATAGTTGGGATTAAATTATGATTCAATTTATAAAAATCAGTACCTGTAAATTATACACATGCTGTGTCATGCTTCTATGTTGTCTGATGTGAGTGACAGTGTCCAGGTCTATGCCACTGAGGGGGAGCTCAGGGAGTAGAAATCCCTCATCACCAGGAGTGTTATCAATGTCTGCAGCCTGCATTGACTACAAGAACTTATTACTGGAGTCTCCTTATCACCAGGAATCTTATGACCTGGTCTTGGAAACCCTGGGCTGATAGATCTCAACAAGCTTAGGACCAAAAGGTTTCCCAGGATGCTGATTTCAGTGATAAAACTTTGACAGTTCCAGGCAATCAGGACAAGCGGGCCACTCCACTTCCAACACATCCCGTTGGCCCAGCAAGTCACTAACACAGCTCAGAGTCAAGAGGAATGGAATTGAAGTCCACTTCTCAATAGGAGGAGTGGTAAAAATGCTGTGGCCATCCTACCACATGTCACACAAAGGAAGCCCTGAGCATGTGGAAAATACACTTTCTGGAGAGAATACTTGTTATGGCAAAGATTATTGTCTTCCCAGTCACTGTGTGAATTGAATGCAATTGCAATTCAGAGCTCCACATCATTTCCTTTTGGGAGACTAATCTACAAAAACCTCCAGTTGATGTACAGACACATTACATAAAAACCAAGAATGGAAGAGCAAATATAGACCAAAGATGGATGGGTCAATACATTATGTTTAAAAAGTTGATTATTCATGTGTAACATAATTTGATTCCTATCTTATACTGTACATGAAACCATACTACAAAATCTCAATGTGAAAAGCAATATCTTAAAGCATTTTGCAGATTATGTGGGTAGTTGCCCTTATGATTTGGAAGGTAAGAAATTATTTTTTTAAGAAAGAATCAAAAGCAAGAAGAAGAAAGTAAATCAGTAAAGAAAAAAAAAAACTTTCATTCCATTAAACTGAAAGACTGGCCAACAAAAAGCACTACAATGAAGTGATGAGAGAGGTCATAGACTTATATTGCAATTACATAAGTGATAAAAGATTGGTTTCATGAATTATAGACAAGCCTTTCAATATAGATAATCTCACAAGAATATATAAAGGAAAACAAAAGATAGAAGAGAAAACACAGGGATAGATAATACCATTTATAGAAGAGAACGCTGAAAAAAGGTCTGAGAAATGGTAATTATGATAGATAATACTTGTTGATTTGGCAAAATTGTTTACAATCTGATCTAGGAAGTATTATTGAGAATGTAGATAGTCTGGGCATCTCATATGTTGTTGGCAGGAGTGTAAGTTGCTAAAATAACTTCAAAAGTAAATATGGTGACGCTGAGGATGCCCCATGGAGGGTCCATTTCTAGCTATGTATCCTAGGAATGTTTATTTCAATCTTGTTTGAGATGGAGAGAAATTGGAAACAATGGCAATCCCTAGCAAAGGAAGAGTAGATAAATAAAGTATGCAATATTCATGTAATGGATACTTTACAGTAGACTTTGTCTGAGACAGGGATCTGCAAATTGGAGCCTGCAAACCAAATCTGGCTGGCTGCCTGTCTTTGTAAATTAAGTTTGATTGGGACACAGCCAAGCCCATTAGTTTACTCATTGTCAATGGCCACTTTCATGTACAGGACACATTTGAGTAGTTTGCCCACAAAGGCTAAATCAGTGATTATCCGGACCTTTACAGAAAAAGTCTAAAGCATTGAAAATTTAAAATGTAACAAAGAATGACTCAAAGCAAGTTGTAGAAGGATAGCTGCAGTGCCGTGCCATTTACATAATATATAATGTGTAAAATAGCACTCTATATGGCTTATGGATGAATATAGAGAGAGCAGAAGCTCAAAACACACACAGTGATTAACACTGCATGCACACTGGTGGTTGCCTCAGGAAGAATAGACAATAAGACAAGAAGGGGGCACCCAGGGCACTGTAACTGCCTCAGTAATTTTTCTATCATTTTAAAAACCATGGATAATATGAGCAAGTTGCAGGATCTAAGATGAACATATGTTGTTGGGTAGAGAGTCTGAGATGGATATATGTTGGGTACGGGATCTGAGATGGATGTGTGGTGGATGTGGGGTCTAAGATTGATGTATGTTGGGCATAATGCATTCACTAGATCATTCTGTGGACATTTCATGAACAAATGAGCCAACAGAAGATTGTTCAGGAAATGTGTGACAGGAACCAACACTCAATAAAAGAGAAAGTGTCACAGAAGGAAAACAGTCCTAACATCTCCACCCAGGCTTTATTATTTTTGCTTCTTTTACTACAGTCTGAAAAAAACAAACAAGAAATGTACAGAAATAAGTAACAAAATAGAAGCAGGTGTAAACTGTATGAAATAACTCAGCTTATAAATTACCTGGTGTGTTCCATTTGGAAGTCCCAATGAGTGCTTTGGAGGTGAATAAATTTATTTAGATCTTCCTTCTATTTGCTGGTTATCTACATCCAAAGCATGCACATGTTGGTAAGAAGTTATATATCCTTTCATCCACAAATTATACATATAGTTTCTGAGACTATTTTTACAATGAGAAATATGCACAGAGGTAGCATGAGAAATGTAGAACAAAAAACTTGGACATCTCAGTTCCTACTTGCTGTAGGTCAGGTTACCCTAATTGTTACAGGTTGAGACAGAGATTAAAGTTCAGGCTCTTTGTTAGGGGTGATCTTGGGTTGGCGCCTGTGGAAGGTGAAGGAGAAGTAGGATTGGGCAAAGAAGAGGCTGGCCTGTCTAAAAGGTTTTGGCTGAGCCCTTGGCCAACTCTTAAGTGAGTTGTTTCCTGATAGTTTTCTTGGCGTGGGTAAGGGGACAATTGTCCCTGGAAGGAGGAGTGACTTGGGTGTGACAGTGTTCTGCATCTGAGGCAGTCCCTTTAGACCACACTGATCACTGAGGGCTGTCTGCTGGCCTCATTCCCATCAGCTGGGGAAATGAGCTCTTGACCCCTGAAGGGACATCTGTGTGACACCTCCACTGTCAATTACACCAGTCTTATTATATAAACAAGGGAGCTCTGGGTTCACATAAAATCCTAAAGCACTCTGCACTTTAAAAACGTTAAGATTAATGACTTTCAGTAAAGCTTGAGTTACACAACACCCATGTTCACTGTATCTTCTAGACTATTTTATTAGGGGTTCAATTTAGTTTTATTGAGTTTTATTGGGTGAGTTGTTGTTAGGAAGTAATTTTGATTATTAGAGAAGCTAGGTGGAGCTCATATCTTCCTTCCTTGAGGGTCCACATGACTCAATTGGAATCAGACCATCTGGCTCCAGTGTTGTGGTCTGTGTGTTTCATATGGCCAGCAAGCTTCGCCCTCTGCCTGCTTCATCTCAGAACTCCTTTCTGTTACTCAGCCCACACTGGGGAAGCACAGGCTCTGACAGGTGTCCAGCCTGTATTTCAGACCCATGCTTCCCTCTGAACTCGGCGGTATGGGAATATCTCAGCCCCTCTGGAGTCGTCTTTTCTCATCACATGATATGGAGTTGATGCTACTTTCTTCACAGAGTGTTCATCAAGTTCAAATTTGATTACATCTATTAAATGCCAGCTTAGAAGTAAATACTGAACTAATGTAAGTTTTCTTTTTATCTCATTCCTTTGAAATTCTACTGGATTTTCCCTCCTCATTTGAAATCCAATTGCCATTTCATCATCTACTAAATTCTTTCCCCAGATTGTTTATTCAAAATTGTATGTATATATTCTATATCTTCTAGACCAAGCATATCAAACTCATGGCCTGCGGGCTGTATGCCTCGTTTATTTGGCCCTTGTTAGCCTTTGAGTTTGACATGCTTGTTCTAGCCTATACATCTAGACTGTACATGCCAGGGTCAGCTTCTGGTTTTCTCTTTTGTTCTGTTAACCTGCCTGTCTAAACCTGTACCAGCACCACATCCAATCTACCAACTCCTTGTGACCCCTTCTGGTTCTATGACAAAGTATGGATTTAGCTTTGAGGTTGGCCACTTCAACAGAGCCTTGACTTTGAACCCTGGTGTCCTCTATGCTTCCCTGTCCACTCTGTTGATACCCAGAGTTTAGATTTACCCTGAAGTTTAGATTTTCTGGATTCTCCTCCAGGAACGAAGGTGTCTCTGGAGATCTCCATTGAAGATTTCTGTCGTTCCCCTTCAATGTATTGCTAGTGTTCCCTGATGCAACTGTGCCCTCCTAGGGTACAGTGTTTTCTGTTATGTCTTCTCCACCCTCACCTTCTCAACACATTCCCCACAATACATGCCCAAAGCTTCACCACTTCATTCAAGTTGCCCTTTGCCCTTGCCTGTCAATGTGCATCCTTCAATTCTATTAAGAACATAAAGGTCATTTGTTGTCCTCCATGCATTAGGGTCTTTCTGCCATTTTACTCAGACAGTATTCCACCCCTCATGCCTCTTCCCTGTCCCTCCTGCCATCCTCCACTGCCTGATGAATGTATCCTGCAGGGCCATTCATGGGATGGCTAAGGTCCTTCCCAACACTCGATTCTCTCATGCCACCCCTTCTCCATCTTCAAAAGTTTCCACATCATCCAACTGTCTTTGATGATACTTCCCAGGTTTCTCTTTCCTTTCATGAATGAGCTTCTCAACATGATGGACTAACAAATCCATTCTTCACCAACCTCTCCTTGAGATTCTGTGACTTGGTTTCCCTTCTCAGTTATCTAGTTCTCTATTTCTAAGGATTATCCTGTGTCCTGGCCTTGGTCATGTGTCCCTGTGCTTCCTATAGCCATGTCTACTGTGATAACCTTCCCGGGCATGACCCTGTCCCCTGCACTCCCCGACTGATGTACGCTTTGGTTTCTTAACTCCAGACCCATGCTTCCCTGCCACTTCACATACCTCCCATCTGTGTTCACTTAAATGTTCCCATCACTCAGTCTGTGGTTCTCAACCTCACCTCTGCTTTTCCCCTAATTCTGAATTATTTGAATGATTCACCAACCTTCAAATAATACTTTGATAATGAAGATTCTTACTTCTACATCTCCAGTCCTGACCTCTCTCCAAACTCCCAGCCCTCCTCTTGAACATTTCTGTTTGGAGGCCTTGGTTTCAATTCAACATGTCAAAAAATGAATATATTTCCTCACCCATTTTTTTTACTTGTGACACAAATTCCAACTTCCTTTCATAGGAACAGCTTGCCAGGGTGTGAAGTTATGACCATATTTCCAATGCTACTCTTATTCCTCTGAATTAACACTCTTTCCCCAACAGCGTGGTTTTCTAGAAACAAGAGATTGTATCCCTTTGCATTTTAAATGTACATGAGGGATTTACACAAAGTAATACCTCATACATTTAAGTTATCTGCTGGATTGACTCAGTTGTCAAAACCTATGTCTTCTTTTTAATTTTGATGGTTCCTGGACATACACAGAAATTATGATAAAATTCTTCCCTATTCCCCTCACCTTTGGTCTCTTCTGTTTTTATCATGTTTGTATATTGTGTATGTGTGCCTGTGTGTGCAAGTGTGTCTGTGTGTTTACATGTATGTGTGTGAATTTTCCCATAAGGACTTTGTGATTATTTGTAGCTACATAGTTAATTTTAAGACTAAACTCAATCCATCACCCAGCCTATTGTGACTACTTACACCCTTCCTTTCTCTCTTAATCACCACCCTTGGGCAGTCTGTCCTTGGAATGTCTGCTTGAGTTTGGTATCAATCACCAAAGTCACTAACTTACCTGTTGGACAAATAAGCACCCAGGACTGGGCCAGGGAACATTGCCCAGTATCCCCTTCCAGGCTGGCATGGACCCACTAAATCACACCCTTGATTTGGTCAAATGATGTGCTGAAATTCACATTTTGTAGGAATAACAGATGCCATTTGTTGAAAGCTGATTAGGTGTGGACACTTTCATATAGTACTTCATCAAATTCTTACAACTGACAACCTGGATATCACTGTCCCTTCCATATAGAGAAGGGATTTCAGGACAAATTTCCATAGGACAATGCACTATCCAGTCCCTTTGTCATATTCCTGTGCTTGAATCATTCTTACCAATCAAATGTGTTCATTCACAGCTTCCTAATTCTCTACACGTGTCCACCTCTTTGTTTGTTTGTTTTTTTCTTCCAATCATTCACCCTGCTAGGCACACCCTCCCCACACCCCGGATCTGACCTATAAGTGCCAGCTCAAACTTTACTTCCCAGCTGTGCAGTGTGACTTCAAGCAAAGTCTATATTCTCACAGTCTCTGCCTCAAGGACTGTAAGAGAGTGGATGATGTTCTAGGGTTTTTAGGAGATGAAATAATTTCTGTAAAGTACTTACAGCATTGCCCAGGGTGTAGATGTTCAATACAAGTTAGCATTTAGGCCTTTCCCCATCTTTCTCCAAAGTGATTATAACTACTGCCTGTAAAGGTCATTGCTGATTAATAATCAATTTACTTGTAGTGCTGGTTTTCTACTATCAAGAATTCACCTTAAAGCACTTTATTATTATGTTTTTTGCAAGTACTTACTGCTTCCTAAGACTAGAAGACTCTTAAACCTATAGGAAGTAAACATTTTATGGTCCCTGAGAGTATTGACAGTGCTTTTCATGGTATCTTTCTAAAGATCTATATATAAAGATTAGATAATACCAATTTACATATACACATTTATTATATGTATATTATGTAAATAATTAATACATAATCAACATAAAATATATAGTAAGTATTCTGTATAATTTTAAGTTATTAGAAAAGTATATATAATAAAATATAAATTATCTATTATTCTATAACTGACCTTCAGAAGAATACTTTAGAGCAAGCAAGATAAATAAATACTTTTTATATCTTGTACTGTATAATATTATATATTTGTACAACTATATTATGTATAATAACACATTATATAATTACATAAAATATACAAATTTTAAATATATATGTGTAATGTTCTCAAATTTTACAGAATGAACATTGTTATTTTTATAATTATAATGAGTGCATAGATCCTATTATTAACACAGAAAAGCATAAAATTTACTGATTTGACCTTTAATTTCTTGTGTGTAGATTCAGTGTCAAGTCCAGTTATACCATGTGGCTGACTCTATTTGCAGATGAGAAGATGGAGACACAGGAGAGTAAAATGAAAGGCCCCAGACATGGAACCTGATAAATAAATGTCAGCTCATGACAACACACACTGACAATGCCAAAAAAGAAAACAGCGGTGCGCTCTCAGCTTTGACGCCATCAGCTTCCCGCTCTATCTCCCGGTGCTGTCTAGGTGTTCAGTAAGGACCGATAGCTGGCCGAGTCCTGATGGGGAGAGATGGGCCATTAATCTTGGTTAAAGCTAGCTCCTCGCTGACATGGAGCCCCTTTCCCAGAGCACTCCACACACAGAGATTCTTTTGATGCCCAAGACAGGGTCCAACACACAGATCATTTAAATCTTTAACATTCTAACATAAACATATTTGTGCATTTCCACAAGGGTACAGAGAGAACATTACTGGGCTCTTATTTTTAAAGTCTGCACTCCTGAATGCTCTTGTATTGGCAGCCTGAGTTTGGTTATGACCAATGGATGAATTGTTTTGCATAACGACATGGAGAGAAGGACTGGAAAGGGTCAGGTCCACAGAAACAGCCTGTTGGAATTCCTCTTGGAACTCACTTTGAGAAAGCATAGATGAGGGCCCACTGGGTGCAAAAGGAAGACAGAGTGAGGCTGCCGAGACTAGCATGAGATGCAATGCTGTCTGTTTCCATGGTAGCCAGCACAACTGTGCTCTCTCTTCTCATCAGCCTGGTAAGAAGGCCTGTCAAGAACCAACACCAGGCACATGACCTCTGATGGACACCAGGGCTTACCATCTAACCTACTACCCAGAGCTGACAGGCCGTTTTTCCTTCCGAAATGAGCACATGTGACAGGTGACTTCTCCTGATGCATATCCACATGCATCCAGGGGTTGGGTTCAAGTCATAAACTGTAAGGCTTATTCTTAAACTCCTCTTCAAATTCAGTCAAGACATCTTGCTCCAAATTTAGTTCCCTGAGCTCAGTTATCTGGGTTTTCTAAAAGTGGCCCTTGTTCCTTCTGTAATAAGGAGGTTCTGATGCACATTCATGGGTTCCATTGTGAGGCACCCAGGAAAAGGAAGGAGGGGAGACCAGTTCTTTCAGACCAGGGACACCAGACCCCCAGTGGTAGCAAGGTGGCATAAGTGGGCTGTTAGGAGGTGTGGTGTTATCTGTTATGAACACTTTCCTATGCGCTGCTAAGGATGACTTTCTTCTTCTGTAAGTTAAAGCAGATTGAATTTGGGAAGGTAATAACGTTATGCTCTCTGGCTTGCATTCTAGAACTTTCTTTTGCATGAGTATAGCATGTTGCTAACTGTCCCCAGATAGAGCAGGGGCTACTTCCCAAACCGCTGTGCTGTGATCTCCCATGTGCAGTGTGTGCACACTGCAGTCCCACATCTGTTATTCCCCTCTCATGTTACTGTGGCTCCATCCGTGTCGGGGAACTCCACAGCATCCAGCCTCTGCTCATGAAATGGGAGTGAGCAGTTTGGTGCTGCTTGTGTTCGGTCAACACCCCCCGACTGGACTATGGGCGTATGGGACCCGCATGTGGTGTTCCCAACTGTGCAGAGATGCTTTGCAAAGCTGCTCTGAGACTTGCACCATGGACCAGAGGACAGGGTCTTGGTAGGAACTCCTGAGCAGTCATATTTTTAAAATTATTCCTAATTTTAAATGGCAAAAATGTTATTCCATTCCTTGCATATGTACATATTTTATTCTATGTGCAGCTGAGTATATTTTCATATTTAAATAATCATATAGTTGCCTGTTTGTGAATTTGCTTTCTTTTTTCCCCTGAATTTTTTGGATGACACATTGTCAGTTTACTTACTCATTCCAGCACTTCCTCTGTGGAGATGGAGAGTACCAGCTGGGGGCAGTGGGAAGAGCCCCTGTGGTGCCCTGGGCCTGGAGGCTGGTGAGCAGGTCCTCTGACAGGGTTTTGGCAACTCCAGGTCTCAGGCAGGATTGTTGAACACGTGGGTTATTCCCACCTTTATAATATGGGAGAGCCTTTGTGTATGTGACCTCAAACAGAGCATCATTTCTAGCCGGCCCAGACTCCGGGGAGTCCTGACCTTTGTGCACAGCTCTTTCCAAAGCCACTAGGGCAGGTGTGGGCATTTCCTCATTTGTGAAGACAAGAGCGAGGGCACAGAGGGGCAGGCACCCCAGGCTTGGCCCACATCCCTGAGACCACAGCCCCGGCTGCTTTTTCCCTGCTGACCTATGGCTCCAGTCTCCTGACCTGTGACACCTCCATTTGTTATCTAATCAATTCCACCAAAATTAAAAAGGTGTGTTTGCATTTGTTTCAACACCCTTTGCTCCGGTGCTAGTGGCAGTGACCTTTCAGAACTGATAGCACAGTCCCGCCCAGATTGCTTCCCTAATCAATAATGGAGCGCCTTCGGAGGAGGGAGTGGGCTTCCTGGAGAGGCTGGGCAGGGGTCCTGCACCCGCCAGGCCCACCTGCTTCAATGTCCACAGCTCGGGTGGGAAGTGGAACCTGCTTGTGGACCTTTCTTTTTTCATTGTGTTTGCCTGATTTGCCAGGAATTGATTTTAATATTTTTATTTTAGTAAAATGCACATAACATAAAACTGACCAATTTAACCATCTTTAGGTATTCAATTAATTCATTAAATACATTAAAAATAGATAGCCATCATCACTATTTCCACAACTTTTTCATCATCGCAAACAAAAACTTTATACCCGTTAAACACTAACTCTCCATCCCTTTCCTCCCCAGCCCCTGGAAATCTCTACTCTAGTCCTGTGCCAATAAATTTGCCTAACGTAGGTATTTCATGTAAGTGGTGACATGCAATATTCATGATTCTGGGTCACCCATGTTTTGGCATGAATCAATACTTCATGAACACAAGGCTGACTTTCAGTTTTCATTTCGTCTGCCACACACACAGATAAGTTAATAATTAAAGGAAAAATGAAAACTACTTTTAATATCAAAAAGCCAATAGAAAGTATACTCCTTTGAAACTAAAAGACAGTCTCAGCTGCTTAGAGTTCACAAAATTAAAGGGTATTTGAAAGAAATTTCTAAAAGCTAATAATGGGTTCACTGTAATGAATATTTCAAAAGCAAAGAAATGGTGATCTAGCTTTGTGTTAGAACATAGACCAGGAAAATATCATGTGTACATAAGCATTATCATCATTTTTATGTTTTTGTGACTGTAGTAATTTCCAGCCTAGAGTCATTGCTATATGAAACTGGTTAGCTTTACAAAACTTGAACAAACATTTAATCAAATGGAATGAGAAAAGGTAAAACCAGTTATGAGAATACATGAGGATGGTAAGTGCTCATGTTGACCAGATATTATATTTGTTTCTGATTTTTTGTTTCTTGGGTGCTCAAGTCCAAAGCACCTGTTGCATTCACTGCCTCATAACCTTCTAGCCCAGTCTCTGAAGTCCTGGAGGCTTTGAGGAAGAAGTAGGGATGCAGAGGGATCGAACACAGGCCATATCTTCCTGTTGGGCCCCTCTCTGGACCCTCAGGGTTAAAAACACAGGACCTGGTGCCAGGAAAGAGAGGCATGAATGGATGAATATTAAATGAGCTAAAAAAGTGAGTGACCTAGACAGGTCATCTTCATGGAGCATTCTGAAACATGCTGACCTTCCTATCAAAGCACCTGGAAGAGACCTTGCCACTCACAGAGGACACCTTGACACTTGGGCACAGTGATGCAAAGGGGCATATCTGGAGCATCCCTGGAACCTCGCCTCCTTCTGGGCCATGTACATCAACTCCTAGCAGCTGAATAATGTGATTCCGAAGACTCTTTTAGTTCTCAGAGCTCTAGTTTGTCTCTTCCTGAGGCATTTAATAAGATGATAAGGATGGTGGTGGTATTGATGATGATGGTGTGGTGGTGACAGTGATGATATGATGATGATAATGTTGATGGTGATGATAGTTATGATGATGATGATACTGTTGATGGTGATGATGATGCTGATGATGGTGACATAGATGGTGATGATGATGACAATGGTGATGATGGTGATGACAACGAGATGGTGATACAAATTACTTCGATTCATTGAATTCCTACTACATGCTGAGTACTACTGGAGTTCTCTTTATAAGTTTCAAAGTAAAAAAAGTATAATTCTATCCTCCTGCATGAGGACACAGGTCAGCAAAGAAAAGCCACCCACGCAGAAGTGACAGAACTGGTTGGCAGATCTTACTTGCTGCCTCTGAAACTTTTACTCTTTCCAGTGTTTGATGCTGGTTGCTCAAGAGACCTAACTGAGCATTTTCCTTTTCTTCACAAAGCTAAGGAGGTGCCAACTGGTCTAAGAGGCACAAGTTTTGTAACCTCAAACTCTGTTTGGCCTATTGTATAACAGAATTTCCCTATTGTATAACATGAAATTCTTCTGGTCTATGGTCTAGTCTTCCCAGGTGCTCGATTAACATGACTTACTTTCCTACTGCTTTGAGCCCCATCCCCCAACCTCTCCCTGATGTGTCACAGTGTTATGCTCACCTGCCTTTCTTCCTCTGCATTCTCCAAGAGAATTTTGAAAAATACCTCCATGTGCATCACGCAAAAGGATGAGAGAAGGTTGGCAGCGAGCCTGTCACTGCAGACCTGCTTCCTGGACAAGGTGAGGGTGGGTCAGAAACTCTTTACTTGACTAAGTGCTGGACTAAACCGCCTTATTAAAAAAAAGTGGAATCCTCTAAAAATTTTATTTGTCCTATCTCTCTCTCTCTCTCTCTCTCTCTCTCTCTATCTATCTCTCTCTATCTCCCATATATATATATATATATATATATATATATATGAATATGTGTGCATACATATGTATATCCCGCACACATCTTTCTTTCTCTGTACCTGCACATGTACAAAAGGCCTTGATATTGTTAGATGCTGAGGTGAGTCCAGGGAATGCAGGCCCTACAGCTGAGAGGGTTTTCTGAGCCTGTGAAGCTGTGTGCACAAAGTATTATAATTGACGACCCTCAGCTATGGGGGCTCACTACGCTCTCCCAGGAAGATTGCAATGGGACTCATTTCCTGACTGGGAGGGCTGGGCCAGGTTAAAGTGCTTCCAAGTGCTTTGTCTGAGGGGCTCCCAGGAACCAGCCCCTGACCAGCCACCCACCACATGTCAAACTGACAATCAGAAAAGCAAACACACTGGGCTTGTCCTGGCCACATTGGGCGGTGAGGTCATATTCCTTCCATCTCATGTGGTGGTTGTCCCTGTGTATGCCTTGTCCCCTGGAAACCACTCAGATATAGTTATTTAGGTGGAAACAGCCAGGAAATTAAATGTGTTGGTTACTTGATAAATACCATTCTATCAACACACAAATCAGTGTGAACACACACATGCAGGGTACCTTACACACGCATGTTTTGATCACTTGAATCTGAATTTTTATTCTGTCTAACATGGACTTATTCTGTCCATTTGGGAGAGTATGTCAAAGTAACAAAGGGCTCGCTGCTGTACAGCCCGGAGGTGTGATGTGGCCGGGGAAGGCAGCTGGAACACTAATGCCACGCAGCTGGAATGAAGGCCTGAGGAGCATCCGCAGGAACATGCGCCGTCCTGAGGGCATTCATCCCAGGTAGCAGCATGCACTGTGCCTTGGGCTTCTAATAGCAAGTTGAATTGTTCGTGTTTGAATTTAATTCATGCTGGTGATGCATTTTATTAGAAATATTTTAATCTTCCATGGTAGATCAATCAAAGTGAAGTTAATTGGCCAAAAAAATGCTAATGATCAGTTATTCCCAATTGTTATTTTGCATATTAAGAACTCGGTGAATTGAAAAGCTATGCAAGAGGCATTATTATTAATGAGGAAATGTTTAATAGTGAAATATGGCCAATCTGATTTGCAATACATATCACCTCACCATGTTCTCAACAAATATTCATTAGGTGCTCAAAGAACACACTTTCCTTCAAATAATGCATAGAAATGCTCTATTCTCCAAACAAAGGTGAAGCAGAGAGAAGTGAAAATTTCCCATGAGCACTCAGGAAAGAATGAGGAAATTGAGTTTAATGACGGAGAATTATAAGCAAGTCTGCGTCTGGAGGAGAAAAAGTGCAAGCATAAAGATTGCCTTGTGCTGGGGAGAAATTTGTTATTGCCCTGACGAGATTAACCGCGGTAATTGGCACCTTTTTTTTTTTTTTTTTAACATATTGCGCAGCCCTGTAGAGGCGGTGGTAATGAATAATGTGCACTTAGCCGCACCATTGGTCATTGCCGTCCGATCACAGCCACCTCCCCCATCCGGGAAGATAAATGTGATTTAAATTAATAGCCAGTCCTAAATAACTCCTCAGCTGGTAAACGGCGCATTTATCAGGCCCAGACAGGCAGTGTCCTTTGATTCATGGTCCCCCCCCTACAATGTGAAGGGTGCGTACAAAAATTGTTATTACTTTTTAATAAAGTGTAGCAGTCAGTCCTCAGTCATTTATCAGAAACGGTGGCATTCTGACAAACAGAAATATCTTAGCAGAGGATGAATGAGAGGGATAAAGAACACATTTCTCAACAAAAATAATCACTGCCTAAATAATCTCATAAAAGTCAGTTTTTAAGTACCTTGAAATAAATGTATCCAGAAAGATACAGGCCACGTGCGTTGTTGCACTAGAAACTAAACAAACTATTTTCATATTTACCTTTGCAGGGAGGAAAATGCCTGTTATTGTCATCAATGCTGAACAACAATATGGATTCAAATACACGTCGAACCAGTTTAAAGCGAGGTGGCCACCAGCTTCCCCATGGACAGGACAGAGCTGGAGCAGCAACTGGCTTGTGCCAAGCAGAACTATGCAATTGCAAACAAAGCAAGTGCCTTAAAAACGGGCAACACCTCTTACTACGTTTTCAACATTGAAACTCTACGGCTGTGGCTTTTAATTCCTCCCTAATATATTTTTCAGAACAGAAGCCCACTTTGTTGGATCTTGATTTATTTTGTGAGTCATTGTCTGTGCTTTTCGAAACACACTTGCAATTACCCACATCATTAGATTGGTCAGCGAAAATTACAAAGGAAGCTCAAAGCCCAGTCTCCGCTGAAATCCTTTCTCTCTTAATTAAATAAGGAGTAAAACCTCCCCGGTGTCAGCAGGTCATCCTTTCAAAGATATTGGGCAGGTTCAGAAAGCTGCCGAGTGCCGATCCCTCCTCAGTAATTTCCTTTGTGCTTCGGGAGAGGCGGCAGCACCGGCGGGACCCCCTTGAGTTACACATAACAACGTTGGCAGAGCATCGGCCAGGTCAACCTTCGCAGGGCACACAGCGACCATAACCAAAGTGTTTGCACCTTCAGAAAGGCTTAGGAGTGGGATGTTCTTTGCAATTTGTAGCGCCTCAGCTATGATCCAATTTTCAAGCCTCACCAAAGTGTGACTCTGCCATGAATTGACATATCTTAAAGAAGGGCTGGCTGAAAATCAATTTCCCTCTTAAGAGGCGCCAACTCCAGTCTCTCTCCCTCCCGTGGTTTTGCTCCTTCTTTTCCTAGATCGGCCTGTTTATGAAGGAGGATCTTATATCCCGGGATTAGATCAAATCTTTAGAGTGTAATTCATTAGCCATATTGCTGTGCATTTTAAATGAATTGATATGGGCCGAGCCCATAGAGCAATGTGCAGCACAGGGCGCGTCCTCTGGGAGAGTTGGTATTATTATGACCTTACCCTAATGCACTCATGTGCTGTTTATCTGTGGAAATGGAGAGAAGGAATATGCAGATGAAATAAAAGTAAAAATGAGGGAGGGCATCACACCCTTCAGAGCACTGGGTGGCGTAAAATAACATTCCTCTGTGGACATCGACACCCATAACCACTCAGACTCACTGACCTGAGTGGCATTTCCACTTTCACAGCTATTTATTTGCTGAAGACTATAGCTTTATTCTGGATAAGAGGGTCAGCCAATCTGATGTGTGGTCATTTGACTACCCTGGAAATTTCAGGTCAACAAATTTAAGTTCACCACAGGAAAGGAATTCCAGGGTTGGCACTCCAAGTCAATGTCATCAAAATGAAAATAAGCATTTTGCTTGAGATGCCGCCTGCCCCCAGATTTAGTATGGCATATACTGCTTGCCAGTATTCCCATTCTATAGAGATAGGTCAAGAACGCTGTTATTATCCCCCTTGGTTTAGGCACGTCAACCCCACAACCACAGGGGAACACAGGCAGCTTTTTCCATCCCATGTGGGCGTTTCCGGGAAACCACCTGCCCATCCAGGTGTATAGAGTCAGTTTCCTTCTAGCCAGGTCAGCATCTGTCCTGGATTTTCTGAAACTGCCTCAATCCAGGATGCGTTGTCCGATTGCCGGGTCAGGCACGCTGGCTGATAAGTTCTGATACTGCAAGAGTAGGTTCTGGGCTCTTCACCTAACAGGATTTCTAAGGGAAATAGTTATTGTGGTGAAAAGTCAGGGCTTGCTTCTGGCCCTCTTAGAGCTATGTTTGACTTCTCCTTTTAAAAGACCACATCTTTCTGCTTGTTATTCAAATTATTTTTCAGTCTGCAGAGTCATGTTTTAATTCTTACACCCCAATCCCTCACTACTGGAGATTATAGCAAGGAGTCCCTGAGCACCGGCTGGTCTTTCCCATGGAAAGGAGACAGTAGGAAGGAGTCGGAGTCTGGGAGGGAATGGGGGCTGGTTTCTTCCCCTAACACAGTCCTCAGACTCCGTACTGTGGGGATTAAAGGTGGATACGACTTCCTCGCACCTTTCCGACTGGCCCTCAGGGGAGGACGCAATGATCCCCTCATTTAGTTTCCAGTAAAGAAAGAACAGGGTGCCCCAGTCCTCCAGCCCTCGCCTCACACACAGGTAATAGTCAATCCATTAACCTTTGCTGCCCGCCGACCTGCCAGCCGGGCGCTGCCGTCCCTGCTTTAATACCGTCCCCTTAATAGTGGCTGGGCCCCGAGAAAGGGCAGAGCAGCGACTGGCGACTCTCAGGGCCCGGCAATAATAAGCTCCCGCTCCGGGTCCCCACCTCCTGCTTCACTGCAGTGTCAGCCCCCATTTTTCTCCCTCTCTCTCTCTCTCTCTTTTTTAGAAGCTAATCTAAAAAGAGCCGCAGAGGCAGAGGTCATGTTAAACTGTAGCGCAAATGTTACTCCTCGATTATCTGGCTGGGGTAAATGTCAACTGCTTCAGGCGAAAGCAATTGGGGAGCGAGTGTGAGGCTGCTACAAAGCGAGGGAGGCAGGGCTGGGGCCACGGCTCCACCACGCAGAAGATCACCTGCTTCTCCATCCTACCCGCCCAGCGTGGCCGGCCAGGCCCTGCACTTCTCTTCACCTGAACCTGTCCCCCCACCTGCGCCCGTCTGCAGTCAACCTCTCTAGCAAGGCGAGGCTCTACTGAATGTCACGTACCCGCTGGGACAAGAGGGAAAGCCTTTAAAAATGACAGCAGTGCGAACACCCCCCCCCCCCACTCACACAAACCTACAGGCACACACCCAGAACATACTCCACACACACCCCACACAAGCATACATGCACACTCACACACATGCATGCACACAGATATTTTTGTACGGAGATTTATACAGCAAGCTGAGTACATCTTATAGACAGAACTTGTTATGAAAGCTAAAGCTTTTATATTTTATATGAAAAGGCATATTTTATGTTCCAAAAAACAATAAGACTTAACATGAATGGCATTAGAAAATGTCTCGGAGCCCTGCCAGCCAGCTAGTGACAAGAGGCAAGGAGAATGAGAAGGAAACAGCTACCCTGTTTGGGGGCAGAGGTGGAATTTGGCTCACTGGTCACGTGCCCTTGAGGCTGGTGCTTCTGCAGCCCCATGGACCCCTCTCATTGCAGGACTGGAGTTGGTAAGAGCCAGGCCGTTAACCCTAGTGAATGGAGCTCACAGCCCCGAAGCCCTGAATTCTAATATTCTACAAGCCGAGGCCACAGAGCCCCCCCCACTGGGTGCCAGCAGTAGGGCTGAGGCTGAGGGGGAAGCCTCCAGGAATGCAGGCAGGTTCCCACTCTGCTGGGCAGGAGAAGCAGGTGTGGGGTTGGGACACCTGGATGGCCCCCATATGGATAGAGATTTCATTTTCGCTTTAGCTTTCTCTTCCCCCCGCCCCCCTTTTTTTGGTCCAGTTCCCTGGGTTACAGAGGAATCTTATCACTGTTTAATTTTAGGTGTAGAGATCCAATTATTTACATATTCATAATTTAAAGCCAGGCAGTGGCCAGTCACTTGCTGTCAAGATGACAGACTATAAATAGCAGGACAGACTCCCTGCTTACCCAGGCAGTGGGGATAGGACGTGGCTGCAAGCAGGTGCCTCGAACAGGACCAGCCTCCTTAGGAGCCCAGCCCTTTTTGAACCTCCGGAATGTGTTTAGAGACCTTGCTTCCAGCCTGTAGTGTCTGGTGGAGGCACGGGAGGAATCTGGTGGGGACGGTCAGGCCTGAGGAAGAGGCTGGTCTCAGTATGGAAGGCTCAGATGCCAGGGCACAGTCCTGTTTGGTTTCTGTGAACCTCCAGGGCTCTCACCCCTCCCACACGCCTGAGACACCGAGGAGCAGCCTGCAGAGGTCGCTGTGCCGGGCATCCTCCTCCGTTTGCTGTGGAGTGACTTCTGGATCTAATAGCATCAGAGCAAAGTATCCACGCCAGCACTTCTTGGACTGTGAAGAGGGGCCAGGGTGCTGGGGTGTGTATGTTTAATATCTAACTGATGTGTTTTGTGAAATAGAATAAAAATTATCTCCTAGTAAAGGAAATTTTAAATCATAAAATCCCATGCTGCCCATTATCTTGGAATTAGATTCAGGCCACATAAAATCACTCTGTCTAACTAAGAAAAACCTTCCACCTGCTTGAGCTCCATGTCTCTACTCATCTCCTTATGAGCCGGGAACAGTGTTCGGAATAGTTTGCTCCAAGTTGTTGGTGTGAACGCACATAAGGGAGGTTGGCCTCCTGTCCATTAGTTGAGAAGAGACAAGCACAACCCAAAGTCCCGGTAGAGAATGACCGTCATCAAGCCTCCCGCCCACCAAGCCTGACTTCTGTCTGCTCTGCCCGAGCGGGGCTGCTGTGTAATCTCCGGAAATCATGAGACAGTGTTTCGTAATCACCGGGATGGGACAGACACCGCACCTCTACAAGGGGAGTCCCCAGGGAATAGTAGAGCCAAGCTACCCTCCCAGGAGTGTGTCCCAGTCCTGGCCAGTGGCCCTCCTGGAGGGCATATAGCATGGCGAGGTGCCAGGCCCTACAGGTAGATACCTGCCCAGTACTTGGGTAAACAGGCCAGGTTTACCTAGGGTTAAAAATAAGTCGACTCTGTTAGTGCTTTGTTTTTCAGAATAGAAAAATTAAACATATACACAACTATTCTTTTAAAACAGTGAGGTAAATATGGATTAAATGCAAATTGATGATTTATACTTTGCCTTGTTCCAATGAAAATTAGATATTTGAGCATTGAAACATAGAGAGAAGATTTAAATTTAATTCTAGCTCTTTCAAAAGTTTAATTGTATTTTAATTTTCAAATAATAAATTAAACTGTTATCATGCGCTGATATAACATCTTTTTCAAGGAAACTCCATGCAGTCATTAAAGAGGGGAAAAAAAGGCTTTGTTAGCATCCTAGGACGGACTTTGGTGAGAACAGTGCAGATGAATTAGTTCATGCAGTAATTGGCATAAAGGGCACTGCCTGGGGACATGGACTGGTTTAAAGCATTATTTATGTTTGCTCTCCTTCTAACAGGACTTTGCAAATATTTATGAAACTCCACGTCAATGTTGCTTCCTTTTATCGTTCCACTCGCCCAGCCCTGTTACAGCCTAATTGAAATACAATAATTATAAATGGGCTTAGTTCCTCGATTTAATTTCCTTGCAAGCAATGCCATTTATTTTTCTTTGGCTTTGTTAACATGCTTTAATTAAAAGATTTAACAAAGCTAAGGAAACAAGATGCTATGGGGGGCATCGCACCCTGTGTCCCTTCCACAAAACAACACTGTGTGACTGTGTCCACGTCTACCTTCTGAAGGGCAGAAAGGAAAGCCCTCACCCACCCATGGAGCAAAGCTGCCCCTTCCCAGCCCAAGTGTGCAGAGCATGGAGGAGTTCTGAGGGCAGGAGCAGCACAGAGCCCAGGAGAAGGGCCCTGGAGTCCAGGTTTGCAGCCAATGCTGCCACATCCACACTGCTGTCCTTGGGCAGGTGAGTGATTCCATTGAGCCTCCATTTCCTCATTTTCTAAATGGGATGATGACAATGACACCACAGGCTAGCATGAGTAAGAATTGTGTTAGTCAGATAAAACCCTCCCTTAATGTAACTATCTGGTCCACGCTGGGTCCTTAACCAGCAAATGGGCTCCCTAAATTTGGATAAAAACTAACTTTTAAACATTAAATGGCAAGTGTATTTTTATAATGGTAATAAAAATATTCTGAAAAAAAATGCTTCTATAGC
The DNA here is from genome assembly GCF_027574615.1 of Eptesicus fuscus. NCBI lineage: Eukaryota > Metazoa > Chordata > Mammalia > Chiroptera > Vespertilionidae > Eptesicus > Eptesicus fuscus. The sequence continues at coordinate 84,890,779 of NC_072476.1, read as the reverse complement.
TCTTGAAAATACTAGCAGTCAGCTAATAGTACAAAACATTTTAAATGGCTTTGTAAGATATCTTGTTCAATCACAAAATACTCCGTGGCAGATCTGGATGCCAAGGTGCACGGCTAGATCTGCTCTGCTTAGGTCTCTAAAATCAGTTTAGAGACACCCTCATCCACCAAGAAGAAGCAGCACAGATGGTCAACAACTAGCAGATGTTACATAAATGTTAGTCTTTTCACTGGCATTTTATCTCAAATTGTACACTATTAGCATGGTTGAGGAACACTTCTTGGTGGAGGTTGAGCTTGAATTGGGTTCTGAAGGATGACCCAGATCAGGTAAGTAGGAAGGTGGGATTTCCCGGGGGGCTTTTGGAGCTGGTGTGGGCACCTGCCTGTCTGTGTGTTGGCAGAAGTGTAAGTGGTGGGTGTTAGAGGCAAACAAAAGAGCTGGGGCCGTGAGGGCCTCTGCATGCTTTGTTAATGTGTCCAGATAAATACTGTCCTCCCCTGGCTCTGTGGACAACCCACAATTATGCATGACCTTCAGGATAAAAGGGATCACAGTCTTAGAAAAAGAACCACTTAATGATGCTCACCTTGATGAAATATGCCAGTGCTGATGTTCTGCTGACACAGTAGGGAGACCAGGTGCTGGCGTTCTCCCCCGGGCCACCCTAGGTGACGTGGACTGCAGTACTGTATGTAAGTGGATACATACATGGTCAACATCATCGGCCACTTTCCCTTCTGTGAATCAGAAGGCAAAGAACTTACTGTTGCTGCAAAGCTCGTGACACAAAGAAGAAGGAAAGTGTCAGCGCTTCCATTATTCCCTGGGCTTTCAGGGAGCAGGCCTAGTGCTCTGGGAAAAGAAGGACACCCGCCATGCTGCCCTCCTGAGGCTGGGCGGTGGTCATCCACTGCCCAGGTGTTGGTCAGGACCTTCTGAAAAGCAGGGGCAGGACTCTAAGGCAGGAGGGGAGAGGAGGCAAATAGCATGAGGGAGACGGGGCACACACTACTCCGGCCGTGGGTTTGTAGCCGGGGTGACTGATGGTCAGGAATGAGAGTCCACAGACCGTCAGCCTCTGGGACCTCTGAGTGGGTGACTCGTGCCTGCTCACGCGTGGCACGTTCCTTGCCAGCAGCCTGACAGAGGCCGTGATCTACCTGGAGACCTCTCATCCCTGGAATAACAACTTTGCCGGCTGTGTTTCTCCTCGTGTGCCAAGCTTGGGAACAAGAACCAGCCTGTAAACAGAAGGAGCCACCATCACGCACAGCTGTATGGACAGGCTGTGGACACCATCAACAGAGGGACCAGATAAGCCCATCTGGCTTTCTCTTATAATTTGGTTTGAAGGCAATACACGGGACCTGAATAGTCACGATGAACCGCTTTTGCAAATCCTGCTTGTACAAGTCACATCAACAACTGAAGCTGCTTTCCACTGCCTTTATTTTCTGCTCAGGTATTAAAATGAAAAATTCACCTTCATATTTTAAAAAATTGGGTTTTCTGTCATCAAAATGATGCATACTCTGTAGACCTCAGGGTTCTGGAGGCTGAACTCACTCTCTCTTTTCTCGCCTCCTTGTACCCTCATGTGCCAGCGTCCCGTTTATGAAGTCCTGATTGGCCACAGTGCCGAAGCTGCTGGTCCCAGCCACTGTCTGGACAAAGGTGGTGCAGCCTGCAAGGGGAGGTCCAGGCAGCAGAACACACACAGAGCCACCAGCACCTACACAGACCCACACCTTTAAGGGTTTCCTTTCTACCCTTGTGAGAAAGCGACTAAGCTCCTTCCAAAATGCCAACCACCATCAACACTATTCGTTAGTTCACGGACAAAGATGGGCCAGAGCATTTGTGTTCTGTGAAACCAAACTTGCTTGGCAATAGAGTGTTAAAAACAGTGGGAGGTTTTCATTAGATTTCTGTATTTCCAACTCCAGCTTGCAATATAGGCTTTATGAACAGAGAGGTGAGTCATCATTCAGACATTAAGTTTAGGATGGAAAGAATAGATTCAATCACTTCCTCCATCAGCCATCTTCAGAGTTCAAACCGCACTCAGGGCATCCAGAGATTTTATCCTAGGATCCCGGCAGGAGACACCGACATGGGGAGCAGGAAATTGGACTGTTCCTACACAGGAAATCACAGCACTCCGTCACAATCTACAGGAGAAACATGTGTTCAAATTTGCTGTCAATGCCCAGCATATCTGATCAAGAGCAAGCTGGACAAAATTACAGGAGTGAAATAATATCTGTGCGGGCAGCGTCCCCCACACCAGGGCAGCCGGAAATGCACGCCGATTTCACAAAAGTGGCCGAATGCCGCATTCTCCAACAAACAAATACACGTCCTATAAAATTTGCATGCACATATCATATGTACTTTAAAATTCTATAGTGATTTTATATAACCAGATATTGAAAAAAATAGCCATGGTCAGTAGTTATTCATTATTTACAACCAAACTAAAGGAAGATCAAAATGGGGTAACAGAAATTGGATTTAAAATTGCTGGAATTATATACATATATGTGGCATTATATTTGATGTAACCTATTATCGAATTTATGTTATACAATATATTATGATATGTATTATACACTGAGCGGCCAGATTATTATGATCTCTGAACGCATAATAATCTGGCCACTCAGTCAGTGTATGTGTGTGTGTGTGTGTGTATGTGTATGTATGTGTATATATATATATTAGAGGCCCAGTGCATGAATTCGTGCATGGGTGGGGTCCGGCCAGCCTGGCCAGGGGGAAGGGGACATGGGCGGTTGGCCAGCCTATCTGCTGGTCGAACTCCTGGTTGAGGGGACAATTTGCATATTAGCCTTTTATTATATAGGATATACACTGAGTGGCCAGATTATTATGCATTCAGAGATCATAATAATCTGGCCACTCAGTGTATATATCATATAATACTGTACATATTATGTATATAATGTATTGTATATTATGTAAAATGCAATATATTATATCTTAATAGTCTATGTCCTATAAGACGGTGTGGTCACCAAGCACGTGGGACCAGCTCTTTCCATCAGCCTGCAGTGATGCTCTTGAGGAACCCACCACACCTTGCACAGCTTCCCTGCATTTACAGATGCTTCTTGACCAAAGTTAGCAATGGACCAGGGGTTAGACCCTCACACCTGGTGTGCACACAGGGATGTGCACCTGATGTTCCCACAGAGTCAAGGCTGTGGAGATGAGCTCTGGAAGCAGCAAATAATAACTTCCTGTACAGAGTGACCACAGACCTTCACATACACTTTCTAATGAAACAGAGGTATCCCTCAAAACCACAACAATGGAGGGAAAGACTTTTTCTTGAGAAGTTATAGAAACATATATTTTATATAAAATTTCAAGGCTAGCATTTATTTTCTTTTTTAAAAAAAAACACCTTTATTTTTTGAACAGTTTTAGAGTCACAGAAAATGTCGCACAGTATAGAGTTTACAGATATAAAAAGTGAAAAAGACGTGTGTGTGTGTGTGTGTGTGTGTGTGTGTGTGTGTGTAGAAGGAAAGAAAGGGGTTGATATTCCAATGACACTGAAAAAAAAGTAAATGTGGGAATATGTGGGAGCACAATTTTGTTTACTCTCTGCCTATTTCTTCTTTTCCTTTAATATTTTGCCCCTGGAAGGATGGTTGCCCCTGAGGACGTTATATTTAGAAAAGCAGCTGGAGTGAGCAGGGTTACCTTTCAAATCCCCCAGCAAGTTGATCAAATAGAGCCTTCCTGTGTGTAGCTCTAAGGCACAATTATGTGTAAGCAGGACCCCCTCTGAGAATTCATGCGAGAATCCAAAACTGGAGATGGAGTCGGAGCCCATTTGTGTCTTATTTAACATAATTATTCCAACAGCTAATCTTTTGCTACTGCATCTGTCCTCTTCTGTCTATAACAGAAATAGGAGATCAGACACTTCCACAGTCCCGTTCCTGAGCTGTGCACAGGGCTGTGTTTTGTTATCTGAAGATTCCATGGGGTTGCAGACTGTTCTATAGGGCTGGGAAACTGTAAATGTGTAATCATGTGCCCAATCATCCTTCTATTTGCATAGTGCTTCCCATTTTTAAGAGCTAATATATTGTGTCACTCCTCGCCCTGACCCTGTGTGCTAAGCTTGGCAAATAGAAATAATTACATTTTACAGATGAAAAACATAATGCAATTTAAATCATCTAGGTTAGGGTCCCACAGCACTAACATCGGCCTAAGCAGGCCAGCAGGCATTGCTTCCCGATTCCTCTCCCAGCTCAGTGACACAGGTGGCAGCAGAATGGGAGCTGAAGGTGGCTGCCTGGGGTTCCAACTTGTCAGTCGCCCACAAAGACCAGGAAACAAGCTATTTCTCCTCCTCTATCTCCTCCTTCTCTGCCCCTTCCTCTCCCACCAAAAGCTGACCCCCCAAGACAAAGCCACACCCAGGAATGTTGGGACCTAGAAGTCTCCATGCATTTCTTAAGGTTACACACATCCCCTCAATGTGACATAGGATAAATATACACCCGCCCAACAAAAGTAACATTTTCCTCCTGAATGTCACTTATGTAGAGTGTGAGAGCCACAGTTAGGCTTTGAGCTGAACCACCTCATGTCTGCCTGGCACAGAAGCACCCATCTCCCGAATGCTTCCCAGATGTGAACCTTCTGCCTAGGGTTCGAGTTGCTCCTCATCCACACACTGGGAGGAGGACAAGCTCCAGCTCCCCGAGTGCAGGACGCCTGGAACATGAAGAGGAAGAGCAGGCATTGTTCACATTCGTTAAACACATCAAACCTGAGAGCCCTGTGGATATCAGCTATTGGGTATTTTGAAAGCAAAACTCTAGAAACTTGGACTTTTAAAAAAATTTTTGTAAAGAATTTGTGAAAGCTGACGTAAGTTAGAGCCATTATATTAAGAGTCTCAAGTAAGTAGATGGTTTCATTTAAGAGATCAAGAAAATTCCATTCAAGTTGAATGAGATTTGTGAGTCTCTGGTGATTTGTCTTTGACAGGGTCTTTAGTGGAGGCCTGGCAGGGTACAGAACGTTCTTGACCAAACCCCAGCCTGTGTCCCCTTCATTCTTCACTTCTCTGGGCTCAGTAGGGTGCCTTCCAGGTCTCCTCCTGGCACATTGCCTGCCATGAGTGGTTCAATTCCCTCTTCATTGACATAAATTTGTCTTTTCAAAGGGCAAACTCAATAAAGTGCATGTGGTTTTCTGAGTATCCCATAAATTTTATAAAAATTAAATGTGCAGTGGCAACTGACCACAAAAGAAAACGAGGCAGCACACACATGCTGATTTGTCACAACTACTGAAGGACATTCTCTGACGGATCTCATCAGTCCAGATGTGCTCAATTACCCTGTGAAGGAAGAGGTGAGCTGCTCACCCAGTGGCTGTACTGTAAACTACCTATTATTTAACTTGATCGTTGAACTAAGAGCTTTGTATAATCAAAACAAAATAGAAACAAAACTTTCAAAAGGGAAAAATGTCATACTACATCTCCTTTGGGTCTTGGGAGATAGGTCATTGTTTCCCTGGAACCCTAGCTTAATATGCTGAGGGTTTTACTTCAACAATGTCAACATTCACAGGACTCCTGGAACCCCTCGGTTTCGTTTTTCCTGTGTGATAGCATCCCAGGGTGCAGGGCAGTTTTGGACAGACGCATTCTATGGGTTTTATTCCTCCAGTGTGCTCCATCTGCCACAGAGTACTGGCAGCATTCAGCTCTTCACGAGTGGTTACAGACATGCTTGAGGCTGCTTTTGCAGCTAGACCCCAGGCAGGGAGCCCTAAGTGAGCCTGTGCATGTGGGCGCTGTGGGCACTGTGGGAGCAGGAGGCATCTGCAGCACCTTGGAGAGCAACCCGCTCTTCTGGGAGCTTCACCCATATTTACAGGAACCATCTGCGCATGCTTTGTTCAAGACCCACTGTGTCCACAGTGTGGCGTCTGCCCTCCCACATTGCTTGTCCTTTACCAACAGCACTGTGTTATCAGGATACTCATCGTTGTCACCCAGGCCATTGACATGGGTCACTCACTGACCTTCCTCCACCGTTACTGCTTGTCTTTAGTCCTCCCTGGATACTGTCCCTCAGATTATGCTTTTCTAACCCTGTGAGTAATTACACCCCCACCTGTTGCTTGGACAACTTCACTGGGGCCGTGTGACACTTGTCATTGCAAACTATAAGCTGACTGATTTATTCAACACATCATTATAACTCCATGCCAATGCACATATGCATTTTCTTTTCAATATTTTTAATTGAATGAGTAGTTGGAGAATTTGGTCAGTAAATGCATGTGTTTATCCCCATAACATCCTGAAACTCCAAGAGGTCAGCGAAGATTGTGCAGGTGTAAAATAAACAGGATCATGAGTGTAAGAGAGTAGAGCAGAGCAAAAGAAAGATGCCAACACTTTCAGGGGCTACTTTACAGGGAGACAATTTGCACCTGTGACTGCCCCGAGGACCCCAGGGAAGCTGAGCCCTTTATTTCAGTGCCCTGAGGTCTCCTGGGATTTTTGTCCCCTCTGGTACAGCCTTTTTCCACACGGCATTTGTTAAAATGACAGATGAGGAGGGGCCCGGCCACACCTGTCTGAGTCCAGAGCCACACCTTAACCCGCCTATGGAGACCCTAAGGACCCCTGTCCCCCCTCCAGTGCTACACCTCCACTTGGCCTTGCGTCTCTCCTGGCATCCTCTGGGCCTGCCCCAGGACAGCACCTGTCTCACTGTGCTGCCCAGTGCTGGGGCCTGTGCCCTCACTCTGCAGTTTATCCAAACCCTGAGGTCTTGTATCTGTTTTAAAACTCAACAGAGTGTTTGAGAGGATTAAATCTAATGGTATTTGTAAAATTTTAAAAATCATTTTAAAATACAATGCACAGTGCAAATACAAGAATAATTATAAATAAACAATTAATAAGTAGAGAAATTCCACAAGTGGAAACCATGTAAATGTTCAGATCCCTACATAATGCAATTAAGTTACACAAACTGTAATTACACCCCCACCTACTGCTGCAGCATCTAATAAAGCATGTCCTAAAACAGCTTCCATGAGGTGTGGGCTACAGAAAGGCTGCCCACAATTTGCTACCTGCTTCTCCTCCTGTTTGCACTTGAACTTTACACTCAATAAGGTCAATGAATCAAGTCAATCCAGGAGGACCTGAGAGTAAGAGCGAGGCCCTGACCCCCACCTCGCAAGGAAACCTCTGTGAAATCAGTCCCCCTGGCCACGTGCTGGCTCCCTAAACTCTGGCAGAGGTCATCTTTTCAATGAAGTGTGACTGGCATCAGCTGGCAGGGCTCACATTTCAGTAGGGCTCAGCTCCATAATGTGAGTAGGGGTCTCACTCCTATCCTTACCTAACTCACATCTAGTGGGAGAAAAAGACAGAGAAAGCAGCTAAATCTTGGAGGTAACAACACGGAGCAGGAGAATAAGACAGGTGGAGGTGAGATGGGGAGGTAGAGACAGATAGAGATGTCAGGAAAGGACAACATCAGGAAAGGGTGACACTGGAGAACAGATATGCAATAAGAGAAGAAGCAGCCATGAAGATAACCTGGAACAGAGCTTTCTAGTGAAGGAAACAGCAAGTTCAAAGGCCCTGAGGTGGGATATGCCTGGTGTGTTTAAGAGCAGGCTGAGGCTGTAGCTAGGGCAGGGAGAACACAGGAGCGAGCGGGAGGGACAGGGCTCTCAGGCAGGGTGTGAGGGTGTGAGGGTGATGAGGACCCAGGCTTCTATTCCAGTTGGCTGTGGACCACAGGAAAGCTTCAAGCAGAGGGAGAGTGAGGTCAACAGAGGCTGTTATTTGTTTGTTTGCTTTATACTTTAAGGGCAGAAGGTTTTCTGCCAGGTTGAGAAAGATCTCAGACAAAAAGCAAGAGACCACCCAGAAGGCTGCAGTTGCGGGGTGGGGGGCAGTGTAGGGAAGGGTGCTCATGCCAGGGCCACAGCACAACAGGCGGGGAGAAGGGTCTGTCACAGTGTGATTTCCAGGGGGATGTGACAGGATTTGCAATGGATACATGATAGAGAGGATGCAAGAGTGGCTCCGCGGTTTGTCTAGAACAGTGGTTCTCAACTTTTCTAATGCCGCGACCCTTTAATACAGTTCCTCATGTTGTGGTGACCCCCAACCATAAAATTATTTTCATTGATACTTCATAACAGTAATTTTGCTACTGTTAATGAATCATAATGTAAATATCTGTGTTTTCCGATGGTCTTAGACTCTACAGCAGCGGTTCTCAACCACTAGCCGGTTGAGAACCACTAGCAGGGTCACCTAAGACCATCGGAAAACACAGATATTTACATTACGATTCATTAACAGTAACAAAATTACAGTTATGAAGTAGCAATGAAAATAATTTTATGTTTGGGGGTCACCACAACATGAGGAACTGTATTAAAGGGTCGCAGCATTAGAAAGGTTGAGAACCACTGGTCTAGAATAACGGAAGGAGTGCCCACAGCTGCCAGAGGAAAATGAACGGGGGACAGTTGGAGAGGATAGGTCCCCGGGAGCTGCACTGAGTGTGCAGACTTCACTGTCTTGTATCAAGAAAGGATGTTCATACTCATGGAAACACTGTCCTTGAGATGATTGGAATGCTAAGGTTCAACTCTGGAGAAATCCAGTGGGCCACCTGCCTTCCTGGGTATATAATCCCCCCAACTCTTACAAGCCATTGGGGTGTTGATCTCTGTAGTCCAAACCAGTTTATGAAAATGGCTGGAAGCTGAACACCAAATTATCACACAGAGGCGTCCTCTCCATGGAGCCCATGGCCCAGTTTCCTAATTTACTGACTCAATCACATTAACTAGTCACTGAAAGGGGTTTGACTCTGGAGATTTTCTCCTGACTCCACTGGCAGCTGTGGGTGGTAGGACTCGGGCTTCCCTTTCCAGATTTGGGGGGGAATGCCATAGTGTGTGGGTGTAAAATGAGTGCTTGTGGTTCAGAGAAACTGAAAAGAAAAATTTCTCCAACAGCAGCACAGATGAACTAAAACAGGATTATTTCACTGTCCTTCAGAAAACCTCCCATATCTGGTCTAGGCAAGATGAGTTAAGGTGTGTGGGGCTTTATCCAGGGAGGGACACACACACACACACACACACACACACACACTCCGCTGCACACTAGGGGGCCTTTCCCAATAATAGCAAGACAGTTGGCTTCTCACATCTGCAGCAGCAAGAGCGGGAGAGATGGGGATGGAGGGGGTCTTGGGCCTTGCCAGCTGCTGCCACCACCCTTCCCGCCGAGCCCGGAGCCCTGGGCCCCATGGCAGGCAGAGCAAGCTGTTGACATCCAGATTTGTGCTACTCAGGGACAGTCAGCTGATCCGAGCCAGGGCGGCTCTGGTCCTCATCTGGGGAGGGGAGGGGAAATTGGTGCCCACAGTGAGAACACAGACCAGGCTCAGAACAGATGGCTGGCTGCCTGCTCAGCGCTGTTTCTGGGGCTGTTTACATTCTTAAGTGACTAATTTTGACATGTTGTACTAGTATCGGAGCTTTTCAGTGTGACCCAGTAAAACGTGTGCCATGCAGCCAGGGCCGCATGGTTCGGCGCTGGAGCCTATGCCATCTCTGCTCTACCTGGTGCCAGGGAGATGGCCCGGACCATCACGATGACCAGTGTGGCACCCAGGACCGGCTGAATGAGAAAAATGCACCTATGTACTGTTTAGGACAACAGAAATGTGTCATCAAAGCCAGAGTTGGGTTTCTCAGGTTTATCTCCATCACCAACATGCCTGTGTCACTAGTTTGCACATATTTGCAATGACAGGAAGTAAAATCATAAGGGGGGGAAACAAAGCAAGATGTCCCCTGAGACTGGGGAGGGTAACGAGCTCCACCCGAGTAGGCTTTCCCAAGCCAACAGGAAGCTCTTATGGTGACCATCACTTTGTGTCTGAAAATTGAGCTTCAGGGAGACCCCGCAGCTTCGGTGGGCAGAAACCCGCTGCAGTGATCGGCTCTCTCCACACACTGTTGGGCCACATGGAATTCAGGACGCAGCCCAAACACACAATCATGTCCGAAAGGAGCGTACTGTGAAAAGGGACATCAGTGAACCGATTTGAGCAGTGCAGCCAAGGATGGCTCTGGGCAAAAACTTAAGCAGCTTTCTAAGTTTTGCAAGACCTATCTGCATGCTCCTACTCTGCAGCATAGAAGTCAAAAACAGACAGAAAAAAACAGGCCATACAGCTTGCCCGTGCCAACCAGACCCTGCCTAAAAATGTGCCTGCAACTGACACCCAGTCCAATAGGCGTGTTGTGTGAACATGAGTGATGCCCATGTTAATTATCATCATCATTATTATTATAAATCTGCCCCCACATTCTAGCTGCTTACAGAACTAAGATGCAGTAAATTTAGAAAGAGCATAAAAAGAAGTCTTTTGCAAGTTGAATTTGAGCCAATATTCTAGATTAGCTCCCTATTAACCTGTGAGCATATATAGTTTTTATATATGTGTGTGTATTATATATGTTGATATTTATAGATATATTTTTGACATTCAAAGTATTATTATATCATACTTAATATCATTCCTTATTCAGTCTAATAGTTAATTACAAGGAAATACGTCTCTATGTTTATAAAGTATTCATTTTAAAAGTCAGTAATTCACTGTCTCATCCAGTCTTAACACATAAGTGATTTTTCACATCATTCCACACATTTTTTTCTCACCTGTGTGCCAGGAACAGTGCTTGTATTTCTGGGGAGGCACAATCAGGTCAGATGTGATACCTGATCTGAAGGAACTTGGTAGAATAGAAAGTCATGTTCATTAATATAACATGTCAGAGAGGTAACACCATAAACATTGAATTAACATCCGGTGCCGTAAAAGTCACTACAATGTCACTGTAAGACGAATTGAACGAGCTGCTTGTTACCTGATAACAAAGGGAACCCAGATAGAGCACGATCTAGTGAAAATTTTAAGATAATAAAAGACAAAAATCTAACCACTGTTTAAACAAATAAATCTGACAGATTTTGTAACTAGCCATCTGTCTAATACACAACTCATGTCCTAATATGGACTTTAGAATCCTCCCAATTCCTTCAAGGGAAAGTGTTAGTACCTGTTGATATAAATGCTTATCCCAGTAAAAGTGATTTGATCAGAATAGCAGATTTGTATTCATATGGCCCTGATGTTGAATTGAGATCTATATAAACAGAATTTTTGTTGGTATACATGTGCTTACAATATAGTGCTCATGTGATGCTGATCACAAATATTGGAAAAGCAAACTTTGTTCAAACTTAGACAGTTTTAGTCTGAAACCACCCATGTCTCCAGGGGCAATTTCCATGGCAGTGGACTGGTGCTGTTATGCAAATCCATGGGCATGTCCAGTGGCAAATGCCATTGGGGCAGAAATTACCTAATGGTGTGTCTTAGAGCTGGGCACAGAGCTAGCATCTGGGAGCTTGGCCATAAATATTTATTGAATATTGGGAAATGCTTGGAATCCCTGCCCCACTGCAGACATTCTCCATAGATGGGGGTGCCTGCGGTCCCTGTGCCCTGATCTGGGGGAAAGCGTTAAGAAAGAGGTTTTAGAAACAACTTCATGGCTCTGTTAAAAGCTGGTTATGTTATTTTTTTAAAGCAATGACTTAGAAATCTTAATATTTTAATTAATGCTTTAGTGTGCTCCAACAAGAATGACTTAGACACTGCAAATTTATGGAGTATGAGTTTCTGATCATTGCTATAACATATCATGACATCACATATGACATGCACACGGATATACACACACGTCTATGCATGAGGTGTGATTCCACCTTGCTTTAGGGCATTCAGCTCATTGAGGGAAAAGAAAGTTTTAAAAGTAACATGAACATTAAGAGGTATTTCCACTGAAGTATTAATTGAAACTCACACTCTAGGTAAACAAGTGTAAAACAGAAACTCTCGTAGTGAATGAAAGGGAAGAGTAACACACAGCAGCTGTTTGAACAGAGTGCAAAGTGAAGCAATGAGAAAGTGCTGGCTTGCCTTTGCCCGGGGGCAGGACTGATGGCGCTGACACAGTGTCTCCGGGAAAGTCCTGAGGAGCAGAGCATTCGCCCTCATGGATGAGGGGACAGAATCTCTGGGAGAGCAGGTCTGTGCATCATAGTCCTGGGAAGAGAGGAGGACATGGACCGTGGTAACAAGAATGAACCAGTGGCCGAAACTGGTTTGGCTCAGTGGATAGAGCGTCAGCCTGCGGACTGAAAGGGTCCCAGGTTCGATTCCGGTCAAGGGCATGTACATTGGTTGTGGGCACATCCCCGGTCGGGGGTGTGCAGGAGGCAGCTGGTCGATGTTTCTCTCTCATCGATGTTTCTAGCTCTCTATCCCTCTCCCTTTCTCTCTGTGGAAAATCAATAAAATATATTTAAAAAGAATGAACCAGTGGGTGCTTGCTGCTGGGTCCAGTTCTGCAGTGCACCTCAGAGGCTGGGTGTGCTTCTGCTGCTGCCACAGCTGCAAGCCCAAGGCATGCACCCCAAGTGACACACGTCTTCTGCACACGCCTCGTCTTGCTGCAAGAGGAATCACTCCTGCATGTGGCCCTGGCTGCGCCCCCACCACCCACCACTGCTGGTCCTTGCTGCCTTGGTTTGCCGTGGTTGCTGCTGCCCTCTGGGAGAGCTCCCCTAGAAAGCATGATGTCCCAAGGCCTGAGGCTTCCCAGGAGCTGCTGAGCAAAGGCAGCCGTGTCAGGAGGCCCCTGGGTGCTAAAGAGATGGGGCTCGCTGAGTATATAAAACATGCAGTTACTATTTCTTTTAATCTTTCTCTGTGATAGTTGAGTCAATACAGGATTGCATTTTATTTCCTTTTCTTTTCTTCGTTTAAAAGAATAAAGGAGAGTGACAAACCATGGCTGTGGCCCTCAATGTCCCCCATCTGGTCAGCCTGACTGCAGGGCCCAGCAAAGTGACTAGGGAACTTTTTAGGGAAGGAGCAGGTTCACAGAGCAGCCCCAGGGCCTCCCGAGAGCCATCTCTGGGACCCTCCTCCAAATTAGAAACATCAGAGTGACAGAAAGTGGGTCACAGTGCCTCTCAGAGGCATTTCTCCAGGGATCATGGGTAACAAAGGCAATTGTGCAGTTGTCAAAATTGAGTGCCTGGTGTGCTTGACAGACCCCTGTGTATATGCTCCCAGCAGTGGCAGAGCAGACAGGAGCCCAGCAGAGTCACACAGGGTCCAAGGAGGGGCTCTGGGGTTGGGGTGTGGTCGGCAGGGTTCTCAAACAAGCCAATTACAGTGTCTGCATTGGGGAGTTTATCTTCATCTGTATCTTTTCTAAGGGCACTGAGCACACCCCCCGCACTGGATGGGTCAGAACAACTTCCAGCCCGAAGTTGGAGGAAAGGCAGAGCCATGATGCTAAATACCCCTCAAAAAAAGTCAAGGAAGGGGTGGAGAATAACCTTCTTAAGTTATGGGATTAATGTGTGCTCAAAGTTTCAAAAGCATTTGCAGATGCATCAGCTAGGAAGTTAGAATCGTTTGCTTTCTGTGGGTAAAGAAATGGAGTCAGAGAGACGTCACGACTTGCTACAGCTTGGGTCACTGCTGAGTGGTGGGGGGTGACTGATGGGCATCCCTGACACTATCGTTCAAGTTAACCCCAAGTGCTACTCCCGAGGGTCACGCCACCAAAACTAGGGTGAGTAGAGGGTAGATGGGTTTATTGACTGGAGAATTCTAACCTGCCATAAAATGCTGATATCCATATGTGTTTAGAAAGGTAGCAGTACTTTGTAGTCTAAATGAAACACCATTTAACTGTTGTTTAGCTGTTGTGTAAGAAAACCCATATGCAAAAGACTTCCGTTTCCCAGAAGTTTCCTGTACTTAAGGCTGTTCCTCACACAGTTCCCAGGCTCCACTTTAAATATAGCGTTATCTACAAGTGGGGATGCAGTTTACATAAATGAGATGTAAACTGATCAGTCAATGGTATCCACTTTTTGAAATCTGCTTTACAAAAACTTCCAGAATGATTACATTTATAATAATTCTCGGCCAATTTCTCTGAGTTCTGAGCATTCAAGCTTTTCTGACTGGGTGTCGCCTGGAGGACGGGAGGCTGCCTAGACAGCGCTGGGTGGGCTTTTCTCGCCCACACGGGCCACTCCCTAGCCCATCTCCCATCAGTGGTGAAACTGAAGGCGCAGAATGCTGGTGAGGAAGCCTTCAGCCAGAGCATTCTCAGACGACAGGGCATGTTCACAAGCCTGTATGAGGATGGTTAACAACGCGAGCCTGTGGTGCCCTAGCTTTGGGCCACTGCAATGTGTCCCCGTCTTCTTTTTCAGGAAAGATGGGCCTCCCTGGGGATCCAGAGCCAATGCTCAGATACTGCGGGGAAGTGTAGGTTTGGAGTTGTCTTTGAAACTTTGTGAGCTGAAGCCACAGTTTAGAATGAGTGGCGGTGAGTCGGTAACGTGGGTTACATGCTGGACCAACACCCTCTGTGAGAAGGACTGGGGGTCTGTGATGGAGCTGGCGCAGTTGTAATGAAGCCCAAGGATGAAGCCTAAAGAGGCCCATCCCCACAGGTGGCAGCCAGACCCTTAACCTGGACGTGAGTAGGAAATGGTCCAGCTATGCCCCATCTTCACAAGGCTGACAAAGACTCTTGAAAACACGGACACAGTGTTAGAAAGCAGTGTGAGCATTTTTCCGTTTCTAATGGCCTGAGTTTTGAAAACAATTCCTGGCACTCTGGTTAAAGGATGAGGCATAGCAAAGAGTCTTGGGAGTTAAAGACAATGATACACTCCAGAGAGATGCACAGGTTGTGGGACATTTGTTTATGCGCTGAATACTCAGGGACACTCCCTGGACCTCCCAGAGAGGATGGGTTTGCCCTAGGGAGCCCAGGTTTATCCCATCTCCACAGACAGGTGAACCATTCAGTAGCCCCAAGACTTATAATTTGGGTTCCTCCCCTTTAGGTGACTCATGCTCTCTTGGCGTCTTCCCAGGAACTGGGACATTCTGGTAGGAAAGGGACATCACAGGGATCCTAGAAGGAAATAACCAATCTTCTCTTGATCCATGGACCTCGAGTTTGCTGTCAGGATAAAACAAATAAGCAGAGATAGTAAAACTTACCACGCATTACAGAGTCCCATAATTGATGCCATTTTGATGGACTTCTTGCCCCAGCCACTGAACATAGCGAGATGGAGGAGGCAGGGCGCTGGACGCCCTTTCTGCCTTCTTTGCCCTCTGAACACCCCACAGCTGTAGCACTTTGAAACCTTCTTCACCAGGCAGGGACTCATCTGGTAAGAGCCCGCCTGGCCACTGTCCCTGGGTCCATGTGTCATGCAAGGAGTTCCTGAGGCCTGAAGAACTGTCTTTGTGGTATGGTGGCCTCTGGCCATGCAGAGAATGATGCTCACTGTCACACAAACAAGATTCATTCACTAGGTGTCGAGGTGGGGAAGGGAGAGGTGAGGCATGGCTGGTCATGGCCCTACGTATTCTCTCAGGTGCTGGTGGCAACTCCCCAGGTTGGCCTTCTCCTCCTGCTTCCTTCATGCTTTTAGACGATGAGGAGGGACCTAGAGGCCCACAGTGCTGGCTGCCACAATTACCCTTGGGGCACTGCTGGTGGGACGAATTAGAAGTGGACTCGAAGGGGTGTTTATTTTATATATATATATATTCTTGGAAAACTTCCTTTCCCAAAAGAGGGCTCATTTTTCTCTGTTCTATAAACATGATTTCACTCTCTGAAGTCAAGAAGTAAAAAGTTTGTTTAATTGCCAATCGGCTGTACTTGTCCAGAAAAGCATTAATTCGCAAGTCTCAGCCCTGACAAAGGAAGGACCAGGGCATCTGTCCATGTGAGAAGCCCCTCTCCAGTCCCAAAGGCTGTTAACCCTTGTCATGGGCCTCCAGGTATCTAGGTCACAAATGTGAGAAGGACAGGAATTGGGTGCCCCTCTCCTGGGGCTCCCGAGAGCTGGATTCTGAGTCCTCCCCACACCTGGTCCAGGTTCTAACTGAAATCAGATTGACCCTCAGACGTAAGAGCAGAGAGACCCAGAAAATGCAAGATGCCAAGAGCTGAGGGCATGATAAGCAATTAAGGTCTGATAGAGTGTCACACCCAACAGAGTGGACTAAGCGTCTGGTTTTCAGAAAATCTCCCGAAAGAAAACACCCACATGCAAGGACAGGTTTTAACTGTAAGTATCAGAGTGGCTATAAAGAGACTAAAATAGTAACTTTATCAGCCAAAGGGCCTTTAAGATGAATGAACAGACGAAACATGTCACAGTGGGTTTAGGACATCGCAGCATTGGACGCAGTCGGCTGTGGGCAGCGGACAGACAGACAGAAGGAGGCTGGTGGCAGGCATGAGGAGCCTGCTGGCGTTGTGCAGGTGCCTCCCTTCTTTGTGAGCCGAGCAGCATGGCCCCAAGCAGCATAGCTGCAGCCGTTTGGCACACATGTGACAAGGGCACTGTGGTGAGCAGACAGGGAGGGGAAAATAATGGAGCGCCTGCACAACCCACTGTGAGCCGGCAGATGTGCTGGCTCCCACTCCTCCGGCCTGGCCGCACTCTCCGGGCACCTGCCACAGGAGCTGGGGGCTGCAGCCTCGACCGGGGTTTGGGAAGGGGCAGAAACAGCGTGGTGCCCCAAAGGGGAGGGTTCAAGGAGAAAAAAGAATAAGAAGAAAGGCAGAGCCCTGTCCTTGGAATGCAATGCATGGGCACCACGGTGGGCTGGGCCTCAGCCTCTCACCTAGATATCTGAGCACCTGTCCGTCTGGGCCATCAGCGGCTGCTCAGGACTGCCCGCTTTGTTTCAGTGCTTCGGGTCCAGCAAATGTCCTGTCATTACCAGCTCCACTGGCAGCCTACAGAACAATGGATGAGCGGATCTACGTGTACTTTTCAGCCAGATGTTACAGCCCCAGCAACACCTGGAAAAGCGGCAGGGCAGAGAGCAGGTGACCTTCAAACATGGGCTGAGCCGCCTAGCTGCTGAGCCGCAGGTATCCATCCACTGCTGCGTCCATGGAGCTCCTCTGTCCACCACAGCTGCTTACGGAAGAGACGCCAACCTCCCCCGCCTACAGCTGCAGGGCTCCAACAGAACCATCTGTTAGGGCATGAAGAGCTCCACGTGTGTGGGACGTTGAGTAAACCAGAGATCCTTTGCCACCTTTCCCACTGCAGGTCTGTGACTACCTGTTTTCCAATCACAGCTTATCACTGAGCATGGACTGTGTTAGCAACAGCAATGGGCATGTCAGATGTCAGTGATAATCTTCAGGAGACCTGAGAGGGGGTGTCCTCTCCCCAGTGTATCAGGGGAGAGTGCAGAGGCTAAGAGAGGTCCATCGGTTTGCCCAGCACCACACAGCACATAGGCGCCCGTTCAGCCTGGGTCTGCCACCAGGTCAACCAGGGTCTGCTTTTATGGGAAATTATGAGAAGGGTCTGAGGGTCTGTCTTCATACATCTTGACCTCAGAGCAACAACAGTTAATTTTGACATCTGGTTTGGAAAGTCAGGTAGTAATATCTATATATATAAAAGCCTAAGCAACCATTACGACCAGATGACCGGCTGGTAGCTATGATGCGCATTGACCACTAGGGGGCAGATGCTCAATGCAGCAGCTGCCCCTTGGTGGTCAGTACACTCCCACAGCCAACCTCCCACAGCCAGCCAACCTCCTGATGTCCCTTCCCCTGGCTGCCCTGATTGGGACTGCGTGAGATGGCCCCAATCGGCCAGGAGAGACCCTACCTGTTCACGAATTCATGCACCAGGCCTCTAGTGTTAATATATTGTTGAAACTAATGTTGGGCTCCTTTTAGCCTCAAAAGGCATACAGTGTCATTCTAGGTATAATTTATCGCATCAGTTTCCAGGTGACTCTACCTCTGCTTCTGGGTGGTTTGGGGGTGCAATGGCCCCCACTGAGATTGCGGCAACAATGCATCTTGTACACATGAACTACACACATGGGGGCTCCAGCAGCTGGCTGTGCAGTGT
Source organism: Eptesicus fuscus (assembly GCF_027574615.1). NCBI lineage: Eukaryota > Metazoa > Chordata > Mammalia > Chiroptera > Vespertilionidae > Eptesicus > Eptesicus fuscus. The sequence goes on along the minus strand of NC_072476.1, from coordinate 84,872,634 downwards.
ACTCTGAACCACAGAAACTCCGGTGGTTGAAAGTGGTTTATCATCACTTTCATGTCACTGTAGGGCCTGCTAAGGTTCCAGGGAGGCCATCTCAGGCCTTGTGAGTCATACTTTCCTGCCTGGTTCAGCTCTTCTTGTTCCAGAATCTTGCAGCTTCTCCAACAGCTGGGAATGGAAACACCACGCCTCTGGACTTGATCCCCCCATAATGTCATCTGCCCCAAAGGGACAGAAACCCAGTCTCTGAGCTCCTCAGCATCTCGGTGGCCTCACATCGTCAGCTCAATCATGAGGTGTGAGGGAGGCTCTGGGGAAGCCTTGCTCTTGTCTGTTCTCTGGCACACCTGATGTCTTCGTACTATTTCTGCAGGTACCTTCCCTTCCACGTGTCCTCACCCTGAGGGCCTCTGAGAATCAGAGACAGGCAAATGCTCCAGCCTCTCTCTGGCTCAGGCATCGCCCACTCAGCTCCTGTCAGGCTGGCCTGGTAAGCGGGGCACTGGCCCTAATTTCTTCCTAATGTGGAGTTTCACCAGCGGCTACAGCTCGGGGAGGAGAGTTTCCCCAGCTGAGCAGAGAGAGGGGCTTTAACAATAGCAATATGAGCCTCTAGCCTTTAGTTCATGAAATCTCAGTGACTCATTTGGTGGTGAACTTGTGATCAGTAGTTTTAGCTGGAAGTCCCACTGAGCAGAGGAGGAAAAGCTAATGTAGGAGTCTGTCCTACCCTGGGAATCTGGCCCGGGGGTGGATGAGATGGGCAGCAGGACTGGAGTCCCCTGCTCTGCCTCTGGCTCCCACCTGCCCTCCTCCCATCACCTAAAACAGGCAAACAAACTAATTACTAAAGCACCTCCCTGTGGCTCCTGCCAGGGGCGGTCAGATCAGCAGCTGAGTATAGTTCAAAGCAGAACAAGAAATGTCTCCTCAGCTTTTGTTTCTCAGCTTCAAATTCTACAGACACTTGACCACAATATTAGGAAAATGGCTGAAAATCGCCTGACTTAGGTAACAGGTCCTTTGAGTCCACATTTGGGTCCTGGAGGCAGTCCCCACCTTTGAGAGCACCAGATCCGTGCGTCTGATTCGTGCTGAGGTCACAGTCCCAGGGCCTCCTTAATGCCACTTCCTGGAGGTTCTGTGACCTGGGGTGTTGGCGTTTTCCCCATCAGCTGAAAAATGGTGCAAACCGCTGAGCTGGGGTCTCATCTCCAGTCGGGCAGAGAGGACAGAGAGGGAAAGACACACATCTCTCAGGCTGACCAGGTACTTTGAGTCAATTCAGCAAGACCCTATTTATTGTAACCCTGTCATTTCAGAGCCCAATGTGGATGGTGGGCAGGAGCACAAGGGCGAGGCCCCCCTGAGAGGTGCTTCAGGGTCAGGGCCATAGAGAGAGGACACCAATGTAAATGCAAACCCAGCGTCCAGGACCAATCAGTCCTCACACACACAATTTGGTCCAGGAGTTAAAGAATTATTTTCTTTCAAGAGATATATATTTTTTAAAAGTGCTACTTTATCCTATTTTCTTGATGCAGAATGGTGAAATTAAAGTGACACCCAGTGCATTCCCCATAGGTGATGCTTCCTTGTCTGTGAGCAGTGAGAATAAATTCCAAATTTGAAAGGTCCTTCAGAGATATAACAGCATTGTGTGTGATGAACCAAGCAGAGAACTGGGACACAGTGAGTGACAAATAAATGAGTCCTGAAGATGGAAGACCTTTTATGCCAGTGGCCTCTAGTTCAGGCAGCTCCCAGGCCCCTCAAGGACATGATCCAGTCCCCAAGTCCTGGTGCAGTTTCTAACCTGGTGGCATCTGGCTGTTTTTCCCTCCTAGGATCTGCCATTGTTGTGTAAAATAATTGTGCACTGGACTGCCTCCACCCAGAAAGTTCTGTAGCAGCCCCCTCTCCCCCACTCCGTGCACAGGATGCCCACCTGCTGACCATCAGCACTGCCGGGCAGTTCATGGTGAAGGCAGGGCCGTCCTTCCCACAGTGAGCACCCAGCATCGCCGACCTTGGGAGGGCAGGCAGGCAGTGAGAAATGAAGCTCTGTGGTTGATTCATGAATCTCACATAAGACTGAACATAATGGAAGCAAATTATGCATAAACAAGTTGTGGTTTAGATATATGATCATTAAAGTTTGAGCTCCGGTTTCCTATGTAATTTATGGCGAAAAGCACGCATGTGCAGTAGGCAGTATGGTCTCCTTTAGAATACCATAAAACAGCCCAAATTGCTGTGTTATATTTATTTGTGCATTTGAAATATTCTTTCCTCATAGAGGATCATGTGGGCACACTGCCTTCCGGACGACTGGGCAACCCAGCCTCACAGAAGCAGTGTCTGGGCTGAGGGCAAAAGTTACAACATCAACAACATCCCTGCTCGGAGAACCGCACACATAAAAATAAAAGAGCTTATGGTTTGTTATCGTGCCTGTCACTGTCATGAGGGGACATTGTTATCACCACCCAGACAATCAATTCACCTCACACTCCAGATCCCCTCCTAAGAGAGTCCTCCATCAGTGGACTTGTGATGCTTACTCCTTTTTCTTAAAAGCAGCGCCACACAGTGTGTACATGTTAACAAAAGAGAGATGGTGAATGTGAAATTTGTATTTTGGTGGCATGGGCAAGCAGCACACGGGTGGCACTCAGGGTGCGTGGCTGTGGATGTAGCATTCCACTGTGTGTTGCCTTCGCCTGGCTCCTGTGGACACTAACGACATGTAAGTTCCTGGAGACAGGCCCAGCAGAGGGAGTGGCTGCTCTGTGCCCAGTGCTTGACAGCTCTGCCGAGAGGAGCAGAGAGTTTTATCTAGAAAACACATTCCTGTAGATGCCATACTGAGGTCCTAAGGACCAGCAGGAAGCCTGATGACCTCTTTGTGTCCACTGGGCAGCAGGTGGCAACACCTGCAGGATGCTGGCTGTGGGGGAGCAGCAACCGCAGGAATCCAGAATAAAATCCAGAATAAAATTCAAATGAGTAGTTGAGTGTGGAACTTTACATGGCTCAGCTCTAGCTTTCTCCAAACTCCTGAGGCTGAAGAGGCATGAAGTGGACATTACTTCCAAGAGAAAGCAGAGCATCTGGTGTGTTTGGAATAAAAAGCACAAAAACACCAAGCTGTGACATGATGATAGCAGAGATTCCTGTCAGCATCATCTGGGCCCCAGCTATTCCTGGGACTCCCCCGGTCCCTGCAGGGCTCTTGGCTCCCATGGGCCTTGTGGGCAACAGGCACACTGTGAGGAGGTGTTCCCAGGGCACCTGTTGTTTGTAGGGCTGAGGGTCAGGTGTGGTTTGAGCATAGTCCTGTGACCCTGTGAAACAATGACAGTGGCAGCCACCACCTCAGTGCCCAGGTAGGAAGGCCACCCCACAGGGAAGCAGTAAGACTGTGTCTCTGTGGGCAGGAGGGCAGGGGAGGGGAATCGCTAGAGGAAATGATGGAAGGTCTAGCCCAGAAAGAAGTTCCTCTTTGCTTTGGGTTGTCAGCCAAGGGACACAGCCTGAACTCCTCTTCTGTGCTGGAAGGCGCCAGTTGGACCCCACCAGTGAGTAGGTGGTGGTGCACAATGCAGTCACTGCTCCCAGAATCACTTGACCCCTTGCTGCATGGGGAACCTCACTCTGTGACCAGGACTCCTTCCATGGGTAGCAGCCACCTGACCTCAGGGTCTCCCTTTCAAGTTTCACCCCATGTTCATTCATTCATTCATTCATGAGTCAGCTCACTCACTCATTCATCAAACATGGTTAAGGCCTAGTGCTAGCAATGCCCCCAGATATCCTTTTTATTGGTGACCCAGACGAAGCTCAGGGCAGACATCTCTATGGCAGGGAATGGGCCTCAGAACCCCAGAGCATGGGCAGAGGCAGGCTGGAGGTGGGGTGCTCAGCCAGGTGAGGGAAGAGAGGCCGTGTCTGATGCTTGCTTCTCTGATGTCCGGGGAGTGGCATCCACTCCAGTCTCGGTGACAGGGACCTTTGTGCTGACCTCCTGGAGCCTCAGACACCATCCTGCCTGCTCTGAGAGGAGCCAGCTGCTACCCCCAGGACAGCTGGCTTGAGGAGATCAAGGCCTCTGTCCAGAGCTGAGTCAAGTCAATGCACACACCTGTGGTTTTAGCTAATGGTGCCACCCACAGTCTAGGGGGTACCATGTGCTATTTAACTTCACCTACATGCTTGTGTCGGTGAATTTGAGAAAGGACAGGCAGGCACCAAGAGGTGACCCCCACCAGTGGAGGTCTTCACAGAGCTGGGGATGCTCAGGACCCAGCAGGGTCTTTCCAACATGTCCCCTTAAATGGGAGTTGGATGCTCCCAGTGTGTGGAGGTGGCAATAAAAACCGAGTCCCTGTGAGCACACCCAGACCATTGGGGGAAGAGAGGATGGCACGCTGCGTCTGCCTCTGCCTGGGACTGGTCAGCTCACCATTAGAATTTCCAGAAATACAGATTCTAATGATAAAGATAAAAAATGGTTTCCATCTGGAAGGTCTTAACTGCATTAAAGCGTTTTTGAAAACTGATAATAAAAAAGAAAGGACAAGAAAAGAAGCTTCGGGGAAACTGGAAGCATTGCCCTGGACTGAGGGGAAAGGGAGCACATGGAGCAGGCGGGCCTCACGGGCCTGAAGCGGCGCTCGCACCGGCTCGTTAATCACAGCCTGTTACTGTAATTTTAATGAATCTTTATCCTATTTTCTCTGTGTAATCCAATTACTTCTGTTTTCCTAGGCAGCACAGGGGATCTCTTGGTTTCCAGAATTCTGCCAGTCAGTCCACTTTAGAAGAAACAATTTAATTCATTATCATTAAGCGCCTACTTTCAAGACCACTTTGGGGGGAATCGGTGAAAGAGAAGCCACCGGCGGGTCTCACGCTGCTCAGGGGAGCCGCGCTGTTCTGCGCACCTGAGTAGACTGGGCTCTGTCCTCTGGGCCCCTAATGACATTCTGGGCTGCCAGCTCATCAACCACCCCGTCGGCTGGCAGCCCTGCTTGGCAGGGAAGAAACTGCATGTTGAATTGAAGGTGGTGAGAACCGGCAGCATCACAGGGAGATAGGTGATCTGTTACGGATGCTGCCAGGCTTGGCTGGGGATGAAGGAATGGCCTCTGTGCATGTCTGTGTGTGGATGCCTGTGTGTACATGCCATGCCTGTGTGTGCACATGTGTACATACACGTGTGCATGTGTGCACGCACCCACACTCCAAACAGGAGGCCCGCTTGTTCTGATGATCCCATCATACTCTTGTAACCCACACTGGTTGGAGTGGCCACCATGACCACCGCAGGGACAGGGTGGTCCATGAGCCTCTTTATGAAGTCAGCCAAGAAGACAAAGCAGCTGTTTCTACTCAACGGATGAAGCTGCTCGTCATAAACCTGTTTTCTTTCTCTCAGAGTTGAGGACTAGGCACCATACCTGGCGTTCCTCATTGTACTCATTTGCCAGCCCTTGTCCCTGTCTTTGTGCATTGTGCTGGGAAGCAGGCGCTCTCCCGTGTTCTCCAGAACCTCTCTGTCGATCTCATCTTGATGGGATGGAGTTAAGTGAATCCTCATGGAGGATTGGACGGATTCCGTGGACCACTGTGAGTACAGCTGAAAGGCCTGGGGCAGAGTAGACATCCCTCAGACATTGGAAGAACACAATGAAGAATTGCCTGAGGCTTGCACAGAGGAAATAGAAAGGGGGAAACAAAAAATCTTTAAATGCCAAGAAATCTTGTTCAAGCACCAGAAGTAATTGACAACTATCAGGAACCTGTGGTGGTCAGCAGATTGCACAGAAGGTGAAGGTGCACAGTCTATAGGCAATGGCCACCCAGACCATCACGAGGGCATGCCATGGTTGAACTGTGGTGGATGACTGGGTCAGGAGGGAGACAATCAGAAACAGACAGCGTATCTAGAAGTGTCTATTTTGGGAATAGCCTAGTATTCAAAGTTCCTAAAGAAAATGTGCAAAGATTAAGGGTTTCAGGAGGTAATACATACTAAATTATGGAATAACAATTAGTCATTTGAGAGGAGCAGCTCTCTTTCAACATTGGCACCCTGAGTGGCTTCGCTGAGCATGCACATGCTTGGCTGGCAGCCCTGAGCAGGCAAGAGTTTGAACGTATTTTCACAGGGACAGGCAACAAGTGACCCATCTTGACTGTCTCATAGGACCTCCAATCCACTGGCCCCTTCCGAGGCTTGAGTCATTCTCTTCTGTTTGCACATATGTGGGAACAAAGATATTCACAAATAGACTGCACTGCAGAGAAAGGTCCTGCATGCACCCAAAGACTCCCATGGGAGTTCTCAGGGTGCCACTGCCACAGGCAGAAGGATCAGCCTCAGTTTCCTCAAATGTCTCTGAAATACGTTTTGATAAAGAACATCATATGCTTGGAAGCATTGGTTCAACTCCAAAGCACTAAACAAATGCAGGGAGATTTTCTTTTTTAATTATAAAAGCATTTTGTGTATTGAATTATGTAGCGTACACAGAAATCCTGATGTGTAGACGGATCACTGGCGGGCTTGTTACTGCGTGGATTCTGATTTAGTGGATGCAGTGGGGATGAAGCCTGAGATGGGGCGTTTCTTATAAGCTCTGGGGCACTGCTGGTGCTGCTGGTCCTGGACTGTATTTCGAGGAGCAGAGGTTAACAGAGCCGGCCTGAAGCCAGCTGCCAGCGTTCTTCTAGTTTTGTCTAATAGACCGTATCACACAGACCTGTGATTGACTAGTAGAACATGTAATGCTTGGTTCCATGCCCAACATGTAGAAAGTTGGCACAGATTATCATGAATACTCTTGGTATTTCTTTATTCAATCATTGGGTGGTGCTAGATATATACTAACATCTTGATCTTGGTGAAAACACTGCTTATTTCATAAACCTAAATTGGTCTTTTGTTTGGAATAATATATGTAAATTAAAACAATTTTCAATTACCTGGAACATATTATTTGATATTAACATTTTAGGAAAACAGCCCTGGTCGGATGGCTCAGTCAGTTGGAGCATCTTCTCATACACCAAAAGGTTGTGGGTTCAATTCCCAATTGAGGCGCATATAGGAGGCAAAAGATTGCTGTGTCTATCTCACATGGATGTTTCTCTCCCTCTCTCTCACTCTCTTCTTCTCCCTTACTAAACATATCCTTGGGTGAGGATAAAAAATATTTTTAAGGAAATAAACTACTGTATTTTATTTACACTGTTTTTGAAGCATTTTTTATTCTTTCTTAAATTAATTTCCCCAAAGCAGTGTGCATAATGTCTTTGTAACACCATTTAATTACAGCAACTAAATAAGCTATCACTGTTATTTGATTTCTCCATTCAGAAACATACCAAAAACTATTAAATATCGCTGCATCAGGTGTACAATTTATCTCTCAATGAGATACTATTTTTCTTTTAAAAATGGCACAGTTTCAACTTGGGGACATTTTCTTTTTTAAAGCTACCTTCTGTGTATGTTCAGTGTTTACTCATTGCTTCCAGTTTAAGGGACACATCCCCCTGGTCACTATCCCCCTGGGGGACAGTCATTCTCTGAACTGTTTGGTGGACCTGTGAGCTAAAGAGCAAACTTCAATCTCCCAAGAGACATTGAGATCTCCAATGCCATCTTCATGGGTATCTCTCTTACTGCTGCAACCACCTTCCCCATCAGACTTTAATAGTCAGGAACATGAAGTCATCCCTAAGCAAACAGTAAAACCCACCCTTCATCTTCTGTGTCAAAAAATTCTACCCAGTATGCACATTAAAGACACTGGAACATAGTATTTGATATTGAAATTTTAGGAAAATAAAATTCACATTAAAGACATCGTCCTTAATTATGTTTTGTTTGCACAAATTTTACACATTTGTTTCATATTTTTATCTGGTATTTGCTTCAACGTCCCTTCTTTAAATTGTAAACCAGAAGGTGGAGAAGTATATTTTTAATGATGTTTGCACAGTACTTAGCACTAAATCTCATTGAGAATAATAAGATCAAATCAAGTAATCTGTGAGAGTTCAAGCATATACATTTTTTCCAAATCAACAACTCAGAATATTTATTATGATACATATCTTTTCCATGTAGGTATTAAAAGCTAACATTTATTTAGTGCTTACTACATGTGTGTGTTTATTTAAATGCATTTATTCCTCACAGCATAATAACCACAGGTAGCATTACTGCCTATGCCTGGAAAACAGAGTCCTTGGAGTGTTAAGTTAAGCATATAACTAATTTGCCAAGTTCACACAGCTGATAAGTGGTGGAGCCAAGATTTGAACCCAGAAGTTGGACTCTCAACCTTGTTCCCTAAGTATATCTCCAAGGTTTCTTAGTGATGACATTTATGTTAAGTTTCTATGCTGTGTAAAAATTACACAAAGTCAGTGCCTTAAAACAGCACCTAAATATGATCTCACAATTATTGTCATAAATGTGAGCATAGATTAGCAGAATTCTCTGATTCAGGACCTCACCGAGCTGCAATCTAGATATTGACCAGGTGCCTCAGAGACTCAGCTGGAGCAGGATGACTACACCAGGTGAATGGCAGATCATGTCTTTGAAATTGTGGGACAGAAGTCTTTGTTTTCTTGCTAGATGTCAGCTGAGAACCACTCTCATCTCCAAGAGTCCACAAAAGTTTCTTGTCGTATGATCCTCAAACATCATGGCAGCTCACATCTTCAGAGCCACAGGGAGTCTAACTCCAATCTGCTCACCTAATTATGTGAGTGACATCTCATCATATTTGTCATATCCAATTGGTTAGAATCAAGTGGAAGATTTCACCCATTAAGGGAGGAGATTACACAAGGGCAAGACTCATTGGAGGTCACCCTAGGGCATGTCTGCCACAATTTATCATGTAAACAATGTTGATACTAGAATCTCACAAACTTAGGAGCCCAAGGATGAATTTAAGCTCCATTAAATATCAACCTCTCTATTTGAGACTCAAGGGATGCACAGCTGGAAAGACTGTCCTCTGGTAGCAGACCTGGGCTCTCTCACTGGCTCTGTCATTGACACATGTGGTAAGCACAGAGAAACCAAAACTAGATGGGAAACTGAGACACAGGCACATGGAGAATGCCTCAAGTGACCTTATAATTTATCATAAAAACCAGGACACTTTGGGGAGTGAATAAGAACAATTTTAATAATGATTCTAAGACAAAAAGTGCAAACCAGAGCTATACTGAACACATGAGGACATGTGACTGCCCTGGTAACACTCATCCATCAGCATGCCTCCCAGAAGTCAAGAAGCTGCAAGGAAGTCAGATAATGTAGCACCATGGTTCTAGCACATACTGGACCACCAAACTCAAGTTCAAGTCTCATGTCCAGTTCTTACTGTCATACAACCTTGGAAAAGCAACAGTCTCCTAAGTGTAAATGAGAATAATTAAACATTTTAAACTAAATATTTGAGAAGATCAAATAATATATGTAAAATTATTAGCAAAATAATTTAGAACATAGAAGGCACTGATGAATGGTGGACACCATACTGCTATTATTGTGATCACTTGTTGAAAATCTAGCACAAATGAAAAGCCAACTACCTGAGTTGGAGGTTGCCATGGAAATAGAATGGATCTTCAGAGGAAGCCACAGATAAGCAGTTCCCATCTTGAAACTGAGAGTAGACCCTTCCTCTTGGGGGAGCAGAGAAGTTGAGACAGAGAGGGAGGGGGATGGACACAATGGTTTTGTGGTTCCTCAAAGAGAGGAAGGAAGTAGAATCACATGAAATGTACAAAAGTAAGATATATATATAAATGTGGATGTAGATGTGGCATTGCTAAACCATTAGATCTGTTTTCAATTGGTTTTTCAATAAACATTCTGGCTTCTGTGCTCAAACAATGGGTCCACACCACTAGTTGATGTAGCGTATGTGGTCCTGGGGACATGTTGGGTCAACTGAGTTGGGGTCAGTCTGTAAAAACCTTGAATGAAATTTCAGGACTTGGAATAGTCTGGGTGGATGACGAAAGCCATTGATGAGACAAGCAGGTGTGTTTACAAATAGATCTACTAGAAGGATGGATGGGAATGAGGCGAACGTACAGATAAGATGAGGAAGAAGGTGAGGATGATGGTCCCGTTAGAGAATATGGGCCTCAAGATCAGTGGGTTGGCGATGGAGAAGAGGGAGAGCGTCAAAGACTAGACAACCACTCAGCAAGATGCTCACTAGAAATGCAACACGCTAATGCCACTTTCACAGCCTGGGTTAATTTTTTTACTTAAAACCATCTTATTTCCTTGTCATTAAACCCAGCTTTAATTGTGCATACTGGTCAGCTTTAAAGATAACTTTATGTCATAATCTTCCACACCAGTGAATTATAGGCTACTCAAATACTTCTAATATTTTGCACCTACTCAAAGCTAATTCTTATGTGTTTTTAATACCATGGCTTTTTTTTTACTGGTATTTTATTTTTTAAATATATTTTATTGATTTTTTACAGCGAGGAAGAGGGAGGGATAAAGAGTTAGAAACATCGATGAGAGAGAAACATCGATCAGCTGCCCAAAACCAAGGTACATGCCCTTGACTGGAATCGAACCCTGGACCCTTCAGTCACAGGTTGACACTCTATCCACTGAGCCAAACCAATCAGGGCAATATCACAGCTTTTTAATGATCACAGCACTATTTGCAAGTACCTATAATAAAGGGTGTTACAGAAAAAATGTGAGCTGTGTTAGGCTTACTGTGCAGGTCAGCATTGTCCCATCCTGTTGTCTTTCCTGCATTAGCCTAGGAGAAAAGTGTTGGTCATTACAGTGTCCTTAACATTCTGACAATTCCTTGGTACACTGTATAAAAATCTTTAATCCTGCAATACAGAGGCACCTATGACCAGAGGTGCATCTTGATCCCTCTTCTGCAAGTCCCTCCCTGGGCCCTGTAATTGCTTTAGCTAACCAATAAACCAAAGTAAGAAATTAATAGAAAGTATCTTATTGTTTAAATAATGCGTTTACTTCAAATATATGACTATGGAGTTTGGATGGGGAACCATGGGAGGAATAGAATGTAGTGAGGATCATCAACAAGTGAGTTAGGCTTTTTAGCCAGTTCCCACAACGTTTTCCTTCCAAAGTGCTCTGAAAATAGCATGTCATTTTCTTAGCCCCCATCTTAAATGAGATTGTGTCTGAACCTGAACGGGGCCAAGAATTGTGAACATAAGTCATTTCGCTTATCTGGTATCTCACTGTGAAACTCATACTCTTATCCATTTGCCAGTGACCAAGGTCTGTGACTAAGAAATTGGGCTAATGATCATTTAGTTGCCATTGCCGCAGAGAAAGATGTTGGCCTTTGTTGAGCAGACAGATTTGAGTCATGTTTAGCAGATGTTTATTGAGAGTGTGTTACAGGCTAGACACTGTGGGATTATAAAGATGAGTAAACTGCAGACATTAACCTTGGGTATTTATAATCTAGTCAAATGGGAAGATAAAGCATACTACAGCATCACATAAGATGTAGCTTGAAAGCTGCAACCAGTTAAATATGCAGCATGGCAGCCTCTCCCTGCGGAGCGACCGCTGAGCTCAGCCTGGAAGGATGGGCGGTGTGTTGGCAGTCAGGGTGGAGGAAGCTCCTGCACAATCCAGATTTGGGAAATTCCTGACAGAGGTGCCGACACAGGCAATGATGAGGCAACTCTAAGGAGCGTAGCTCTGCTGGAGGCTGGAACAAGGGGAGAAGAAGCTGGAAGCTCCACCTTGGGGTGTCAGCAGTAGGAATGAGTAACTTTCACTCCTGGTTGGGAGCAGGGGACAGTGAAGGTTTTTATAGGAGGACAATTTCATCCTCAGAGCTGTGCTCTGCAGAGATTCCTGACAGCTCACATAAAATGCATGGTGGTGGTGAGAGTAGCAAAAGCCAGATAAATTCAGACACTATGAGATTCCAGTCAGGGGAAGAGGGGACAGAAATGCCCAATTGTTGAGCATCTCATAGATAATCGTGTCTTATTCTCATACAACTTTGCATTAGGAATTATTATCTCCTTTCCTGCCAATAAGAAAACTGAGCTCAGATGGGTAAAATTCCATCCACTTACAAGTCTAAGGCAATGTTTGAATTGAGAGTGAAGCCTAATCAAGGCCCAGGGGCAGAGAAGTCATGGAAACCATAGGCAGAGTACATGCAAAAGGCAAGAGGCAGGGTCTGTTTATCCCCATTGAAGGAAGGTATGCTGCAGGTCTGAGGTCCCCACTACCCCCACCATGCTGAGCTGGCCAGACTGAGCTGGAGAGAGATGAATGGACACCATTGATAGGATCACCATGCAAAGAGCGTGACAGAGTTCAGTTCAGTCCAGACAAGGTTTACTGGAAGTCCATCCTGGTCAGTCCAACGATGACACAGAGGAGAGGGAAAATCTGCCTTTCTGAGGCTTCCACAGAGGTCCCCAGTGAGGAGGGGCCTGGTGAGAAGGTCATTGTTTCAAATGGGTTGGAAGGGAAGGCAAGCAATTCACACTAGGGCACATATTTAATCCAGGAATGCCACAGCCGCAGGATAACGGGGTGCCCTGGGTCACATTGCCCTTTAACCGTGGTGATTGGGCCATCAGATCAACTTCATAGCCCAGAGCTGGTGCTGATGACAGACATCACCTTAGGCCACTATGTAAGGTGGCCACAACCGGTCCCAGCTGGGAAACTCCTGCTTCACCCTCACCTGTCATGCACAGCCCCTGGAAGCGTGTCATAGACCTGCCAATGCCAAGAAGGCCTTTGCCTTGCCACCTGCTTCTCTGGGAGTTACAGTTGTAAGAAGCGAGGTGCTGGAGGAATAGGGAGCAAGAGTGTCCCAAGAACCTCAATGGCAAAGACAAAGCTCTCCTGTTGAGTCTTGAATACAGGAACAAAAGACCTGCCTCTTTCCCTCCACTTTGCTTTAAGAGCATGTGCTGATTTTAATCCTCCAACTGCCCTGCTGGCTTCTCAAAATAATGAAAAAGAAAATAATTAGCAGCTGTACTAGCAGTGGGGAGCAAACCACCCTGCACTGGGTTTCTGGTGTAGAAATTAACTCCAAAGTAACTTGAACATTTAAATAAATATTTTTGGTTTCTCAAGACTTGTTGCCACAATCTTGAGTTAGGGGCAACATTACTATCCTTGCCTAGCATTTAGCCTTCTGTTATATAGAAGTCACCCAACTACAATTTACAGAATTTGCTTAAATATTCCCTGTTTTGCCCGAGGTGCTTAGGGTCTGGGATTTTTGTCATATTTTCTCCCTGTTTATGTCAAAATTCAGAGCTGGATAGACAATGTAAAATCTATATATAAACTGATAAACTAAATACCAGTTACTATATCACCAGTGATAAAGGTATAGATAGGTAGTATGTATGTGTGTATGTGTATGTGTCTGTTTATTTGATATGAACTCCAGACAAAATGAACCATTTGCCCCAGGGTTGCACAGCCCAATGATGGCAGTTGATCTACAAGGTAGACACTGGTGAGCCACCAGCAGTGTAAGTCCCAGTCCAAGTCTGAAGGTCTGAGAATCAGGAGAGCTGATAACATAAGTTCTAGTCTGATTCCAAGTCCAAAGGCAGAAAATGACTGATGTCCCAGCTCAATGACAGGCAGAGGAGGAGGCAGCAAATCCCCTCTGACTCAGCCTTTTTGTTCTGTCCAGGCCTTCACTGGGTCGAGAGATGCCCACTCACACTCAAGAGGTTGGTCTGCTTTCTCAGTCTACCAATGCAAGTGCTAATCATCAGAAACCCCCTCACAGACACACCTAAAATAATATTTACTCAAATATCTGGGCACACATAAAATTAACCATCACATGGGCTTTACTGAGTCAGAGATTTAAAGTGTGTCCTAGAGTCATCTGTGAGGCCACACAGACTGGTTGTGAGGTCACACAGATTGTGACCCTGGCACTGGAGCTGCCACCTCAGTCTTTTTGGTTGGTGGAGGTTCTTGCCAAGTAGGGTTCCTGCTCTTGGTGGCTGACTCAGGGTGAGATGACAGGACGAATATGATGGAAGGAACAACGGTGCAGATAGTGAAATGCTAGAGAAGATGGCACGAGGAGAGAAAGAAGACAAGGAGCCAGGGACAAAAGGCAGAGAGAAGACAACCAGGAAGTTTATTTTCAGCAAAAGATACTAATAATTCAATAGGAAGAAATGGATATTTAATCTGCTAACAGCAGCAAAGCAATGACATTAAATCAGGAATTACTGGGTCGCCTTGTGGTCAGGTGGACTGGATTATCTGGGACTCAACCTTCGAGCCAGTCAGCAGAGGATGGCTGCTCTGCTCAGGAAGCTGTCCTCTGGGGCCAGGGCTTGGAAAAGAGAAACTCATGTATTAAAACTCTTCTTTGGATGTTCGGAGACTTTGCAGGATAATGCCTGTGATGAACTCTAAGCTTATTAAGAACTAATCCTGGCCTTATCACACAGGGAGACTCATTATAGTGGCGTCCTCAGGAGTGGCCCGACCAGGTGAGTAGCGTGTGGCACTATAATGACGTCCGAGTGGCATGTGCAGAAACAGACCCCTGTGGGCTCGGTGCCGGCAACCCAGGAAGGTCATCAGGAGCCCTGAGCGGGTGCGGGGCTCTCTTCTGCCGGCACCTGCGCTGTGGGTTTTGCGCATCGGGGTCTCTTATCCCCCTTCTCTGTGGTTTATGGACTCTGGGTAAACTCCTCTTTGTGCAGGGGATGAATAACAGTACTTGTCTTCAATTTGCTTACAGCCTAGCAAGGCAGTGCTTGTACGTAAACATAAACACAGAAGCCGGCGACAAAAACAGGCCCCTGTCAGTGCTTGACGTCCTTTGTTGGTCCAGAGAAATAAAGGCACAGTTCCCAGGAGTGGGTGCCTCCCAGAGCCATGTCTTCAATGGTTTCTATTGGAGGCAAGAAGGTGACTGATAGGCTTTCTAATAAACTCATGATTCAACCATTTGAACTTGAACATGCACCTTAAGGTCCTGTTTTCTCATCTGTGAGGTAGAAGGATGGCTGTGTAGAATCAGAGCTCCCAGTAAGTGCCACCCTGAATTTCCATTTCTCCTCTTTTTCTCATGGGAGGGAGAGAGAAGGAGGCTGGACATTTCATCGGCGGACCTCAGCCTGTTCTCCACACTGAGGAGCACTGTCATATCCTGACACAGACAACACCTTTTTTTTTTTTCAAACTTCCCCGAACTTGGGGAAATCCACGCTTCATACCCATTCTGACGGATTTGTGGAACAAGCATGCACATCACGACAAGGCCAGCCCGCCTGCTCCCGGGCCGCTGCTGCCATTCCCAGCTCTCCTGACACGCGGCTGGGGTCTAAGGAGATGATGGACATAAAATATGCAGAAGGCCCGGAAGAGCAGCCTATCGCTCCACTTTAGCAGATAGCCGTAAAACCTCATAGACACCATAACCTTTTTAGATGTGCTTTTCAATGTGAAACACGTTGTCTTTCATTGAAATAAACCCAAGGAAACCCATAGCTTTGTTTCAGTTCTGCACACCCTGGTGGGTCCAGGCAGGATGATAATGCACCTGAACTGCTTTCCTTCTTTCTTTCCTTCTTGGTCTGCATGCATCCTCCTCCCGGCCCCACTGTGTGGGACGGTCATTTAGCCACGGCGCACTAATTAACCCTGCTCCGGAGGGAGGTGGGTGTTACAGGACTTCCTCCCCTTAGGCTTCCTCCCTCAGTAATAATTAAAAACTAAGGGCCAGAGAGTTAAACCGTGTTGCAGAGACCACGGTCCATAGTTCCCCTGGAAATGTCAAGCGAGCATAAGGTATGATTCTTCAAAGCACCTCTGGAAAGTTTGCAGACTCAGAATGTGGTTTGGGGAATTTAAATGAGTTCTGTATTCAAATGACCAAGTAAGAGGGATTTATGCAAGTTTGGGGGGAAATGCATGGGTTACAGTTGTCATAGAAACCTTAACTACACTTAAAATGTGCCCCTTAAGAAAGGTCAAAAAACAAGTCTTCTTAATATAGAAGTAAATAATAATTTATTTTGTCTGTATCACAATCTATATAGCTTTTAATAAGGGTTGTGGATGAAATTATAAAATTAAGCTAAATCTATGATCACTTCAACAGACCCATCTTGTAGTTTGGATTTTAAAGAATATTTTCCCAGCATAAGTGAAGCATCTTGTTCTCAGAAAAAGTCACAGAGTAAGTATACTTTCTGCAGAACAAATTGTATCTTGTGCTGGGTTATGAAAATTGACACCTCCCATATGTGTCTATAAACTTTTAAAACTAAATTATTTCTCCCTCGTATGAGCCTAACATCATACCATAAGTATAATTTACTGTTAAATATTTGGGTTTTACACATGTAAATCAATAGCAAATGAACCAGTGATGAAACGTGTGAAATGTGCCTATAAATCGAGCTGCGTGGCGCATCCACCACACAGCCCCTCTCAGTGGACGCCCTCCACCTCCAGCAACAGCCTCACCTGGAACATGTGAGAGATGCAAATCCTGGGCCCCACCTGCGGCTCCTGGATGCTGCAGAGAGAGGCTCACCCACCATTGTGCTTCACTCGCCCTGTGGGCGATCCTGATGCAGCAGAAGCCTTAGGTCCTGCATAAAACAGGACACTGGCCAGCTGACTGCTGTTCTCCCCGTGAACAAAAACCTAGCTTACAGCCAAGAACATGGGCAGACCCTGAATTCTGATCTTATCCTCTGACCATGCTGGTGGTGAGGCATTTTGAAGGAATTTGTTTTTCTAGAGTTTTCCATTACATAATTGCATCACTTGTACATCATTGAAGAATTAAATATCAGTCATTTTAAAGTGAAAAATAAATTGATCACCCTAGCTGGTTTCACCTACAGACTGAAGGGCCCCCGGTTCGATTCTGATCAAGGGCACATGCCTGGGTTTCAGGCTCAATCTCCAGTGTGGGGCACGCAGGAGGCAGCCAATCAGTGATTCCCTCTTATCATTGACTAGAGGCCCAGTGCATGATGCCCAGCCTGCCCCCTCTCACAGTCCAGGAGCCCTCAGGGGAGGGAGGCGACCCAGCAATCAAGGGAAGGTGACACCCCCATCACACATCTGCTGCTGCCACTGCCGGCAGTGCAAGCCTCGGCCAGCCCTGGTTACCTGATCCTCAGGCGGCCCTGGGCAGCTGGGCAGCCACTATCTGAGGCTTGCCTGCACCTCGGGCCGGCCCTGGGCAGCTGGGGGACTGAGGACAGGTCCGGCCACACCACGAGCCTGTCACCCCCAACTCCAGACGGAAAGGACTGGAGAACTCCGGCGGGGCTGAGGGGACTGGGCGCCGCCATCTTTGTGATGTTGTGACAGCCAATTTGAATATTCCCTCTTTATTAGATAGGATGTTTCTCTCTTTCTCCCTCTCCCTTTCTCTCTTAAATCAATAAAAAATATATTAAAAAAATAAAAAGAAGAATGAATTGATCCACTCCACTCTTGGGAATGCAAACACTCCCATTTGATCTTCATTTTAAACAATCATTTTATTATTATTATTTCTCATATAATTCAGCCACTAATTCCTGGAATTCTAAAGTATCCCATGTTTAGAGATGCAATAATTTCTTTGATTTGTACAAAATTCCAGGAAATGCTTTTCTGTGAAGAAATCTGCAAGAATTAACAGTAGTTGCAAGTGAGGGTCGAAGGTCACTGTGGCCAGCTGAGCTGCCCCGTACATGCCCTGAAACTCTGCCTCTGTGGGCACTGACTCTTCTGGACCACAGGCTGATCTGGGCTTTTTTCCTTTCCTGGGTGACTTTTCTACCTGCAGACTGACCAATGCTGCTCCCCAAAGTGTGACAGGTATGGTCACCTGAGCCTGTATCCCTGGGTAGATATTCTCCATACACTTACTCTGTAGACCTACTGGGTGGCAGACCCTTGTTAGGTGTTTAGGACTGGGAGCTAAAGACCTGGTCCTGCTCTCACAGACCTAAACCGTCATAAAGTACAGTGGGCTGAGCACAAGGGGCTGTGGGCCTGGAGGGGCTAGGGCTGATGGGGGATGGGGTGGAATCTGCTCAGCTGGTGCATACTAACTCACAGGGATCAAGGTCAAATTTTCAGAAATTTAGTAAACTGGTTGTTAAAACAGCCATTATTAACAATTAAATATCAATGTATAGTTAAGGAAATCTTATTCTAAATATGGATAATAAACACTCAACACCAACCACTTCCTAATTATTTTATTACATTTTACCGTTCTCTGTACCTTTGAGGTTACTTGTGTCCTGTGTTTTCACGCAGAGGACTCAGGTACTAAGAGTGAAGAGCATCTGAGCAAAATCAGAAAGTCAGCAGCATTTTCTTGCTTTTGTCCCTTTGTATAGCCGTCATTAACAACAAACTTGCAGACTGATTGTGGACCCTGATGTGGGCACACCCGTCAAATAGTCCAAGAAAAAGGGGCGTTGGGCAGAGCAGCACGTGCCCCCTGTGCCATGGGCTGACCATTCCATCATTGTGTGTGCTGGACAAGCAGACCCCAGCCAAGGGGGTGGGGGCCCTTTACAAAATGAGCCCCTTTAAAGTGAAACAGCATTATTGATCAAAGCTGGGTGGCTCTCTATGTAAAGAAGGGACAGCTGGTGTCCCCCCATGCCACTCGAACACTCTGGCACAGATGCCCCCCACCCCTTATTAAAAACAGGTTGGATTGCATTCCAGGTCCAGCCTGCAAAATTAATGACAAGCTTGCAATAAAGTACCAGCATGGACCCGGACCTTGTAATACAACGTGATTACTCGAGCTGTGTTTATTAGCGGTCTGAGCAGCAGGCCTGGCCGGCTGGTATTTGACACACAGACAGGGATGTTCCAGGCGCTCTGCGCGGCACAGTCACTTCAAAGTCGCAGCCCTGCTGGCTCGGTTTACACCTGAGCCAATTAGTGGTGAGATCAGAAGAGGCCTGGAAATGGAGCTGCGCCCTCACTTCTGGGCTGGAGAAAATCACTTGATCCCAGGTAAGATGATACAGAGAGAACAATGGTGGATAAAGTGGAAGAAGGAGAGGGAGGCAAGGGGGCGGGCACGGCGCACCCCATCAGGAGCAGAAAATAAAGAAACCCTGTGTTGGGCCGAGTGCGGGGGCCTGGCCCCCTCTCAGGGTGTTTGTCCGGCTTTTGTTAGCAACAAAGGGGCTAATTGAAATGAAACAGTCTGCAGTCTGTTTGTTGGCACATCAAATATGCTGTAAGATATGCTGATGCGTGCTCCTCCTGAATTATTGAACAGCATGGCTTCCAGAAATAAGACAGGCGTGCGACCGGGTAGACCTGGGGTGGCTTTACAAAAGTGACATCACTTTGCTAAGGTTCTGTTTGCATTTACTTCTTTTCAAGAAGGTAGAAAATAGAGCATTTAAAAATGGAGACTGTAGGTGCTCCGTATAGCCTCCTAAACTCCCATCCCAGACAGTTATGAAATTGCAAAATGTTCCAAAGCCCTTGAGGAGAACGAGGAATGTGGCCGTTTTAGATTTGCTCAGTCAACGGTGTGGCACCCCGTCCCCCAAGTGTCTCCTACATGGAGATGCCATCGGTCTAGGACAGAGTGAGGGTGTTGACACCTTCCATTAGGCCAAAGAATAGGACTTATTTGCATCAGGTCAACATTCCACCCATTCAGTAAACATGTCCTGAGCAGCTTCTCAGGTGAGTTGACATTTTTGGTGTTGGGGACACAAGGCCTGGCTCTTGCTGCGGCCGGGCCTTTGTCTGTCAGGGAGGGACAGACACCCGAAGACACCTTGCTGATATCACAGAGTCACTGCAGAAATGGAAGAGGGCCAAGTTCTCTTTAGGAAAACCATGAAGAGAAGCAGAATATGCACATAAAAGATAGGTGTGTATGTGGTGTGTGTGTGCATAAACATGGGTGTGTTCTGTCTGAGGAGTGAGTGGGCCGAATGCTGGGTACAGTGCTGAGGGGGACAGACACTGACTAGACCCATGACTTAGGAACCTGAATATTTAAAATATTTAAAGCCTAAAGGAGGCACACAGGTTGATGAAGTTCATTAATAACTGAAGATGTGTTTTTATTTCTGCAGGAACTTGGAATTACACACTTCTGAACTGGGCAATAAGAGAAAATCTCAGGTGTTTCTTTTTTCCATGAGGCCGGGAGATCACATCTCAGGAACGTATAAGCGGCTCTTCTTTCTGTGAATTAGAGATCACGCTCTAATTGCAGAGCTGTCTGTGGGCAGCCGCTTGGATTTCAGCCAAATGCGCATAATTATTTTTCTAATAAAGGGAGTGAGATGTCATTGGCTTTCAGAGTGAGGTGGTGACCACAGCTGATGAGGACAGGATGGGTGATGCTGGGCATGGAAGACTGGGATTCCCTTTTCCCAAAGGTGGGCAGGTGTACCAAGACAGGGGTCCTTCCACACGTATCCTGTCACTATCTTCCTCCTGCTACTCTTACCTCTTCCTGTCTGCACACCTGTCTTCTCTTCCTGCTCATGCTAATGCTGGACATGACTGCATCGGTTTTGGACATTTGGAGAATCAAGGAAGGAGAAGGTGGCAAATGCAGCATTCCAGATGTTATTTCTGAGAGTGTGAGCTCTTCTAGGACCCGTGTGCTCAATTTTCAGAAACGTGACTAAATGAGTGAGGATTATTCTGGGGTCCTGTCAGCAGTGTGAGACATGGTCCTTCTTCCTATCACTGTCACTCCCTAAACCAATAGCAATACACAGCCATGCACATGCACACACACGCATGACATAAGCCCCAGGAAATAGACATCCCACCCAAGAACTCTGAAGAGAAGAGATGAAAATCCATCTCGACTTAGTCTGTTCTGGGATGAAGTCAAGGCAATGAGCTGAGAAGGATGTACATGCCACTTGCCTTCCCCCTTCTCTGCCCTGCTTAGACCTGCAGGAAACTACATGTCCAGACCATCACTGGCACAATCACATCCTAGGACTAAGGTCTCTCTTTTCCCGTCTGACCTCTTAATGAAGCAGAGAGTGAGTTTTATGTGTTCTCTTCCCTTTTGGGCCAAACACAGAGGTTGGGCTGTAGAGTGAACTGAATTTATCTGGGTTGAGGGCAGAGAAATGGGGAGGAATTTGATGGGAGGACTGACTGCAGAAACCCACAAAGGGCATATGCTAAATAGCTTTGTAGTGAAGTCAATGCAACAGGAAGGGGCAGAAAGCATGGAACCAATATATCAGTCACACGCAGGTGTACATGGTGATTATGGAGGATGTTAGATGATAGATATTGTGAAGTACAATGGCCTTAACATGATACCCTGCACCATTGTTCCTGATCTGGCCCTGTTTCCTAGAGGCAGTCGAGACCCATGGTCAACAACCCCCCAACATTGCTAGGCTTCAATCCCAGCTCTCACCCTCACTGTGTAACCTTGAGAATGTGATCAAGCCTCTATTTGTTTACCTGCAAAATGGGAACAATAAAGCCCCTTCTTCTTACAAAATCTATCAAGATTAATTGGAATAATGCATGGCTGGGAATTTTAAGTTCTCCCTACAAGTGAGTTTTATATTTTGCTTAGCCTACAACCTCTTTTCAGGCCACTCTTCTCCTTGTCTACACTGCTCTAAGTCCTTTTCTATCTCACTAATTTGCATATATTATACTATTTTTCTGGAATGTTCCTCCTCTAATTCTTTTTCCTTTGCTGAGCTTTATCCATCATTCATGTATCAACTTACGTTTCATTTCCTCATCCTATATAATAAAAGCCTTATATGCTAAGTGTCCGGTTGTCCAGTCAGCCATTCAACCAATCAAAGTGTAATATGCTAATGATATGCTAAGGCCTCTCAACAACTTGCTATGATGTGCACTGACCACCAGGGCAGACGCTCCGATGGATAGGTTAGCTGGCTGCTGGGGTCTGGCTGATTGGGACTGAGTGAGACAGGCTGGACATGCCCTGGAGCCCTCCTGGTCCTTCTCTAGGTGGCCAACCTCCCGTGTCCCTCCCCAGCTCCAATCATGCACCCGTGGGGTCCCTTGGCCTGGCTTGAACCATCTCACAATCTGACATTGGGGGATGTTGGAGAGCTGGTTTCAGCCTGATCCCACAGGCCAGGCCGAGGGACTCCACTGGTGCATGAATTTGTGCACTGGGCCTCTAGTATTATTATAAGGTTTCCACATTTGACCTGAATTGAATAAATTGTAACTTGAAGCAAATTGGTTTAAATTTAAAATGTCCATTGTAATTTCTAGAGCAATGACAAAAACTAAAACTAAAAAGCCAATAAAGCAATTAAAATGAAATGCTATGTTAGTTTGAGTCCTCCAAGAAGCAAGCACTAAAATGGGATTAGATATCTAAGCAATTTATAGGAGAAAATGCCTGTAAGAGAATATGGGATTGAAAAATTGTCAGATCATGATGCTCACTGAAGAGAGAGGGAAGGAAGAGGATTGAGTGGGAGATGTCTTAGACTGTGATGCAGGTTTAAGTTTTGACAAGTCCAATGGGGAACCCTCAAGCAAAATTACCCAGCAGACTTTCTCCTACATCTCACAGGAATGGACTGGCCACAGTCAGCCATTAATTGGGAACTGACTGGGGGAAGTGTGGCCCACATGCCAACACAGTGATAAACTCATGTTGCAACAGCTAGAACTCTCAGTCACTTAACTCCCTGAATCAAAAGATCTTAGGGGTATATTTTCATGGCCACCACTGAGACTAAAAAATATTTGATAAACAATAAGATTGGAAAAGAGGGACATCAGGACAAAAATAGGTGAGGAAAATACAAAACCAGTAGCAAAATAGTGATAGATTTCAATATAATCATATCAACAATTATACTGGATATAAATGGACTAAATATGTCAATAAAGGCAGAGATTGTTAGAATGAATAATAAAGCAAGAACCAACTATATTCTAACTAAAATGCACTTTAAATACTCCAGAAATAAAGAACCTGAAAGTAAAAGATTAGGGGTGAGAAATACTATGCCAACTTTAAGCATGAAAAAGCTAGATTGGCTCAGCTAATATGGAGAAAAGGGACCTCTGTCCAAGAGCATTTCTAGAGACAAACCCTTTTGTCACTTTGGCATGATAAAAAGGTTCATACACCAAATGAATTTAACCATTAGAAATAGATATATGCACCTAATAACAAATATATAAAGAAATTTATAAAGCAAAAGTTTATTTCAAACTTCATTTCTTATCTTCAGCCCTCGGAGATTGTTGAGAGCTCAGAGTTTTCCCTGATTCTGAGCCCAGGACCAGGCTGGAATCTGTAAATGTCTCAAGGGAAATTGGTTCTGAATGCTAGGCTCACTTGATTCTGTGCTCCTTTTATCAAGGAGCTCTGTCCCTCTGGTCTTAGCTGCTTTGGTTGTTCCCAAAACTTTTAACTAGATTTCATGTTTTCTGTTTTGTATTTTTATTCAGCTTTTCTAGTTATTCACAAATGGAGAGATCAACTGGCATAACTAATAATTATAGTAGAGAACAGGAGTTTTTTCTAACAGCCTCTTCTCCCAAACAATACTATATGTACTTGCTACACCCCCATAAGAACCTGCCATCTTTCCTTTTTCTTTATACATATCACCGTAAGTTGGAACCATATACGGATTTATATTTGTATAATTGTGTGTGAATTGGTAGATGGATATAGATAGATAGATAGATAGATAGATAGATAGATAGATAGATAGATGATAGATAGATGATAGATATAGATAGATAGAAAGATAGATATAGATATAGATATAGATATAGATATAGATATAGATATAGATATAGATATAGAGATATATTTCAATTATAACTTAAGCTCCATGAGAGTAAAGACATTTTCTTTTTTTGGTCCATCACTCTATCTCTAACACCAGCATCAAAATAGAAATAAAACAAAAGGAAGAATGAAAGAAAGATGGTAGGTAGATAATAAATGAATAAATATACTTCTAAAATATAATTCTCTATTTTCTCTGCATACAGCTTGCATACACTTCTTCAGCTTATGGGAGACAGCTCCAGGGAGAAGGGGGAGATCAGGTAAGAACAATAGTCTCAGGAAACATTGTGCATTTCATATGGGTATTTTCAGAGGATTCTTGAGCAAACATCTTGACTGGTAAAATGATTTTGTAAAACAACCATATAGTTAGAAAAATCTTTCAAATACAAATGTTGTGCCTGTCTAGAGATATTCATATAAAAGTTGCATTTTCCCTTAAAATTAAAGCTACAAGAACAAAATACAGCTTCAGTCCCTCCTTTCTAATTTTATCAGCAACAAACTTAATTCACTCCTCTGCTGCATCTGCTGACTAAGCACCAGGGAAACACTGGATAAAAGATGGACAATGCTTCCGGTCCACCCAGGAGTCTGAGGACTCGGAAGACATCAGCCATGAATTCATTATGATAACAGCTTTGGCAATACAATTAGAAAGAAGATACCAGGGCTGCCTGCTGTGATCAGGACCCCACTCCTGCTCTGGGTATTTGGGCATGAATATGGAACCTGGAGGACCAGTGCCTGGGCACCAGCCACCCTACCAAGGCCCATCTGCTGCTGACTTGAAGTCAGACAAACACATGCCCAGTTTCAAATGTCAGCCCATGCTGCAGGGAGAACTTTACAAACACCCCCTGCCCATCACACATTCACCAGACCACCACCTCCAGCTCCACTGGGAGAAGAATCAACTCTTGATTCTTTTAGATATTCCTCCTTAACTTTATATTTTTAAGTAACACATTTATACTGATGCTTTCTAGTTCTTCAGGTTTAGAAACCGTGTATTGACTTTCTATTCTAAAAGATGAGAACTTAGTGGGATTAACCCATCCCTGCCCCACCCAGTGTGCACACCTGTTTACAACACCATACAAAGTGGACTATGGCTTCCTTTCTTTATACGGACTCTTGTTTCATTTTGTTTTCTTCTGGCTTTCCTAATTTTTATTTACCCCTACCTCATCTATATTCAAACTTTCTGTTGGAGCAAGAAAATTCCTCTTGGCTCAGTGAAACACATCCAACCATTTCAGTCCCGTTTAATGAGGAGGAAACTCTGTCCTGCTGCTCTGTTAGGAGGAGTTGTCCCCAAGGCGAGGTCTGTGCTTCCTTCAGGAGCATGTCCCCATAAGCCCCCACACTGGGCACTCTTACTTTCTTATGTTAGACTAGAGGCCCGATGCACAAAATTCGTGCAAGGGGCTCAGCACTCGCAGCCCCAGCTTCGTCCGAATGGTCGTCCGGAAGGACATCTGGAAGGTTGTTTGGCTATCTGGTCTAATTAGCATATTACGCTTTTATTATTATAGATGCTGTGTTCTGGATCCCCATCCTGTCCTCTTAGTGGAAGCACAACACCCAGTAGTTTTTGTGGAGAAGGCAGTCTTTAATTGAACCTTTGAATACTTAAAAATAGTTTTGAATTTAACTTTCACATTTGAAATCTGTGGAATCCTTGGAAATAACTGAATAAATGTGTGCATGTAAGTTGTTGTTCCAACTAGAATAACCTGAAAACCATGAAAGAATTGGGCTCCTTGGCTTGGGCTAGATTTTCTCCAGAGAAGAAGGCTGCAACTCCTGTCAGAGTTCTTAAAACAAAACAGAGAGGAAGGACTGGATACATCCCACCCATGTGACCCTCGTCTTTGTAAACACACCTGCCCGAATCCTCAGCCCTGCAGCTGCCTGGGGACCACAGCCCCTCAGTGTCCCCGCTCCGGGTAGTGGGCCTCCTGCTCCTGTTTGCCTGTGCATTTGGGGGCAGGGGACAGTTGCTTCTCTGTGTGGCAACAGGAAGGAATTTGCATATGTTCAGCTCTTTATAAAGTGCAGACTGCCTCCCTTCTCTGCCCTGCCCACCATCCCGAAATCCAGATCTTCCTGGTGGCTCTGACTTCCTCTGGGTTGGCAGTGCCAGTTGGCTTCCCCTTCTGGGACTCTGACGCCATTCCCTCCATTCCGCGAGGTCGGCCCTTTTGTCTTTCTTCCTCCCACTTACTTCCTCCCATCTGACTTCCCTGGCGAGGCTTCGTCCCCCTCCTGGTTCACTCTGTTTCACAAGTTCATGCCTGCTTTAATCTTCAGTTTCATGAGAGCTCCAGAGAGAGAAGACACCAGTGTCTGTCCAAAGAAATACGACAAACTGGAAACATACTGATTTATAATAAGAAAACAAAAGAAGTGTGTGTTAAAATATGTCGTGCCACTTTTCCATTGTGTTCTGACAAAATAAGTTCTGTCTACACCGGGAGACATGGAACACGGTCATCCCACTGTGGGTGTTCTCTCTTCTTTTCTGGCTCCTTTCTGGTCTTCACATCAGCCCTTCATGTCTAATGTCACACCCAGCACACACACACACACACACACACACACACACACACATACACAGGCATGCACACCCATCTCAAATGGAACCGCCAGGACTGAGCCCTTGCTCTGTATGTCCAGGGAGCAAGGCCAAGAGGCGCTCACAATTCTTTCCAATACTCACCACGTGTTGGGGTGCCTTTAGGCCACTTCTCTAAAGATCTCTGTGTGCTAATCTCTTATATGAAGCTTTTCACGTGCTTGCTCTGATTTTTCTTATTTATCTGTCACTCCCGCTCTCCTTTGCTCAGATGGGTCTGAGTCCATCTCCATGTGCCGGTCCTGTGTGCTGACTGCTGGCTTCCCAGCACCTGGCTCTCCCTGCTTCCTGAAACTGCAGTACTTGCAGTTATGGAGTCGGCATCGTTCCTTCTGTAGTCTCTGGCTCCCCCAGTAGACAGCCACGCTCCATGCACAGCGCCGTCCTGCTGCTGACACTTCCAGGTCCCTGATGGTCCCCTGGATGAGCAGTGACCCCCGCCACTCCTGGTGCAGAGTCCCTGGCTTCATCTTGCACAGGACTCAGAGTCCCTGGCATTTGGAGTATTGATTTTAAAATGAGCAAGTGTTTTTCATTTAATGATATTAAGAACTAGAAAGTTATTTAAAATTCTTACTGGATTTGATTTATAAAAATTGCAAGTAAATTTTGAAACATATGAAATATAGCCTAATCCTTAAATGTGTGTTTATGCACATTATTATACATGTGTGGCATATCATTTTTACATTCACCATATTAAATGTTAATTCAGAAGTGATATGTGGTACCCCATGTTATGCCTTATGCATCTTATAAGCACTTTAATGTAATCCTATTTTATTTATATATAACACATACACATAAACACACACACACACACATATGTGTATATATATATATATATATATATATATATATATATATATACTTTGTTTCTCTTCTGGTTAGAATGTAAGGAATCAACCCTGATGTTTAAGATGCTTATGACCTCAAATTTTTAAATCTCTTTTGGCTTAATTGATATGTTCCTCCCTCTTTTCCCCAAATAATTATGTCCACTTATGATATCTTTAGAAAGACAACTTCACAGGTAACATTGACTTGACCACGGAGAAGGAAAGGTGCTCCGTGTGCTGACTGAAGTTGTGGCACATGGTGCTCTCCTGGCAAACAGGACCACATGTCTTTCCCATGAACCATCCACTAGGAGCCTGGAGGTCAGCGGGCAGCCAGAGGGATGATGCCCAGTGCTTCTGAGGCAGGGGACTTGCCAGATTCCCACCGCAGTCATTTTCGGTTGTTCTTCACCAAGCCTGAAAGTTTAAAGACACAGAAAGTGGACAACTATATTCTTTGTAAAACTATATTTTAAGCATTTTCACTTATTTAATTTAAGCAAGCCATGGCCCCACATTAGCACACATGGTGCCCATCTCTTTCAGTGCACACCTTTACAGCTCCAAGGGGGTCACCTGCCTGCCCATGACAGCCAATGCCGGGTCCATTTCATATTGTGGGGCAGAGATCCTGTCCCATCTCTGTCTCCTCAGGGCCCTGAGTCCTGCTCCCTGTGAGGTTCCTGCCTCCTCTCCGGGAGTGAAATGTGGCCAGCACAGTGACTGAACCATCTGACTTCTTAATTCCTCTCTGGAGCATCTTTTTCTTCAACAGATGTTTTCAAAATAATTAAGAGATGGGGAGAATGCATTATTGAAAATGCTGGATGCCTCTCTAATGCTCTCCATGTCTTTGTATTTGTCAGCACAGAATTGAGTGCTCAGAAATGCTGTGCTATTTATTTTGCAAATTTCCCAGCATTCACCCCAGCCAAGGAGGACAAGAGGCAAGAATGCAGCCCAGCAAGGTCTCTGGTCCCTGTAAATGTCCCTCAATCAGGCTTTAAGACTCATTGAGGCCTATATGATTTGGGAACAGGAGCCCTTTTAGAAATATATCCAACTGATCACTGATTACCAAATAATTCCTGGAATTGGGGCCATTCATTTATTTAATTTTAAGATGTCACACTTTTTGTTTGTAACTTTTGTCCAAAATTAAATAACTCTTGGACTGGGAAATTTCCTTTTATAGTGAATATCTAGGAGCCTATTTGCAGGAAGATTCCTGCAAGCAGCCACAGCGGCTGCCGCCACACCCACACCCAAGCGCTGCTGCGGCCCGCCTGGCCCGCCACAGCTGCCGCCCGCCCCAACCCGCCCTCGCTTTCCCTCTGGCAGCCACCTTGCTTTCTGCTTTTCCTCCCTCTTCCTTCTAAGTTGTCTTCAGTCTTCACTCCTCCCTCCCTCAGTGTATGCAAATTAACCTCCATCTTTGTTGTGTAATTTGCATACTCACCCTTATTGGCTGGTGGGTGTGGCTTGGGCGTAGCGAAGGTGCGGTCAATTTGCATATTACTCTTTTATTAGGTAGGATATATTTTAAAATATCTTGGTCTATTTCATATCTAGGATCTTCAAGTCTGGTTCACCTACAGCCCTTACTCCAGCTTCTTAACTGGCTTGGGGTGAATACTTGATTCCCACGCCATTCAGTAGTCTTGGTTCTGACTATGTCTTTGTGCTGAAGAGGGAGGAATCCCAACACATGCCTGCATCTTCAACATTGGGTCTTACCTGTTGAACTACATTTTCAGTTTGCATGTGACCATCTCTGGGAGCCTGGAGGGCAGACGGGCAGCCAGAAGGTTGATGCCCGGTGCTTCTTAGGCAGACTTCCCACCCCAGATGCACTAAGACTCAGTGCTGGGGACTTGCCAGATTCCTTGCTGTCTACCTTTGACAGTATAGTTTTAGATATAATTGGAATTAATCTTTTAAAAACTTTTGAACTTGATGCTTCAGGTTTTGGCTATTGACCTACACTGACCTGTCCAAGCAAATTTGCTAGAACCTGCTCTGAGGTCACAAGTGATTGAGAGTGTCAAGATAAGGTGTTTTCATCAAAGTAAGCAAAATCTCAAGTCCTTAAGAGTTGTTCAAATTCAAGAATACCTTCCTAAAAAGAAGCACATTGTTTCAGAATGCCTTAGCCTTGAGGATGAAAATTTTATTGATGAATTTTTCCATGAATATTTAAGGAATACTTACCTGGTTCTAGGTGCTATGGATAAAGCCATAAATGTGACAAAGGAACCTCCAGCTCTCACAGAACTTATACAGATGAAGACATAATAAACAAAGAGGTACAGAGTATCATTTCAAGTCCTGATTAAGGCACTTAGAGGTCTCCTGACAATTGTAGGCATGCATATTTGTCATCTCCTGATGATCATATTTCTAATTACTCCATGCCAAGTTGGCTATCTGCCCTAGTTTTTAGAATTCAAAGCAGATTTAGGAAGGTCCTAATCTAAACTGTGTTCAGAGATACTGGCTTAGTTAGATACAGTGTTGTCTAAATGAGACATGGTGAGCATGAAAATGCCTTAACACATCATCTTTTCCCCTAGCAACTCTATTGCAATGACAAAGGACCAAGTCTAGTACCAGAACCTGTACCTGATTCTGAAATATCATGAAATTCATGAAGAGTTGTCCCATTCTCTGTCAAATAACATTAGTTACTATCCACTGGTTGGATAGGATATTAAAAAAAGAGAAAAAGAGGAGGCAGGATGAGTTAGAAAAAGGAGTAAAAGGACAGGGAGGATTATTTAAAATACAAAAAGGAAAAGAAGTATGCATTTTTTATATTAAATGGTATTTTGGTACTGCATTAATTTTTGACAAGCGATATCTGAATAGAAAGTCTAGAGGCCAGAGAAAGTGATATACCATGTTTCAATTACCTAAAGAAAAGAGTATCAACCCAGAATCCTAAGTGAGAATATCCTTGATGAATTAAGGGAATATCAAGGCATTCTCAGATGAAGGAAAACTTAGAAAACTTCCTGCCACCTAACATACTATAAAATAATAGCTAAAGAGATTTCTTTAAACAAAAAGAAAATTATAAAAGAAAGAATCTCAGAATATCAGAAATAAAGAAGGGAAGAAATAGTAAAATTATAGACATATACATTTTCCTTCTCCTCTTAAGTTTTACAAATTATATTTGATGATTAAAACAAAATTTTTAACACTGCTTGATTTTATTCTAAATGTATGTGTAGGGAATGCTTAAGACACTTACATTAAAAAACAAGGAGGATAAATGACATAAAAAGAGGTACAGTTCTATACTTCATTAAAACTCATGAAATGTTGCCACAAGTGTACTGTGATAAATTATGTATGTATAATGGAATAATAGAGTACCCACAATAACAGTCATACAAAGGGATACACTAAAAAACACTAGATATAGCAAACTTGAATTCTAAAAATAATATTCAAATAACCAATAGTCAAGCAGGACAAAGAAATAAAGAAATAAAAACAGAACAAATAAAAAACAAAAACTTAAATGGCAAAATTATTCTCTAACCATAACAACAAATACATTAAATATAAATGATCTAAATATAGCAATTAAAAGACAGAGATTGATAAAATGGATTTTTTAAAATTGTAACTCAACTGTATGCTGACTACAAAAACTCCCAGCATAACTATGTAGGCAGGTTGAAATTAAAGGGATGGTTCAGTGTAATATCTATCAAAATCCTAGTAATTTTTGTAAATAAATACAATATTATTCAGAACAGTTCTGATCAAAAGTTAACAACAGAGAGTTACACAAAGTGCAGAAAAATTCCACAGAAAACTGTGACTATTTTATTTCCATAGTAAGCTTATCTTTTAGACACCCAAAATAACAAATAACTAAGATCTATTGTTAGGGATTGAACCCTCTCCCCCCAAATTCATGTGTTGAAACCCAGACCCTAGTGTGGCTGTACTTGGTGATGGGGCTTCTAAGGAAGTAATTAAGGTTAAATGAGGTCACAAGGATGGGACTCTAACTTCATAGGTTTAGTGCCTTCATAAGAAAAAATGACAGAGAGCTCCCTCTCTCCCCTGGCATCCACTGAGGAAGGCCCGGAGGACACAGTGAGAAGGCGGCCTCACCAGGAACAGGATCACCAGAATCTTGACCTGGGACTTCCAGCCCGAGAACCATGAGAAAGTAAAGGTCTGTTGTTCAAGCTGCCTGGTGTGTTTTGTTACAGCTGCCTGAGCTGGCCAATCTATAGCTTACACAGCATTTCTCATTTCCCAAAGGTCAGCTGTCAATTGCTCAGGGAGTGAACAGCAGACGGTGTGAGGGATTTGCTGCGGAGCAGAGGTTGGCAGGACTTACATCCTACTCTTTTACGTAAATATGGCTTATTCTGGTGTAAGGCAGTCTGGAAGCTTCCCAGATATCCCTATCAGCTGCTGTTTTTATTTCTTGCATGTGGGTAGAAGATGTGATGTGATAGCCTGCTTGTTTGTTTTCAAGATCTGGGAGTCATTTCTGCGGTCTGAGTAAGAAAATGGAAAGAGGGAGAATGAGGAGGCAGAGGAAGTGGATGCATTTGGTCACGGCGTGCTCGCCACACGTTGAGGAATCATTCACACCACAAATTCTGATTTTACATTTCAGGACTGAGTTGTGGTTGGTGAAGTCAAGCTCAAGATAACCACACAGTCTGATTTTGTGGGCAGGGAATAGTGGTTGGAGGAGGCCAAGACCCTAAATGTTCAACACTACAAAATGATTAACTAAGGTGGGGTTCAGCCACGTGTAATAAAAGATCACCCTTGAAATAGTTAGGAAGTGTAGGTAATAACATGGAAAACATTTAGTAAAAACACATGCTACAAAGTTAAGTAAAAATAGCCACTTACATATATGTATAAAATGCAGTGTATGTGCATGTGTGTGTGAGAGAGAGAGAGGAAAAGAGAGCATATTCAGGAAAAACAAAACAAAATAAAGGTTAACTGGAGTGGTGGGAGGTGACACTGTTCTTTAATAAATTAATCTTTGACTGAAACCCTCTGCTTTAAATAAGGTTGTGTGAAGACTCGCTGGCTGGGAGGAGTCAAAAGCAACCTGCTCTTCCCTCACTTAAGTCACGGCCCTCTTACAGGGCTGTCCACCCAGGTACCAAGTGCTTGCCTGAATCCGTGATCGACTTTCCTCCTGGTGGACAGGGAATTCTCTTGACAAGGACCTGAGAGAGGCTGAGGTTGGCCCCAAGGTCCTTTCTGAGCCTGGAGTGGGAGCATTTCTTCAACACTGAGAAGAGACCAAGCAGAGCATTGGTCTGCAGAGAAGAGCTGCTCTGCAGCCTGGGTTCCTCATTTCAGAGCCAGCTGGTAGCTCGGGAGGCCAGCTCACCAAGAAAAAGTGGCACAGAGCTCTCCTGTCTCCAGCTACAGGTCTGCATTCAAATAGGTTCATAAATACAAGAGACTAAATACTGAGTCTATCATTGGGCCACAATACTGGGCCTACAATGACCCCCTCAAACGATTGTTGACTTTTTCACAGAGGAAGGTCGGTTGACTTTGAGCCAACAGAATGGCTGGTGAGGCCCCAAATGAAAAGATCAGCGGAAGTGGGCTGTTTGACTGTGTCCAGGCTGAGAGGAGAAAGAGTAAATGGTGACTTCTTAAGCTGAAACTATGATCCTCACCCCAGTTAGGTTCTAAGTGCAGCAGCTGCGCATTGAAACTCCATTAAAAGCCATTCTCAGTGTATGGTGCGTGTCCTGCCTATAATCCCAATGAAAAGGCAAAAGAGATGTTTGTTCGTTTTTTAAATGAAGTGAGAATTTTAATATTATACTGCTTATTTCACAGGATAATTTGTTTCTAAAAAAAGAAAGCACACCATTTATTTTGTGTCTCTCTCTAATAGTCGAAATGAATCTCTCAAAGGCATTTAACGAAGACATCACCACATTCCATAAACAGCAGGGTCAGGTCTGGGATGTCTCTCTTTGGGCTGGGCCCTCAGGTAACTGGACCTCTGCTCCCTCACACCACGTTTAATCTGCTGAGGTTTGGTATCATTTCCTTTTCGGTTGCAATCAACCACCTTTTTCAAAAGCTAATGATATAGAAACTAGTTGAGGAGGTTTTCTGGGCAAACAAGTATCTCTTAGCAGTCATGCTGATGACTTTTGAGTAAACCAATTCCAAACTCAGGGCCACATTTCCCGTAAGATGTGCATGGCTCAGAAATGTAGGGGGAGGGGCTTAGCAAAGAAGCCTTGTAGTGCTTTTCCAAACCCAGATGTTAGGGTCCTTTGCCAGAATCCAAACATGCCTTGGTTTTCCCACTACTTTCCCCCCAGATAATGGATGTGATATGTCAGAACCAGTCATTAAGAATCAGCTTTGAGCAAGTGTGCATATGCATACATACATATTTTTTTCACATTTATACGTATCTTCCAATGGGCATTTCTTAAAGTGTGGTTGATTTTAATACCAGGAAATTTAAATGCTGAGTTCCCAACATAGAATATGAGGTGCATAGAATCTGCAGCAAAACTGTACATAGCAAAACATTATTAGAAATACAGGAATTCAGAATTTGAAGTGTGAAGACACGTTGGTTGAATTATTTTCTTTTTTTTATTAATAAACCCATTAGGAAACATGGTGACTTTTGCTAAGACATAACTCTTAGCCATAGAAGACCGTTAGCCTTGCCAAGTCCTCTTAACAAAGACCCCAACTGACCTCAGCAGCCCCTGGCAGACGCTGGGCTATGGCCCTGGCATCAGTTGCTAATAAATCCTCCTGATTACTCCAAATGTGTACACTAATGAGCAGCCAGAATTGAGAACTGGTTGTGAGGTGAAGTTACAATAAACAGAGAAAACCTTGATGTGTTTGCTCTGGATCACATAAAGGTTATCAAATTGTAGTGTTAAAGGCAAGTTTGTAAAGAACTCAGGATGGGTTCAGCAATTGACATGTTGTCTCTTCTTTGTGCTAAAAGCACTGAAATTTGAGAAGTGGGGAGGGGATGTGCATAGGAAAAGCACAACCAGAATGAAAAGAACACAGGGCACCCACAGGGATTTCTTAGGAAGGGTGACAGGGGAAATCTCCCTGTGGGGTGTGGTGGTGGATGGACCACAGGACTGAAGTCAGGAATGGTCTGTCACTCCAGCCCACACCAGCTCACAACTGCTCCTACAGCCGTGGCCCTGAGAGCCAGTGGCCTGACAGCTGTCATTCTTACCGTTTTATCTATGAAAGAACATGTTTATGTCTGATCATATCTCGGTTGCACTCTAGATCTGACCTACTAACCTTTCCCATGACTTTCCTGACCAGGCAGGTCCAGCCTGGCTCCTGACATCTCACAAGGCAGAGACAGCATCCCCAAGGAGCCCAGTGGTGATGGCAACTCCTGATTCATCAGAGCCAACTCCCCACTCTCCCCGAGGGTGACCAATGTCCTGGGGGTCTGGTCCTGAAGGCTCTCGGGAGGCTGGACGTTCCATTTTAAAACCTTCACAGACCCCGGCACAGCAAGTTAGGCTGGTTCCCCCAGACCAGCTGGACAGGGCCCAGCCTGTGTCGCTGCCTCAGGCCTTAGCACTAACTTTGGCCTTTTGGTGTCAAGTGGGTGTGCAGTGTGGGGTCCCTCCCACAGTATAACAGCAATTTAACTTAACACGGGCTGTGGGGAAAGTTCCACAACAAGAATGAAGACATATAATTGATAGGACTTAATGATGATTATTGTTCCAACCAAAAACAAAAAATAAAATAAATCTGATAAGACCCCTAGTAGTAAGTGGGATCAAATAACAAACATGTTATTTTTTGTTTGGTTGGTTCGTTGGTTTTATTTTTTTGGTTGGGTGCCATTGGCATGGTATCTACACTGCTAAATTAATTAAATTAATTACCTTTGAACTCTTCAAATACTTGTTTAAATTTTACTTCCCAGTGACCAACATGGGGTCTGCCATATAGTATGTGTTCAATAAATGTTTGCTGAATAAATAAACCCCAAAGACCTCATTGAATGTTTAAAGAGAGGAGAGTGTGGGAGGCAGGCAGATACACTCTTCAAAAATGAATTAATGTTTGAAGGAAATGATTATGGAAAACAAAGCAGCCTCCAACTAAAATACTCCTGAGGGGCAGAGACTGGCATCGCAGTAACCTCCCAGTTACTGTGCTCCACATCCAGGTTGACTGTGCCTGGCACCCAACCCACGTGAAGAGGTTCTGTTTAGTTTCCCCCAATACATTTGATGAACAAAGAAATGTATTCTTTTTGTTTGTAGAACTATTGGCTTTGGAGCTTTGGGCTGGAGCATCCTTGCTGTAGGTGTGTGGTCAAAAGTGGAAAGAGGAGACTCTACTACATAGAGCACCCAGTGCTTCCACATTGTGATCAATTGAATTAAGACCCTGAGCTTTGAAATGCTGATGTGCTGTGTGGCTCTGGAGACAATATGGGAATCAGAGCAGCCTGAAGATCATAAATAATTAAAAGTGGTGAGAAGATTGGACCTCCTGAAAATAGCAGCCCTTGAAATGGATTCTTTTGGAGAGCCCTGCCATCATCCTATATCATTTCATATGCTTTATTTTATATACCTACTTCCTATTCTCTGAATATTTCTAAGTACTCCAGCATATAATTTAGCTTTTGGAAAATCCAAGTCTAAATTAATTACAGTTCTGCTAACGGGAAGAAAAGATATTAGATGCCCAAGCTAAAATAAAATGAAATCAACTTTTTTCTTTCCTTATTAGATTTTAATGGTATTATTATAATAATTAAGCTTTTCATTAATTTTTTCATGCTTATTGAGTCACGGTTCCCTGCAGATTTGAATCATATTTAACACATAATTATGGCAGTCCGGTTTGGGAAGGGAATGGATGTGATGTGGGACTTCACCTAGGCTTCTTAAATTAAAAACGAGCTAAGAGGCTGAATCTCTCTCTGTTGCTAAGCCCAGCATGGCTTCAGCAAAGCTTCTTGCAGCTTCTCAGGCATGTCTGGGACTGGACCCCAGATTTGGGGTAAGTATGGGGAGCTGCTAATTCTAGATTTACTCCGCTGTAGTTCAAATCTGCTATGTAGTCTTTGGAGAAGAAGGAATCAAACATTTCAACATGGATAGCTATTGTCATCTGCTTTATGCATCTAAAGTTGAAGTACAGAAGATGTGTCTAGTCCCAGGGTTCCTCCTTTGCATACTAGGGACTCTACATAAGGTATTTGGGGGGACATAACCTAAGGTAGAACACCTATAAATAAGAGGGTCAACATAGTCCACATTACTTGAGATTATAATCTATTGTTCCTACGTATTTTTCAATAAGGAATGAAAATTACTCCCTGACTGTAAAAGCAAGATTGGTCACTCTACAGGTTTAGCTAACAACTAGAGGCCCCATGCACAAAATTCATGCACTGGTAGGGTCCCTAGGCCTGGCCGGTGATCAGGGCCAATCAGGGCCTTCTGGCTGCCGGATGGGGACTTAACCAGCTGTCAGCTGCTGGCTGGGGCCTCCCTTCCCTGGCTGCCAGCTGCCAACCAGGGCTTTCCTTCATTTCACACTGCCCCCTGGTGGTCAGCACATGTCATAGCGAGCAATCAAACTCTCAGTCTCCTGGTAGAACTCCCGAGGGGACAATTTGCATATTAAGCTTTTATATATTTATATGGATGATGCTTCAACCCCATTTTAGGACTAGTTATGGGAAGGAGAATGAGGGAAGGACAGGAGTGGAGGGTGGAGGGAAAGGGAGAGAGGTTCACCCTGGAGAGAAAGATAGAAATGAAGAGTCTCCCTGTTTAGGGAATGGAAGGGGAGGGTCGGGAGAAGTAGGGGAAGGAATGGGGAAAAGAGAGGGGAGAGTAGGAGACTGAAAAGGTCTGGAGACAGGGACAAACATGGACTAATTTGCAAGTAAAACGACTCCTATGTGAACTTTGCATACAATCCCATATCACCTCAATGCGTTATGGATCCTCTTTTAGACTGGTCTCTCATGAATAAAGATTATATCTTGTATGTAGTTGTTTTGGGAAAAGACCAGAGTGCACTACTGGTGGAAATTGTGAGGTTCTTGAGCTCTTTTGGAAAGTGACATGTAAATCTATTGCAATGAAGAAAACACACTTCGACCAAGTAACCTTGCTCTGGAGACTCCATCCCCTGGATTCAAAGGTACCAGACATGCAAGGGTTTCCATGGCAGCATTGAGTGCCATGGCAGCGATTGAGCAGAGAGCGAGTGCAGCTCTGTTCGAACGCTTGTACCCACAGTGAGCACCATGCAGCCATGTGGAAGAACATAGTAAAACTGCTTCAGAGACTCCGGAGAAGGCTGAGATGATATGACCCCGCTTGTGCAAAACCATCCATACAGGGATGAAAATCCCCTCTACACATGGAAAAAGAGAGAGGAACATGTTAACAATATTTTTTTTAGGCTGAAACCGGTTTGGCTCAGTGGATAGAGCGTCGGTCTGTGGACTGAAAGATCCCAGGTTCAATTCCGGTCAAGGGCATGTACATTGGTTGCAGGCACATCCTCGGTAGGGGGTGTGCAGGAGGCAGCTGGTCGATGTTTCTCTCTCATCGATGTTTCTAGCTCTCTATCCCTCTCCCTTCCTCTCCGTAAAAAAATCAATAAAATATATTTAAAAAATATATATATATATTTAGAACTTGCAAGTGTACATATTTGTTTAAGATTGCACTTAGACCCGCACATTTAAATACAGGGTACACGTCAGTGTTTATGTACATGGCTGGTCACTCCCTGTTTGCCAAGGATTATTCTCAGCCCTGTCCTGACAAAAGTTTAGATTTTATTTTATTTTCAAATTATCCATCTACATTTCCAGTGTCTGATGTACAAGTTAATCACAGGAAAATGGGCATTTTGATGGCTGTGTTGATCCTATGTGTGGTTCAAGGGGCTACAGCAAGTCCAATTGGCTGAGGGGTACTGATAGAAGGCAAAATTGGGAGGCCTCCTGATCCTGGATGATCCTTCCTGAGGGTTCTCAGCATGTGAAATCCCACCTGTGGTCTAGTGATTATAGAACTCAACCTTGAGAGTGAAAGGAGGTGTTATTGACCATGAGACTGTTGACCTTAAAATGTGAAATCTCTGTGATGTACACACACCCTAACCAATGTGACAGGGACTCTCCTGACCAAACTAGTCATCTTCCTGAGCCCAGTTTTAGCAAAGAATCCTGCTAAGCCAATTAATCAGTTAATGGAGAACACCCCTCCCTCCCCCCCACCACACACACACCCTTGATATCCAATCAGGCTCCCCTTCCTTCACCCTGACCTCAAGTCCAGTCCCTCTTGATAATTTTCCATCCTCTCCTTCACCCTCTGCCCTCCCTGTAAATCTCCGCTGCTCCCTGTTGCATTCGGAGTTGAATTTAATCTCTCTCTCCTCTTGCGATAGTCTTGAATAAAGTCTTTCTTGCCGATTTTAACAAGCTTCAGATAATTTCTCTGTAACAGATGAAAGGGCTCACAAAGTCTGGCTCTCCCCAGCTGGCCACTAACTAGTGCAGAGCCGTCTTTTGATAGATGAGGGAGAAGGTGGTGGACATTCACACCAGGACCCCACTTGGGGAGCACTCCACAGTCAGCCCTGCAACAGGTGCCCCAGACAAGTTGGGGTGACATGAGGAAGCTGGGTACGTGGAGGGGGTCACTGAAGTGGATGCCGCAGAGGTTACTCCGGCCGGATGCAGTCACAGCCCAGTTTTCAGGAGGATAGCCCATGTGGAAGGAGGTTAAATTCCATTTATTCATGGCTACCCACTTTCAGTAGCAAACATCACAGACAAAGGCACCTGCCCACAGGCACTGGCTCCTGTGTTTGGGAGTCTCCCTTGCACAAGGCAAGCTTGCTCACAGCAGGATGAAGGCAGCCTCACCCAGGCAGGGTGGCCTCAGTTCAGACAGCCTGAACTCACATGGAGGACGTCTTGCCAAGGGCCAGCGACCTGGTCTCAAATGTGTCACTTTGGTGTAGTGAGGAGTCCTGGGGCCTGCAACAGATGAAGGCCTTAAGGCTCCCAGGCCACCGTCCATGTTGAGAACACGGTTCGCAGCCCTTGAAGCTGCAGGTTCACACCCACAAATGTGCTGTGGCTTTTATAGCTCATTCCTCAGACGGTCAGGGCCCGCCAGCTCTCAGAAGCGGTGGGGTGTTTTAAGGTTCAGGACCGACCATGCACCACCTGCCTAGCTTTCTGACCAGCAGATATGAGAAGAGAACGGCTGAGTGGGGGAGGATGGCGGTCGTTTCCTGCCAAGCCCTGGCACCCCCAGGACTGGCTGCAGCCCGCAGCCTGCTGTTAATCCAGAGAAGCCCTGTGGCTCCAGAAGGGCTGCCTCACTGAGAGAAG
Source organism: Eptesicus fuscus (assembly GCF_027574615.1). Classification (NCBI taxonomy): domain Eukaryota; kingdom Metazoa; phylum Chordata; class Mammalia; order Chiroptera; family Vespertilionidae; genus Eptesicus; species Eptesicus fuscus. The sequence continues at coordinate 84,832,836 of NC_072476.1, read as the reverse complement.
GTGCAGCGTGTGCTGGCACTCTTCTTTGTTAGACGGTGGCAGAAGCACCTAGAGAGAGAGAAGGGCTGGTCGTGGGTGTGAGGGCCGCCAGGTTAGAGGGCGAGGGCGGCCACAGTAGAGAGACCATTGTGTCATCTCTCCTACAGCCATGAGCCTCTGGGTGGGGCTCTAATCTGGGGTACAGCTCCCCAGGCACAGCCTCCAGGAATGTCTCTGTGTCTGCAGAAGGGGAGTTGGGGGAGCACTCTTCCACCTTAATTCCCTGCACTTCTCCATTCTAAAAAAAAACAGGAGAGAAAGGAAAAAAGAATGAAGAACAAAAAGGGGGACCCAGAATTTGGGGAGTTTGGAGATGCGAGGAGTTTCCACCCTTGCAGCTTCCTTAGTTCTGCAACTGAGCTGGTGTGTCTCGGCGTCACTACGTGGGAACAAACTTCCTTATACCTGGGCCTCTGTGAGTCATTTTATCTCTCCTAGTTCTGGTGTTGTCATCTGTAAAGTGAACTTTGGAACTGAATCTGGGTTCCAAAATGTCATGTGTGCCAGCAACACTCAGGCAGCCCAATAGAATATATGCAGGTGTGTGTGTGGGGTGTGGGGGGGGGGGGTAGCAGGGGGCTCTACAGGGGTCTGAGGCCCAAATGCACTTGAGAGCCATCCAACCAGAGGCTGCCTATGTGGCTTCTAGGAATATCCCATTGTCAAGAGAGTCCCTTAAAACCACTCCCGCCTCCTGTAGCAAAATCACCTTCCTTCTTATCACTTTACATCTTTCTTACTGCACCTCTAGGGCATACCCAATGCTTTCTCTTCCCCTTTAAGCAATGCCCATGCGAGGCATACGAGCATGTCTTTATGCCATGAATTTCATTTGAATTTAGGTGTAAGTTATTCCAGATTCTAAAGTTTTCCTGTGCTTTTCTTCTAAGTGCTTAAGGACCAGGAAAAGACATGGACCAGCCTTACTACATGTTACCAGCACTGCAGCTTGGTTTGGTGCCCTGGGCAGGTGCCCAGGGAAAGATGGACATCCCACTGTCCCAAGTCAGCTGTCTAGAACTAAGCCTCAGGCTGCAGCAGGCAGTTTTCCGAGGCTGTGCTTGGAAGGTTTGGCAAATCCATCTTGCTACTTGGGAAAACTGTCCAAGGGAATACATCGAATACAAGACAGTGATTTCTCCTCTTCTGGGACAGGGATTAAAAATGATATAAGGCGCGGGCCTGGCCTGGAAGCAGGCATTCCCACAGTCGGTCATCCCACCAACGCGAAGGCCCTCTCACAGTCTCCTTGGAAAGCTGATTCCAACACGGAGCCCCACAGCTGCTGTTTCTGTGAGCTGGAAGAAATGGTCCCTAATCAACATTCATGAGCTCGTCCTGCCGAGCTGGGCCCTTCCCTGGGTGCAGCCTGGCTGCCAGGGAGGCTCCAGAGATGCGTTCTACCTGAGTGCACTTTGCCAGACGGTGCGCCTCGTTCCGACAGCTGATGTGTTGTGTGGAGAGTTTGCTTGGCATGCCCAAGCTGCTCACATCAATATATTATGAAAGGGAAAAACCCCTAACGTTCACCCCAAGTCACTGACACAAGCCTAGAGCGTCTCTTTCACGGGTGCCCAGAGCAGATGCTTCTGGGCCCCGTAACATAAAGACCCTTCCCATGGACAAGCAGAGAGAGATGTCTTTCCTGAATCCTCCACTAGTCCCACCCCCACCCCAGATATTCTCCAAGGCCACTTGATTGTTCCTGGCAAAGCGTCCTTGGCTCTGGCCAGGAGGCAACTCAGCGGGTTTGAAGAGTAAACACAAATGGATATTGCTCGTGACATGTTGTGAACGTGTCTCTCTCTTGTATCTGGAGAGAACGCAGGGCCTTCTGGGCCTCTTCGTGCCCTGCTTCATTTTTAATGAGTGTCCCTGAAAAGCAGGGAGAGCAAGATGTTGTCACCTCGGCGTATTTCATCCCTGATCAAACACTGGCTGGCAGCCACTCTGAATGTCCTGCCCCCTCCAGACACCAAGGTCCAGGGGAGAGAAGGCAGGCTTCTGCCCACCTACCCTCCATGCCCCCTCCTTCATGGAAGCCTGTGTTTTAGAAGAAAAAGCTCCTAGCATGGCATCATAAACCTTTGTGTTAATGGTGCAGATAGAATCATGGTTACCTGAACCCTGAACCCACTTATGGTGCAGGGCTCCAGGCATGTGGGATTGCAGAGTATCTCCCACAGCTGCTCACCCCAGGTCCAGGCAGCTGGTCTGGGACCCTCCACTTCATCCTCCTAGTTGAGGCCTCTCTGAAGATAACCCTGGACTCTGCAGTCACCGCTGCCTCCACTGGGCACAGGAGCCTCCCTCTTCCATCTCTGTGGATGTGTCCCCTTTGCTTGGAAAATCCCACCCCCATGGGCTCCATCTCTAGTCATGTGGTCCTCACCCTTCAGGTACCACTGTCTCCCACTGGGACCTGATGGATCTGCCCCTTACTGGGGGTGCTGGGGCTTATGACGTGCCAATGCCAGGTGTGGCCAGGTACAAAGCAGGAAAGAGCACTCTGCCTCTTCACTGAGACATCTGCCAAAGAAGTGCCCAGGACCCTCAGGAGGAATGGGGCCAATTGGTGAACCCAAAACCTGCTGATTGTCTGTGCCCCTGGAGAGCTCTTGGCTCCAGTATTCTTAGACTCTGCAGTGTATCTGCTGGTGTTATTTACTGCAAAAACAAAAAACAAACAAACAAACAAAACAAAAAACACAAATCCAATCTTCTTTTTTCCATATGATGGTAAGAATCTGAGATATATAAAAAATACAGTATTTTAAAATTATATTTCAATTGGTTACTTAATTCAAGGGCCCCTTTTCTCCTTCTTCTATAAATGAGAAAGAAACTCATGTACCTGGGTGTGTAACGGTACTCTATCCTCATTGATACCATTAGTCATTGGCCCTCTCTTATTGGAAGTACCACTCCATAGCTAAATATGCCTTCTATAAGGACACTTGAAGCAAAACCTGACTAGCACATCCACCCATCCATCTCTCCATCCACCCACCCACTTATTCATCCACTCATGTAACCACACACCCACCCATCTATCCATTCATCCATCAATCTCTCCACCATCTGTCCATCTGCTCACCCACTCAAGAACTTCCACCAAATCACAGAGTTGTTGGTTCTCCTGACCTGCCCACACCTGTCCTCTCTCTAGGTCAGTCGACGGGTGCCTCAAAGTGTGTGGAGAATCCTTCCTGCAGTGTGGAGAGGAAAGGAGGGAGAGAGAGTGCTTCTTTACTTCATTCTCAAGGAATGTCAAGGGTCTGCTCTCCTCCACCCAGAGGAGTCCATTCCTCTTGAGCAGCAGGAATCAGAATCAGGATGAATGGGTCCATTTTATAACACAAAGAAGTTACTGGAAGTGCAATAGGCACAGTGCTCAGTGAGGCTCTACAGAGTGAGGTTCCGCAGGGGTGTGCCTGATAACCTTCAATGAACACTCAAAGTCCCCAAGTTCATAATGGACCTGATTGCCTTTGTGCCTAATTGGATTCATATGAAAATTGACATAACCTTTGACATTCAAATAATGAATGCAATGATGCTCCCTGTTATGTCTACCCATGAGGTTCAATGTAGTTTTCAAAATAAATAAATGTCACCCACAGTTCAGGTCCATGATCTCCATAGATTTGCTGAACTGTGGGGAAGCTCTGGCTACTGATACTCAGCCAAACCTGAAGCTCCTGCGGATCCCACACTGAGTGTTGGCCCAAAGGCACCATCACCTGCTCGGTGTCAGATCTCAACTCCAAGTGGTTCTGCGTCCAACAACAGCTTCTGGTCACTTCTGGGGACGGCAGCAGGAGGAAGGGCTGGTGCATAATTTAATTGCTTTCCTTCCTCCCTCAGGTCTGCATATTATATTATATTGAAAAGTAATTATGCAGCGAAAGTAAAATGTCACCCAGACGCTGTCTGGGAACGGCGGCCCATTTGTGAAGCGCTCTCCTCCGCTCGCCTGCGATGTCTCCATCCGCTTCAGCCACACAGCCAGCGTGTGTGCCTGTGATGCAGTGCTTATGCACATTCGATGAGATTTGCCCGGTTTTTTCCCCCCTTCCTCTTGCAGGATCTAGATCCCAAGCTGAGGTGCCTTGTTGGCAATGATTGATTACCCAATATCTAATTAAACCTGATCCAATCACTTATTATGCAGAGTGGAACAAACAAACTGAAGGCGACTGTCAGCAGGGTGATTGATGATGTGGCCAAGCCGGCTTTTGTGGCTCCTGATGTCCCGACGCTTGTTACAACCAGGCAAAGCCACACTGGACCAAACGCCTGTCACTCCCACCGCCCTGCCACCCCCACCTCCTCCAAGTGAACTTTCAATGGAAAAGTAAATGGGGTGGAGGGGGGCACACCAGTTATTGAAACCTGATGAGATTCTGTTTGAGTTAGTTACATAATGAGATCAAGTCCTCCCCAAATAGAGTCCTTAAGTGGCGAGTGGAGAGGTCACAGGGGATGTGCGTGTGAAGGAAGAAAACAGGGAAGGTCTGTGGTTCTGTGTGCATGTGTGTGTATGTATGTATCATTGGCCATGCATAGGAGTTTGCTGCTATGATGTGTGTCTCTCTGTTGTGATGTATCTGAGTATTTTTTGTGATGCGTGCCTGTTTTGATGTGTTTGTGTGTATGTGTTTGATACTGTGATTGTGTATGACCTTGGTTATATGTGTGTATGTGTCTGTGTGTCTGTCTGCTCCTGTATTGTGTTGTATATGCTATTGTGTTGTTTTGTGTCTGTGTGCTGCTGTGTCTGCATGTATGTGTGTTGTTCTATTGTGCGTGTGTCTGTGTGCTATAGCATGTGTGTCAGTGTGCCGTTGTGTGTGCACCCTGGTCTCTAAGCGTCCGGACCATGACAGTGTACAACTCAGGAGAGTGACAGATAGGACATTAAAGTGAACCTAGCAGGGTAATAATTTTTTTCCATTGTCTGCCAGGCAGGATTCTCTTAGCAGCTCTCATTTATAAATTTTTCAGTTTTAATGTTTTAATTATTTAAAATGCAAATAGGTTCAAGAAGAAAGCAGCAGAAAATACAAATTCCCTAAACAAATTCCCCTTCAAAGGGGCTTCCGGGCTGGGCAGGGCACCGCCCATCGGCATGGGCTCTGTCCCCACCAGGACCTTGTCCTGGGCCCAGTGCTTAGACTGGAGGGGCTCAGCACCTCTGACTCCACACACAGGACCGCACATGGGACACACACATGAAGGTGGGGGGCAGTGACTATATTGTGAAATGTGGGAGATGTCAGGCACCCAAGTCATCTGTGGTTAAGACATCTCTTTGCACATCTCATCCTCACGCTAAACCCACATGTGCAGATCTCACTCATCTCAGTGCAGGTGATGGGGTACAGGTCTCAGGACATACACAGGGGCCAGACATTGCCCTTGTGGCCTCAGAAACTCAGCAAGGTGGCCTCCGTGCGGACCAGGTGCCCTCGCAAAGAGGGTGAGGGAAGGAGGGTCTGGCCCATGCTTTGAGGGCTAAGGAATGCAGCTCAACCCACATGGACCAGCCAGGGTGTGGGTGCAGGTGACCCCAGGCCTGCACTGCTGCCACTCTTTGTGCTCAGTCAACTGAGAAAACCTGCAGAAGGGGTGAGTGTGAGAGGGGGCCTGAAAGAATGGGGCAGGAACAGTCCTACACAATCGCAGACCAGCCACCCCCACTTCCTCTACCCCTGGACGTGCGAGTAGGGCCAGGAACAGGCACACACGGGTAGCCCCCACTGTCCTTGGTCCCTCGTGCACATGCTTCAGGGCTCCATCTTCTGTACAACCTATGTGCAAAGGGTTAAAGCAAGTTACAGGTGTGTGCATTTCTTCTAGGGAGAAAGCCTATATTTTGGGCAAATTTCCAAGTGCAATTGAAGTAAAAAATAACCGTAAGTAGCCAACTCTCAGGACCCAGAAGAGGTTTCAGCAGGTCCCGCTGATCTTGCTCTTCTAGGGACTGGAAACAATGTGGGATTCGGAGCCAAAGGCTCAGGCTCACATCCCACTTCCCAAATTTGGAAAATTCACCAGATCTTCCAGAGACAAAGTTCCTCATCTGTAAAATGGGCAAGTGTTACCTAACACTGAGCCCAAAGAAGACATGTTGAGTAGAAGCACTTGTAAACTGGGCATGTGCACTTGCCTATGGGAAGAGCGTGAGTGACAGACACTCGGGTCTCTTTCCCAGACAGAAACCCCTCTCTGCTTGGCAGCATGCTAATGGTCACGTGTGTGCTCATAGGACCAACAGTATTTTCAGTCACTCAATGCAACTTAGAAACTCTTTCTCGTGTTAAAAATGGACTGCAGTGCCAAATACATAAACTGTTCTATTTGTGGGACTTTTCTGTACCTCACATGCAATTCTCTTTCATCTGATCATGGTGTGAGGTTTCTCACTTCCAGCATCAGGGACTCTAAGGCCTCCAATCCGCCACCGCCCACCCCACCACTTCTCCAAGACACGGAATGTCAGAGTTTGGGGTTTGAGTTCAAACCTCAAATCCAAGCTTGACATGAGCTGATTAAACCATAGGCGCCCTTCCTTTTCGGAATTGACAGACTGATGAATCTGATCAAAATGGAACATACAGTTTGCCCAGGTACACACAACCATGTGTCCACTCCCCACCTTTCACAGAGGACAGTGCACACGGTGACGTCTGGAGGACCTCAGTGCTGGCACAGTCACTCTTCACGGTGTCACTATTCCATGTCGGTCCATGTGGTTGTAGGGCACATGCGTGCGGACTTGTGCCTCCGTGAGTTCTTAGCTACAAGTCCCTGGTAAAGCCAGGACCAGAGCCTCAGGAGAAAACAGGGGCTGCTGCTAAGAGACCAGAAGTTATTCGTACAGTAAAGTGAGATTTAAAGTGAGACCACGCCTTGGGCCTGGTCGGAACGCTCTTCACAGGGCTGTGGGCCCAGATCCCTGGGAGCGCTGAGCTCTAATCATGAAGGAACCTGGACCTTGGCCATCCACCCAATCCCAGGGACAGGTTACCTTTGAGACACCTGCAATCAAGTATTTAATCCCGCCAACCCCAGAGCCAGCTTAAAAAAGTCAACTGGAAACCAAATATGGTTCTTCACATTGAAGATAAGTGTTTTACATGAGGGCGCAGTGCAGCCGACACCCTGGGTGCAGCTAAATTTAGCCTGAGAAAGGTTATCTCAGGCAAGCGCGTATGGTGCTTTTCTCTAAATTTTCACTTCAATTAATCTCTAGAAATTCGGTGTCTGATCCCTGTGACAGTAGCCTCTGGCTTCTTCAGAGTGACTGCGAGGAAAAATTATCTGACACATATCAAACAAGCCAGAAACGACACTGGACAGCATTAATCAAAACTTTCTCATTTCCCGAAGAATTAAGCATTAAATAATTAATCCCAGCACTACAGGCAGCTGTAAAGGAGGCCGTGTGCCTCCCTGCTGCTAAGAATTTGTCCTTGTCTAAAAGAGTAGATTGATATATTTATTATTTATCAGATTAATCATGGCCAGGAACATTATGGATTGGCAGCCAGGCCCGGCCGGCGACGCGGCTGGCCCTTATCTGAGCAACAGAGGCTCCAGCAGAGGCAGCGCCCAAGGGTCAGGCGAAAACAGGCACCCCCCAGGCGAAAACAGGTACTCCCAGGCTTCCTCGGTTAAAGGAAAGGTGTTCAAAACATTATTTTTAAAAGGAGATAATGGATATCAGACGAAGAGAGAGCCGACGAGGGAGGTGCCATGGATGTGGGGCTGAGGGGGACCAGGGCTGGGTGGGAACACCAGCGGCCTCCAGGACACCTCCATCGTAGTGTCCCCTAACTGAGCAGCACAGTCCTAGGGATCCCTAGTCCCGTCTTGGGTCCAAAGGTCCTTCGCAGCCCCTCACCTCTCCAGTCTGCCCCACAAAACCCTCCTGGAAGGCAGCTTCCTCCACCATCAGCTAACACTTGTTCTCCAGGTTGTGCCATCAATTAGCTAGTGTGGGCGTCTTGGGGGTGAACACATCTAACTTAACACAATAGAGAGCTATGCTTAGCCCGTACAGCATGTGAATTGCTGGCAGTCTAATTCCATTGAAATGGAGGCTGTTTCCTAAGAACAAGGGCTCTCTCATCAAGCAGAGCCAGAAGTCAGGGACCCCTCCCCCCCTCACCTTGGATCTGACCAGTGAGGCCAGATTTGGAGACAATGAATGCAAGAGAGGAGCATGTACGTTTGAATCTCCGGGTTTTTCACAGGGAGCTGAGGGAAGAAAGAGGTCACTTGGCTCAATAAATTTAGAAAATCTGGGTAAATCAGTTCAAATGGGTGGGTGGCCTTTCCACAGAGCTGCTCAGGGCCTTTCCAGGGAGAAAAGGCCTTGCCGGACCCTGGATAGTTAGGGTGCAGGGCTGCCAGGCCGAGGCCCTGCACACACTTCCAGAGCTCGGCTAGAGAGGGTGGTCCTTGTTTAATGTGCTCTCAGGTTTTGTCTCCCATAGTGGCCCCAGCCTATCTCCTAGCCGAGGGCTTGAGGCTGGCTCAGAGCCCAGACAGAGGCAAGGATGACTCTCACCTTCCACTTCAGGATGGCTTGTCCTTACTGAAAGGCCTTGCGGGAGAGGAGGCCCTGCCTGGCCAGGTGAAGTCACTCACCTGTTGACTGATGAAGGGCAGCTGTCCCAGTTCTCTGCACCCCTAACAGTCTCTGGGTACACTCCCAGGCATCTGCGCAGCAAAGTTGGGAACTTCAATATTGTAATGTCAACTCATGTCTTTATTTCCTAAGTAACACATATCAACAAACTCATGTAATAAATAACTATAAATGCTTATTGAAAATAGTTATGTAAGCTGTGCAGAAGAAACTATTTTTCTCTTCGAGTAAAACCCAGTAACTGTGAATTACTCACATAATTGATTCAGATTGCACTTTTCTTTGCCCTGGGCGTGCGGCCCTCATCTCCAGCTTCTTCTGGGAATTCCCTTACACTGCCCATGCCTCTGTAGACACATATCTGTCCACGTTGGTCAGGGATGACAGCCACAAGCTAGTTACACCCCCTACCCATGTCCCCTCCCTTCCCTATGAGTGGTCAACACTGGCCCACCACGGACAGCCCAGCCCCAAACCTGCTGGGTGAACTTATGAAATATGTGGGTGAAATTTCCAGAGGTGGCTTACCCGGGGGGGCAGGGGGGCGCGGCGGGGAAGTCTCCATTTGGGATGAAACCCAGCCTGTAGCTATACACTGCAAGGTTCAGGCACTCAGGGTTTTCTCTGGGTTTTCATCAACATCCTGTTTTTCTCAAGTAATGTTTGGTTCTCCAAATTAAGATAAAATGTTCTGTTTTACAGAAAGAAAAGCTAAGTTACTAACAGTTTAATGTGACTTTTTCATTGCTACACTCTGTCCAAACATAATTTAACCACCATTTCACCCCTTCTCTTAGCAGTACCTCAACTAGTATAATATAAATGTTACTAGATTGCAAAATATGTATTAACAGCCCGCCCATGCATCGCAGGACCGCCATAGAACCATCATCTATGGATTTGGAAAAGGTTGTGAAGAGTATGAATAATTGAACATCCATTGCTCAGCACGCTTAGGAACGTTTTTAAGTCATCTATTTTTCCCCTTTAGTTTGATTAACTAGACGAAGTTTTCATCATTCTTAATATTGCTGACGTGTCCTGAGCAGGCCTGTGTGCTGAGTACTGCATACAGACACGGCCCAGGCACTCCCTGGGGCTGGCCATGCAGGCAGCACCGGCAGGTGAGCAGTTGGGACAAAGGAGGTGAGTGCAGCCTGCAGTGGGAGCCACACCAGGGAACAGAAAGCCCTCACCTGCTGGGAAGAGGAGCAAGAGGGACATGCCTGGAGGAAAGAGCCCATGTAGGAAATTTCAGAGGCTTCCACCAGCATAGGCCCTCACAGCCACTTGTCTGTGGGACAAAGTCCCTACAGAACGTACCTTCCTGTAATGAAGTGTTTCAAGGAAGAATCTGTTTACCAAAGTGACTGATACTAGCCACTCTGTTTAGTGGGCCAACTCCAACTCTGTAAAAAAATTCATGGGAACTCAAATACTCTTTTGTGCAGATTCAGGTTTTGGATGTGCCACTGAAAATGCCAAGATTCCTAAAATAAATGAACAAATCAAGCAGCCCATTTGGGTCCTGGATCTGAGATGGGCCTCCTGCCCCCTCCGCCTCTGCCTGGCCCTCTCTCAGGTGCTGCTCTCACCTGCTGCCATTCCTTCTGAGAATGCTTCTCCCCTTCCCTAGGAAAACCTCCGTTGGTCCCCACCTGTTGAAGGGTATCCTTCCTGGAAGTCCCTCCTCAGTCCCCCTCCCCACAGGCAGGCCACAGCATGTGGCTCCAGCACATAGTAGGAGGTCAGTAACTGTACTGAATAAGCCCAGCATTCCAAAGGCCAATGGGACATGGATTCCAGGAATTGAGCTGGTGTGTTGACTTTTTACTTTAAAAACCTCCACGCTAATTCAGCTAATTGACTCCAGAGAAACTTTCTTCTGAAGAACTCATAGCATGAGGAGTTTAAAACCAAACCAAGCTCCATACCACCACCAGCTGGGTCAGCCAGGGGGTTGGGGAGAAGGCAGCTGTGGGGGAGCAGGAGGGTGTAGAGCACCTTCCTTCCAGCTTCAAGAGACCAGGGACGGGGGACAGCTCGAGTCAGGGTGCAGTGGGTGGGGTGCCAGTTGGAGAACCTTCAGGGTGTGGAAAATTACAAGGATTGTAAAAAGAGTTTTTCTTAATTAATAACTTGAATACATTAGTACAATTTACAATATTCTGGTAAATAAAAATAACCACAATTAATTCAAGATGAAGGAACTGTGAGGTGATCAATAATGATGAATGGAACGAAATCATCAATCAAAGAGTTTTTTCATCAATCAATTACAGTCTTTAGGGCAAGGTGGATTTATTGGCTAGTTCTGTCAAAACTTTAAGCAGTATTATATTATAATATCATAAAAATTACAAGAAAGTTGTAACACACACACACAGAGAGAGAGAGAGAGAACTCACTTCAGTTCATAAAAATAACACACATCTGGATATGCAAACCTGACCAAGGAGTGAGAGTGAGAGAAACACAGCTCAGCCTTATGCATGTATTTATACGCCATCCACGAGAACTGTTAAATAGGGATTTTGCAAGCCACTTGTTAAAAATGGCCATTATAAAAATCAAATTATGTAATCTTAATGTTAAGTAAATTATATTTAAAAAGGAAATACTAAAAGCACTCACTTCCTGACTACTTTACTAGCATGATTGCTCCACGTGTCTGGCACCTGTAGGGTGGAATACTGCATAACAAAGGTCACTGAGCTTCTCTTCCCAGCCCCATAGTCCCTGAGGCAGGAGATCAGCTGCCATGGTGAGATATTTACACCACACACACTGGCAGTCACAGCAAACGGGCCTTGGTTTATTGTTTTGTTTTGTTGACTGTCTAGATGTAGAATAGTGATAAAGAAGTGCCTATTAAACTTAAATGTCATGTCATTAGTGATTTTATTGTGAATATAGCACAACAAATTCATGAATGATTCTTGCAATATGTGAAAACTATTGTCTGTTGCAGCAAAGAAGTCTCTTACATTATTCACATTTCATTGAAGTTTCCACACAATATCAACCCACATTCATCTCATTCATGTTGAGACTGACAGTCCATCCCAAGCATGGGCTGGCTGCAGAGTTAAGGGCTCAGAAAACCCAGTAAAACATTTGAGAACTGCTTGCTCATCTGGCATTTACAACAAGAAGTATTGCATATTGTATTATTTATTAATTATGTGCTGTACATCCTTTAAATCAGTAAAATCTATTTAAAAACTATAGTGTGTATAGTTAGCATATAATTTTCTAGAGAGCTAAGAACTTGCCAACACACTACTGCATAAAATACTGATGAGTCCAATTCAACAAATCTACCAAATCAAAATTAATTTATCAAAAAGAGTAAGGTGGCTTAATTTAACTATATATGTATTCATATGCCATATCACATAAACCAGCTAAGTATCAGGAGGCCATATAGTCACATAAATAGATGTACAAAAGGCAAACCCATTAACATCTTCATATACTACTTATATATACTAGTAATATAATCATATATTACTATTATTAATTAGTAATATTCAGCTACTTTATCTCATTAGTTTAAAATCTCTGTGAAGAGTGTGTATTTAACCTGATGAGGAATGTTTGCCTCAAACCAACGTTCAACATTATTAACAGCAAAACTCCAGGGTGACTGCACTGAAATCCGAGGAAGAACAGATGTCCCTGTGCTCCCTGTGACTCCCCAGGTGACCTGTGGGGGCTAACTCCCCAGGTCAGAGGTTGACTTCTGCCTTGGCCACCAGCCAGCCCTGCAAATGGGGATGGAGTTTGTTTCTTTTGCAAGAATTTGAGGATTAAATCAGATAATACAGTGAAGTGCTCCATGTGGAGTCATAAACATTGAGACCTCAGTAAACACATTACGAGCAATTTGAATCAGCAATTAGAGGTAAAGTGACAGAAAGTGGGGAGTAAGTGATCCCCACATGCTGATCTTGTGATTTTTGGTGTTTGTGTTAGAGTCAACTGAAGATAGCAGAGTAAATGAAATGGCAGAACATTGGGTGGACACGTGTGCATAATGCCACCAGCTCAGTGCTTTCATGCCAAACTGCAGTGACCATTTGGAATATATGACAAGGCAGCCCATGTGAGAAAAGTATTATTATAAAGTGCGGGAGGTAGGAGAGTTTAGATCAAAGGAGAAATCGGAAATATGTAGGTTTTTTTAATTTAATAAATTAGCACAGGAACCATTTTGGAGTTAAATGTGACCCAATGCTTCTCTCTAAGCTGGCCCTTTTTAACTACCTGGACCAAGACACTGAGAGGCCTACGGTTCCTGCATAGCCATGAATGACAATGACATGCCAATGCCCCTGTAACTCACCTGCCTGGGCTGTCTCCCATGTGTCTGCAAGGCACCCAAGGCCATACCCGAGGACAGGACTTGACAAATGATGATACTGACTTTTGTTCTCTTTCAAATGAATCACCACCAGGATAACGCAATGGTCAGTTTCATTTTCTTGGAGTGTGTCACCTGCAAAGTGTCATAGATTCGTGCATTTCACACTGTGAAAGATGTCCTTACCCATTTCCACCTTTTTAAGCCTTCCTAGGTCTTAGAGGTGTCCTTTCAAGAGTTCCAGGATGTAGGACATTGTTCTGGCCCCATAATTATTGGATTTATCACATTTTCTAGTGGATATTCTGTCTCCTAGATTTCTTTTTATATAAATGAAACCCATAAGCTTTCTCATTGCTACTTATTTTACTTTAAAAAGAGCCAACTAGGCAAGAAACATAGCTGTACAAATTAAGATAATAAAATTAGCATTTCCACCCACATGAAGAGGTGGCATTTGCAATCATTGCTATGCTTTGATAATGAGTGGAGTCTAATCTTATTTTAGTTTTAAGAAATAGGACATTCATCTTATTAGAAATAAATATTTTATACATGTTTTCATAATTTTCTTCATAACAGATTGCTGTTGGAATTGTTCACATGTTTCTATCTTTTTCCATTTGGATCTGGTTACCGAGTTTGATTATTTCTTCATTGAAGTTGTTTCATCCCACTGAGCATTAATACTTTGAATTTGTATCATTAATTTCAAACCTGACCCTGAGCTATATTTTTATTACATTAAAGAGTTCTGGAGTAGGTTGTGTTCATTTAGAAATAAGTATTAGAGAGAAAAAAAAACCAGCTGAGAGTAAGTTGAAGGGTTTTCTACTCTGTCTGTATGTGATCCTCTGTGAATGGGGTTGTCAGTCATCTGATGAGCATGTGTGGAATGTGGAGGTGGAAGGAATGCCTGGTAACTGATGTGGCCCCTGCAGAACCCCCTGCAGGACCTTCTGCAGGACCCACCTTCAGTGCTTCAAACCCAGGCTGCCTTGTTCTGTTGTTCCTCTTACGTGGTTCATGAGGACGCTTTGGAGGAACCTCATCTTGACTGCCTATTGGCCAAAATACACCCTTCTCCAGGGCCAAAATACACCTATTGGCCAAAATACACCCTTCGGCCACCTTTGTGGGAACCAGGCCAGGTCCCAGAGGTTTCCCTAGAGCTTCAGGGTTGCTCTGTGCACAGAGACACTGGGGAAGACCCCAGCCCAGAGGGAAGGGGCCCAGAGGAATTTGCTGAACACTACTATGCGCCTGAGAAGATTTTGGTTTTGGTGTGTGTTTTTTAAGTCACTTCCACTTAATTTAACACTGGCAGCTGACTGATGTCCACCTGAGTAGTTCTGGAGTGTCCAAGCTCAGTCTGTAGCCATCCTCAAGGTCGGCTCTAGGAAATGCTATGGTTTGAGCTGGAATGAAGGGACTTCCTGGCCAAGTGCCCAGGAAGATCAGCCCCACACCTGGCAGGGGCTCAGAGGAGGGTAACAGATCCTTTCTGCTCCTCTGAGTCTCCATTCAACTGTCCTGTCAGCTCCAGAAAAGCTGTGAGGATAAGACTGTACTTTGTTAGTTAACTATCACTGCCATACAGCCATACACTTATATACATACACTCAGACACTCACATGCACACACTTGTATACACACACTCACACACACACACATACATGTACTCACACACTTGTACACACATACACACTTATATACACACACTCACAACACACACTTGTACACACACACACTCACACCTTTCCCCCTTGACCTTCACAAACCTTTTCCTGCTCACTGTGCACGAGGAACCAATGTGTGGGAACCTGCTAGTGTGGTGACAATCTCTTTGCAGAAGGACGAGCTCAAAATGGCCATTGTCGGCCCCCTGCTCTTCTCCCAGCTTCTAGCCAAAGATGACCACAGCAAACAGCATTCCACACACCCAAAGTCAATCACCACAGGCCAGGGGTCCTCATCCTCGAGTCTCTGAACACCAGAGTCCTAATCTGAACCTGCCTCTTCTGTCGGTGATCAGCTGCAACCTCCAGGATCACCACCCACGTGGGACCCCTGCTGCTCAGAAAAATGAGCCTGAGAGCGAGGCGCCAAGCCTTGCAGGAGCTCCAGGCCTCGCAGCCAAGACAGCAGGACACTGAGCAGGGATGCTCCTCCAGGAGACGCCTGTTCACCTGTAAGTCAAGATGAAGACCTGGCAAAAGGGTCCTGTTCAGGGAGGTAAATGATTGACAGCTTCACAGGCTGCAAAGCTGAGACCGTGGAGGAGTTCAGATGTTTTACCTATGAAATGGCTACTTGATAATTTGTTAAGCAAATATCAAAAATATGCATACAAGCGCCAGAGGGAGTGCTTTCGGGTGTTCTATTTACAAATTTTTAATTACATTTTCTGTTTGAATTGGTTCTCCAAAGAATTAAAAATAGCAGCCTGACTGGGGTACAGCTCTCCGGAGCTCCCCTGTGGCCTCATTCCAAGCTCGCCTGGTGTTCGTGTGTGCGGGCATTGCGTTTGTTAATTAGGCTGAGTGGGTGCCCGAGAACCACAACTGGAGTGGGCCACGAGACTGCCCGGCCTCCAGCTGGGCAGGGAGACCCGATGCGGTTGACTTACTTGCGCTGAGTGTCACCAGCATATTAGCTTGTTGAAGCAAGAGGGTATATTTATTCTTTTAAGACGTGATGGGATATGTTGCTCATTATTTTTCCCTCAGACGCAATCCTTTAATGTTATATTTAGAAGCCTTCCATCTGCACAGCAGCAAAATAAACTTTTAAGAAAACTGTTTGGAAGTCATTCAACGACTTCTGAGGCTCTTGCTACTATGGGGAACTGTTGAGATGCTGCAAGACAGCTGTTCAGCATCTGCCATATCCTGGGACATTCACACATGATGCTCCAAGTTTGCTACAAACATAAAATGCCCCCCCCCATACACACACACACACTTTCCTATAGTGTGCCCTCTCCCTGCTTAAGAAGGGGGTAGTTCACTGGCTTCAGGTGTCCCATCAAACTCATATCCATGTACATCTGAGCAGAAACAGAGAGGTATGGTGACATGATGGTCAATGAGGATCCAGAAACATCCCAAAGAGTACCAATTTCACAGAGCCCTGATATCCTGAGCCTCAAAGAGCAAAGCACAGGGAGTCCCATGCCCAGATAAGACTGTGTATGAAAAACAAATTATCCCACAGTGACCTTGGAGAAGGTCTTCCTACAAAACTACTGTGAGTCTGCAATTAGAGAATGAGACTCTCTTCATCTTCTTTGCATCTGAGAAGGTGAGGGTCACTAGGATTACTCTCAAGTCACAGGTTTGGGAAGATCTTGGACATGCATCTGAGTTCCCACAGGGCATTCCTGGAGAAATTAGAGAGATAATCCAACCCTAATGGCCAGGCAGCTCCCAGCTGAGCCCAGAGTTGTTGGGCCACCTCTGGGTCCTCATTGTGATGTTCAGATGTCACAGTTGGAGTCTTGCCCCCAAGAAACCACTATGTGCACAGGTCCCTAAGGTGAGCCCTGCCTCCACTGCCCTGCTAGGGGTGGGTGTTGGCGATGGGGAGTGACTGTGCCTTGGGTTCTTGGGCTAAGTCCCTGTGCTCTGTGGACTCATGATGGGGAGGCCTATTGCTTCAATACATCTCAATGTTGGGGTAAGTCAAGTAAGCGAGACCATGTCTTACAGGCAGAGAGGATTCCAACCTGAATGGCACCTCTTCATGTAGACAGCACTCCTCAGCCTGCCTTTGACCTCTCCTCCCCTGGGAATCCCTTTCCTATTCTACTACCCACCCTTCCTGCCCCTCTAGCCAAATCATGGTGCTTGTGCACATGTGCATAGACACACACACACACATTCTTTCATACAAACTCCCACACACATACACACTCTCAGACACAGACATACATACACATGTGCATGCGAGGCAGGTGCCCTGCACTGTGCCCATGGCTGTCCCTGCAGCCACCAGTCATTCCTACCCAGCAGGCTCTAGCCAGGCTACTCTAAAGAGAACTTCTTCCTGAACACCTGCTATCACTGCTCTGAACACTAAAAACCCACAAATATGCATGTGCACAATGCATACAAGAATGCACACACATGTGTGCACACACAAACTTATTAGTTTGGCCCAGAGTGTCTGATACATATAACCCATTTATTAGCACTCTTGAAATTCCGCATCACCGC
Source organism: Eptesicus fuscus (assembly GCF_027574615.1). Classification (NCBI taxonomy): domain Eukaryota; kingdom Metazoa; phylum Chordata; class Mammalia; order Chiroptera; family Vespertilionidae; genus Eptesicus; species Eptesicus fuscus. The sequence continues at coordinate 84,815,555 of NC_072476.1, read as the reverse complement.
ATATAAAGGGATAAATGAATAAACTTACTTTTAAAAACTTACCAAACATTTATTTTGAAAGAAATCTGTGTTCTGTGTTTCAGAAATCAACACACTTCTTTGAGAGCATGACTTTAAAAACCAATTCTGAGCTGGAATTTCTTCAGAACTTCGTGCATAGAGACATGAGTGCCACCTATGGAATGAAATCAGAGCCACGTATTTCCTCAAAGTGAGTGGTGAGGAGAAAAGTGGGAGCAAAAAGGAAGAGGAAGCAGGGGAGGGAGTTCAAACTTCTGAGTGTTAAGGCAGGTCTTGCCTGTGCCATAGGATCTTTTTCAGGAAGCTTTGAATTTTATCATATCTCTTCTTTTATATTATAAGTTTAATTATATTTACCATATGAAAAATCTGGATAATTTTTAAAGAAAACTGGGCCTAAAAACACACAAAATTTTATGCAATTGTCAACACTAGAGAAAATAATTAAAAAGATAAGATTTATTCAAAGATGAGAGGGTCTTGCTTTAAATTCTAGTCTTTGTATCTTGGTTTCAGCAAAAATAAAATGACATAAAGAAAGATTTCAATAGTTCCAAATCTTTGTTCCCCCAGAGTACAGTAAAACAAATAGAGAATTTCATTCTGGGTCTTTCACCCAATTTGTTTTCTTTGATCTTCTTGTCTGGCCTTCAGTTGAAGCTATAAAGATATAAAGTGTTTCTCTTCTGACATCTCATGAAAGGTTTCTCTCCTATATCTGCTCGTCCCCTTCCTCATCTGCAGGAACCACTTTCTTTTCATGATGAAAAGGATTTTAATTGCAGTGAAGGGAGGGGGATGTGTACTCCTTTATCTGAAGCCTTTCTGCTAGTTATAGATCTTTAAGTTGCAAATATATCTGGCTTATAATTTAAATCATAATTGTGCTTTCTATGGAAGATACTAGGATGAAAAGCAGAGGGCAGCCTACCACATACAAATGCAATCACACATAGACACACACGCACACAAAAAGAGAGAGAGGAAAAAAAAAAAGAGAACAGAAAAAAGGATGAACAGAATAAAAACAGCTTGTGTCAGTCTTTTAAAAAAATCCATTTGTGATCACAAATGAAACATTTCCAATCTCATAATGGGTAGATTGCTTGGTTTTATTACCAGCCATGCAAAGCAAGACCTCATCAAAAGAAGAGCCGCAGAGAGGTCCCAGTTTTCCATTAAAATAATTTCAAAAAGCTTTTTTTCTCCCACTGAAAGAACCCATTTTGCAAGATGATTTAGCTCAAAATCTGCTGGGAGTAACCCTTGACATAAAGTCATATTGTGTTGGAGTTTAGTCCTAAATTCATACATCAATTATTTACTGTCAACGCCGATTGTATAAGTGTAGAAAATTACTAGGAATGATATTTTCTCTCAGGCAGAAAAAATGTGATACAGCAGATACACCCCCCTAATGCGCCTCCCTCCTGTCCGAGCCCAGAATTATTTATGCATTGGAAAACAGCGCCGGGCAAGAGGGAGAAAGAGAGGGGAGAGCCACAGACACATTATTTTAAACCTTTCATAACACCCATAAATATTTCATAACAAATAAATAAAGAATGTCGGGCTTGTGTGGAGACAGCTGTAGACGCATGGTTCAATGCTCTGCAAAGCTCTGGGGACCCCACGCTTACCCTCAGTTAAGCCCCCATTTCTTTTTAATCATCCACTTAGTGCATTATGGGTAGGGGAGCTCTCCAGGTGAGTGGGGACACTGAAGGTTATGGCTGTGAATGCCACTTTTCATCCTAGTTCCGTTTTGTGCTTTCTTAATTCTTTTAGACATGAAAACAGAAGTCTTCTTATGTTTCTAGAAATCTTATCAAAAGTCTTGCCAGAAGGTGTTCAGACCAAGCTTACTGACAATGTGGCTTCTACAATTTTCCCCCAAATAAAAATAGTAATAATTTTATAGCCCTTAGAAGCCCTATTTTGAGATTAACACCATTTCAAACAACTCCGCTACAGAAGGCTTTCCTCAAATACAGCTATTGTCCTTAGAAAGGTACAATGTGCCCTTTCTGACTTTCCCCCACTTTGTTGGCTTTTAAATTGATAGAAATCCTTTATGAAAAAAAAAAAAAAAAAGAACACTGCACACACATCAGCAGAGACCAATTTGCTTTTGACTCCAGAAAGGGTGTGTGTGTGTGTGTGTGTGTGTGTGTGCATGTGCGTGCGCGTGCGCGTGTTTCTGTCCGACATGATGGCATCTGGGGGCTTGTTTACAATGAAAGAAGCAGTTCCAAATATACAAGAAATCCTGTGTCCATGTGTCTGGGCCTCTGAGGCTCTCTGGAGGGTCCTAAGGAAGAGTGGGAACATGCATGTTCTGCTTAGGGCACAAGGGCACCACCTTGGTGCCTCTACCCCACAGACCTTGAGGGACTCCCACACTCCTGCACACATAGGAGACATGTGTTGCTGCAGCTCATTTACAGATGGAGGGTCACATGCAGGTGCAGGGCTCACCTGTGATCACCTGGCATCTGGCTCAGACTAAGGCAGGACGCAGAGATGGAGCTGACAGGTCCCTCCTGGAATGAAAGGTCACTCTAGATGGATCATAGTCCAGAACATGAACTAAACATAGTACTAGAAATGTCAAAGGCTGGTTCTCAGTTCAGCGGGGCTGGCCAGCATCCACCCTGCTCCAATGCCTCTGGAAGGCTGCCAGCCCGTGGAGTCTGCAGACCTACAAGGCTCTCCCAGACTCTGCAAGAAGCTGCCTCTAAGCAGGACCTGGATTGGCTCCGAGGTGGAGGGAGACTGGGGAAAGGTGTGCTTCTCAGTGAAGACCCTCAGGCCCCAGTCCTGAGTCACTGGCACATTGGGAGCTGATTTCGGAATTTCCATGTGCTGGTAGGGGCTATGTCTCCCCACGACCGCTTCTTCAGGGTCGGTCCAGGGATATTCTTCAGTCCCGTGTTCTGCAGCAGCGGTAATTCCCCTGGGGCAGATTATGTGGTGTTGCTCTGGGATTGAGTTTGTTTCTGAAGGCCAGGCTCACGGTTGGGTCTTCAACCATCTTCTGAAGGCCTACTACCCTGTTTTGAATCCTTTGGTCATGATAGCTGGGTGCTTTCCCTATCACAGACCAAACCCTTGCTTCCTAGAGGATTCTTATGAATCTTATCACTCTGCCCCAGGCTCTGTCCCCAAAACCCCTCTGCAGCTTTCACCGCTTTTTAGAAAATAAATCCCGTATTTTCTGATTTTAGGAAGAAAGTTACATTATGAAATCCTCTTACTTAGTCATAGTTTAAAGTTTTAATAACTTCTCATTATTTTTTAAATATTTGAGGATATAACAAAGATCCTAAATAACCTGCTAAATATTTATTTCATTAATACTTAAGTACACATTTATTTTTTTGCTAATTATTGCACATGTTGCTGAGGTTTATTCACTGGGAGCTCATCAGTGGTAATTTCAAGTCTAGAAAAAAAGCAAGGCGCAGACAGTTAAATTCATTTTCTCCAGGCAGAGGAAAACTTGCTGTCACTTTTACCAGGCATTGTCCCCTTGTTCCCTCAGTCCCAGGCACACAGCACAGAGCCATCCTCAAGCGTGGGGACACATCCATACTTACCCATCATTGAAGATCCCCTCCTTTCCCTGCATGGCAGCCCCAGAAACTCAACGCACAAAATTCCATCCTCAGAAAAGTAATAATGTGAGGCTTAGAGGATACCAGGCTGCCTGAAGGAGAGGAGGGTGCTTGGGAGAGGAAATGCAGACTACAGACAACAAGCACATGGAGGAGACATTTGATCCCGTTGGCAACTCAGATGGGGAACTGGGAAATTCCTGTGGGGAGTGTGCACTTGAGTTCTTGAGTAAGCTACACAGGCTTATTCCCATGGTGGCTAACTCTACACAAGCCCTTGTGTTTGAATATTAGCTTTAGGTGCCCTACTTTTCCCAGTGCAAGTTCTACCAGCAGGGGGCGTTGCTTTGGACACACAGGTTTCCCTGATCATTGATTTCAATTACTGTTCATTAGAAAAGTTGACGGTATGCTTTGGTTTTGGTTTTAATTTTTATTGGCTTCTTTTAAACAAGGAGACTTATTTTCAGAATGTTATTTTAGATAACATGAAGTTTTGGAAACTTGAAGTACATGGGCATTATCTAGGGGCCTATTTCCCTCAGATATGATACAAGGTGTTTGGCTTTAATCAAAGAACTAAAAAGCATTCTAAAAAGCAAGGAAAAAAAACAAAGCAGGCATTGGATTCAGATTCATAGAACAATAATGATGGAATCATCAGACAGAAAATTTAAATAACTATTTATAATAACTTAAGAGCTCAGTGGGAAAGGTCAAATGCATGCAGAACAAATGGATAACATAAGTAGAGTTGAGATTTGAAAGAAAGCCCAAAAGAAAATACTATATATCAAAAATATTTTAACAGAAATAAAGAATGCCTTTGATGGGCTCATCAGTACCTTTGACACAACTGAGAAAAAAATTAATGAGCTTGAAGATAGGTCCATAGAAACCTCCTGAACTGAAATGCAAAGAGAAAAAAAAAGAATGAGAAAAGGAAAAAACACAACATCCAAGAACTGAGGGAAATTTCAAAATGTATTACATATATCATTAGAATAACAGAAGAAGAAAAAGAACAAACAAATCAGAAAATATATTTGAAGTAATAATAACCAAGACCTTTCCAACGCTAATGACAGACACCAATCCACAGATCCAAATAGCTCAGAGAACAAGAAGCAGAATAAATACAACAGCTACACATGAGCATGTCATATTCAAACTGTAGCAAACCAAGACAAAGAAAATCTTGAAAGAAGTCTGAGGGGAAAACACTTCCCTACAGAAGAATAACTATTACATAGATATCTCATCAAAATCACTGAAACAAGAGTGAAATATTAAGTGGATGAAATATTTAAATGATTTAAAGAAAAAACCCACCAACCTAGAATTCTATAACCAGTGAAGAAAAAATAAAGATGTTCTCAGACTAATAAAACATGAGAGAAATTTATCAATCTATAATCAAAGTAATTTACAAAACTGTAAAAGAAGTTTTCCAAGAGAATAAAAATGATGTAGGTCAGAGACTTGAGACTACATAAAGGAAGAGAGTCAGAGAAAGAACAAGTAACAGTGAAATGTATTGGACAATTATAGTGTATAGACAAGTAAACTAAATGGTAGCTGGTGGAATGGGAATTCTCTGTCATAAGGTACCTGTGCTGCACATGCAGTACAATAGTGTTGCTTGTAGGTGGGCTTTGATTAATTTAAAATATATATTGTAAACTTTAGGAAAACCAGTAAATTCTTTTAAATAAGTTCAATTGATACATTAAGAATGAAGATAAAGTGGACTCAAACAAAATCCTCAAGTAAAGCCCAGAGGCAGAAAGAGAATCCTTTGGCAGTGAGTAGAAAACAGTGACAAATGTGGTTAGTCATGTTTGAACAACCAATTAGATCAATAATCACCTTAACAATAGAGTAGGAAATATGGAGGCAAAGACTGAAAGAACTGAAAGGAGAAATAGACAAATCCACTTGTATAGCTGGAGACTTCGACAACACCCATCAATAGGTGATAGATCAAGTAAGCAGAAAATAACTAAGAATAGCATTGGAATTTCACATTTAGTAAATTTAAGAAAATTTACTGAGAGAGAGGCTCTGAGGGCTGCTAAGAGTGGAAGTAAGGGAGCTCCCCAGGCCTGGCGTGAGACCCTCCTTTCTCTAAGGCTGGGAGCCTGTGGGCAGTTGCATCTGGTAGGTGGGCATGCCTGAAAGTAAGCTGTCCTCAGTAACTATCAGGGAAGATGGGGAGACATGAACTTCTCTTGGACCTCTTGTTCTCAAACATCAATGAACATAAAAGTCACTGAACATGCTCGACCCTAACCCTAGAAAATCTTCCAAATGTCATATATCTGGGGGGTGAACCCCAACATCTGTTAAGTTAATAAGCACTCCAAGTGGAGATCCAGGTACAGGAGCTGAAAATGTCAAATTTGAAGATTACAGGGTGCATTAAAATCAGGGAAAGCATTGTGTCCCCATTGGAAGTTGGGTCCTCAGTCACCAGAAAGACCCAAGGACTCCACTGTGCCCATAGAGCACTGAGTGCCACGGGAGCATGGAAGGGCTGTCACTAGCTAGGCCAAGGGCCCATCACCAGACGAGCAGTGTGTACTTACCCAGTCTATCTATTTTTTACTTCAGTAAGTAAATACCTAGTAGGAGCCCCGATTACAGTCTCTCTTCATTCATCTCACTATAAGCTTTTGTAAGGTGGATTCTGGGCTGCTTTGCAGCCATAAATGCCTCTCTTAAAACAAAGGACGCTGAAGCCATGAGTGAGAGACAGTTGGCAGGTTCCCTCCAGGGAGGCCAGGGGCAAAGTGGGGGCTGTTTCAGGTCAGTGCTCACTCCATTCCATAAATTGATTCTGAACGACAATTCATTAAGTCACTTACAATTTAAGCCATGCTAAAGTCATCTTCTGTCAATAACCAGATATATTTTATTATGTTTTCCCTTCTGGCAGAGAGTTAAGCAATCCTACCTATTTTAGCCATTTATGGGAAATGGGCATAGTCTTTCCTTTTATATGAGTAAAGGGTAAGTAATATTTTTCATAGTTCTAGCTCATAATTGTCCCCAGAAAAAATGGAAGTAAGTTATTGTATAAAATCTAGGGAATTATGTGAGAAAGATATGTAAGAACAGGAACATTTAAATACTTGTGACAGTTGTCTAGTTATATTGCTCAATAATGCTATTCTCCATGAAACAAATGCACAAACAAAACTCGAAGGTGGATAATTTGCACTTTGCATCAATGAGAAGTGAAGAATTTGCTCCTAAGTGTGGTCTGGCTTGCAGCCCTGGACATGGTGTTCCGTTGCACACTGGAGCCCTGCCAACATTGGGGGAGCCTTCTCCCGTCCTCTTCCAGGAGGCCCCGAGCCTGGGCTGCAGCATCCACATGTGCTTCTCAGTTTTGTTGATTTGCTTTGTTTTCCCTTTAGTGGTACAGGATGGCTGGGTGGCTGGAATTGGGTATTTTCCTTCCCCCTGTAAGTCAGGCTCTGGTTATTTAGTTTCTCATGAGGGCAGGCCTCATTCGGGAGAACAGATGCTCTGGTGTATTTCACAATGATTCTTTTTCCTTCCTGCTTCCAGTAGCTGGAGGTGATGTTTCTCTAACCTTCTCTGTGAGGACCTGGTGGAGCTCCTGGAGGTCAAGCTCACAGAAGTGTGGGTGCCTCCATGACTGGATCCCCAGAGCTTTCACCTTCCAGACCATCCACCCTGAGCCTTCAGCGCTTGCCTAGGTCCAGCTCAGGTTCCCTGCCCACTGGTCCCCATAGAGGGGTTTCCCTTCCTGGGTGTCAGCTTCAAGCAATGGACTTGGTATCTGCCTGCCTGTCTCTCCAATTCTGAGGCAGCAGTTGAATCTGAGACCTCACTTCTCAGAAAGATCTAAGAAGAATTGTTATTTTTTCATTTGTTCAGCTTTTTCCTTATTGGGAGGGAAGACCTCTAAGATCCTTGCCTTCTGGGCTAGAAATCGCAAATCTGACTCTTGCTCTCTTCCAGGTAAATGAATGAAGCATCAGAGGGCTTTATGAAGAAAACATGATGTGGCTCAGGGTGTGGTGGGAAGCCTACATCCTTTCCCATTCAGGGTGATCACAGAGCATTGAAAGGCAGACAAAATCCACATTACAGGAGCCAGTGTGTCGAGGTGACCTCCCCCAAGTGGAAGCAGCTGACACAGGTGTTCTACCTTGGGGGAGGTGAGGCTTGGGCATCTGGATCCTTGGGCACTAATCACTGTGCTTCTGTCTGAGTTGAGCACCAAGAACCAAGGGTCCTGGTGGACTAATATTAATGAGACATATGGCTTCATCTGATTTGAGTCTCAATGTGCTCCAGCCTTCTAATCAATCCTGAGCACTAGCTTAGACCCAGACAGCAAATTCCTTTCTCTGTTCTTACATTATTCAGTCAGTTGCAGTGTTGGCAATGACAACCCCTAAGGACACAGACTCCGGCACCTTGTGGCCAGGGGCTCTTATTAGTTTACCTCTTTCTACCTCTCTCAGTATTCAAAAAGTGTAGGAGGCATAATGTCTGGGCATAGCTAGGAAACTGAGTAAATGGAGACATCATCATCCAGCAAAGACCTTCATGGAGTATAGACATCCATCAGGTTCTTATCGGTGCAGCACACCAAGGAGACACATGAGTCCACGCCTTTTAGGAAAACATGCGTACTGGAACCTGAGGATTCATCGTCCTGTGGGGAGGAGTCCGACTATGGCCTCCTGGCCCAGACTACTTGCCAGGGCTCTGCAGACCACCATGAGCGCTGAAGACAATGAAATGAACGATGGCATGAGAACTGAGGATCTGCAGAAAAATTTGAAGTCTCTGTGTGGAGCCCATGTGGCAGACACTTAGATACTGGAGATGATTTTGGTCATTTTAATTATTATTGATTTGAAATAATTCCACCAAAGACATTTTTTTCAGCTGCTTTAGACAAAACCAAGGACTGACTTCTCTTCTGCATGGTGATGGAGGATAAAGATTCTACTTAAGGGTGTTCTGCTGGGGGATTCTACTTAAGGGTAATGAAAGTACCTTGGACTCCAGGGTACACACAGGCTCCCCCTCAGGCCCCCGCTTTCCTGCCATCCCTGTATTTTGCTGAACACGCCTCCCTTCACTGCTCTGTCGCCTGTGCACCATATGTTCATTAAAGGTCTAATTACACTCTGTTTCACTAATCAATGATTAAGAAAGCAACAACAACATGGAAATACTAAGCCAAAAATAGATATAAAATAAACGTGTCAGTTAACAGTTCCTTGAATTCTTTTAAGTCCCTGTTTTTGCCTTGCTTTTAATTTGTACTTCACTTCTGGGGGGCCCTGTGCATTTCATAAACACTGGTATTAACTAGGTGTATTTTACATCATGAACTAACAGAGGGAAAACTTCATAATGATCTGCAGTTACATCTTTCATTTCTACTGGGGTTCTGGATGATAAGCACACATGAGCCCCTTGCCTTCATGTGCAAAGAAGATTACAGGGCTCCCCTGCCATGGTCAGCTGACCCCCAGCCCAGCATGAGGCCTGTCCATGGCCTGGATATTGCAGGACTGGGAAACTGGACTTACAAATTGGCTACTCATTTGGGCTATTATGGACCTAACTGTGGACAGAGACTCTCTCTTCACCTACCCTCTAAGCCCTGCCCACATCACCCACATGGCCCCCTGGGTGTACCAAAGGAACAGCTAAAATTCTGTGGATGTCAGTCACCCCCAGCTTTACAGTGAGTTCTGTTTATCTTCCCATTCTTGTTTACAACTCTGGAGACCCTCAACATGTCAACACCTACATAAACCAGCCCCTGATTTATTCCTTTTAATTCAATTAAAAAGATGAGCATTTGGTGTACATTCAACATTCGCACATCTGATATCTTAAGATAGGATATGCTGCTGGATTGCACTCTATTAATCTGATCCCTAATTGCTTATAAGCAATTGCACAATCGTTTGACCCAGTTATGAGGGAGCCACATGGTATGATGGGAAATGCCAAATGGTAAGTTGGTTACCTCTGGAGTGACAGCTTACTGGTGATAAAATGCATTATTTTTTCCATTTTCCAAGTTTTCTTCAATGAGTTACTACAAAGTTACTTTATAACAAGCATGTTCCACCACAACACATATGAATTTTCTTCCTAAAACACCCATTCTTGCATGTGAAATAGACATTCCTTTAACCAAGATGACTTTGAGTAAAATTTTATGTGCCAAGGAACTTCAGGGATTCTCCCTTAAGACTGTCACCTTGGAAAGTGTACCCGGTTTCCCTCAGTGGCTCCATCTGAGCTCCTGGAAGAAATGCTGTTGGTGCCAACTGTACAGACATAACTTCTCTCTGAATCACCAGTTTCTCCTAGGTCAAGAAGAGCACAAGGCTTAGTTGCTCTAATTATAAGTTTTAACTCAGAGTTGCTCTAATTTATTAGAATGTGAAATTGTCAATGGCCCTCCCCACATTTTTCTTCTGACAATGTTCTTTTGAAAAATCCAGTCTGAAAATAATCCGTAAGGGACACTTCTGTGTTTCCACTTTTGACACCAGAACTAAAATGGCTTTTGTGCATTTACCCGGGTCCTTCCCTGAGAATAGAGGGAGAACAGCCCAATGGAGCCACCCATCTCCCAAGGCAGAACAGCAATGAGTCCTGGAAAAAGCAGATGATTTGTCACAGGAAAGACAGGGGGACATTGGACCTCAGAAATGTTCAGAAGGAGAGAGGCCAGCTGTGAGCACATGATAGTAATCAGGGCAGGACAGAGAAGCTTGGGAGGTCACAGAGGAGTTGACAGGTAACACATCCCAGCAAGTGAGAGCAAAATGCAACCTGGACAGCCAAGCACACAGCCTCAGAAGTCAAGGACTCGGGCGAGCTCAGAGCCCAGGTGGCAGTGCAAGCTCCTCTGGACCAGGGGACGCTACAGACAGGGCTGTGTTTTAATGTGATGGCTCCCTTGTTATCTGCTATTATCATTTATTCCTGGTTTTTGTACATTTTCTGCTCCAATCCAGAAATCAGACGTTTCCTCCAGAAGCCCAGGCTCCTTCTAACGGGAAATGGTGCTTCGGGACCACCATCCCCGAGCTAGACATGGCCAGTGTTTCCAGGCATCTAGAATTGTGATGTTTACATAGAAACACGAGTACCTCTGGAGTTCATGTTGACACTCCCACCTCAGATCCGACTATGGAAATACATGCTTAGCCTCTTGTCCATTGTGTAGTACTCATTTATTTTGTTCACATTAAACACAAACAGCCTCAGGACATCAGTAGTAATAACGCCCTCAGAGGCAGAATTAGTGAGGAGAGTTTTGCTTGGTTCTGTGTGTAGTTATGCTGGTCTCTAGTGTCTGAGCATGTCAGCATAAGGCACCCCTTTAATTCAGTCCCATTCTGCAAGGTCTATACATTAATGCCCACTGCCAATCCCTACATCAAAGTTTCTTTGTTGTTGTTTTCTTGTCTTTGATTGTTTCTCCAGCAGAGTTCTCAGAAGGGGCTCATAGGATAATGCTAACAGTTTCTCTGGCTATAAAAACATTGGCTCACATATTCTTTACTTGAGGATATCAAATATGTTACCCCATTTATTTCTAGCATAAAGTGTTGATGAAAACATAATTTTCCCCTCCCTTATAAATCACTGGTAATTTTTTATTACTTTAATTTTTTTTTCAATTACAGTTTTTATTCAATATTATTCTATATTAGTTCCAGACGTATAGCAAAGTGGTTAAATCATGTACTTTGCAGAGTGGTCTCCCCTGTTGCTTCAAGTACCTATACATATTTATCTTGGTATTATTAATTATATTCCCCATGCTGTAATCTACAACTCTGTAGTCATTATGTAGCCACAAATGCTTTTACTTCTTAATTTTTTATTTATAAGCATGTTTGTCTTCTACCTTCCACTTCTTTTGTTTATTTTTCTTTACATTTCTTTTAGTTTATTCTTTTATTCTTTTCTTCTAATTATTTCCTGGACTTTTTCACCTCATTTCTGTGTATTTCTAATTATGTCATCTTATTTTGTTTTGTTTCTGTTTTTATGTCTTGTACTATTGTGACCCTTATCTTATTCTGAATGACTAAGCCAGAGGTTTGATATGTCTGCTCTCCCATCATTGTAGGATGTCATTCTGTTCCTCCTTCTTTTCTGATTAAAGCTTTATTTGGGATTTGGCCTTGGTACTTTTTATCACCCATTTTTATGTTATTTTAGTTTTTCTTGAACAGGAGAGAGTGGTGAGGTTCAGGGTAGTTGTCCTCACTTCACGGAATTCCCGTGGCGGTGTCTCCAGTGCACAGAACTGGCTGTTGCCCCCTTTCTCTGGGCTTCCCTTCCTCTACCTCCTTTGTCTCTGCCCTGCTCAGTTTGGGGTCTAATTAAAGCTTAGAAGGAGCCCTGTCCCAGGAGGAAACCCACAGGGCCTGGATTTGGCAAACCCCAAGTAGGCCAGCAGACCCCTTCGAGTGCTTCTCTGCTTTCTCAGGGGGCTGCAGGGTTTCCCAGAAGCACCTGTCGGATTCTGTATGTTCCCTCCTTCCAGGCTCATCAGCGACCCTGTTGCCTTCTCTGCTCTCCTTCACACAGAAGCACACACCCAGCAGGTCTCCAGCTATTGGTTCACCCTCACCACATGTACTTTGGGTACCTAAGGAGCTTTGTCCCCTAGATTTCTTGCAAAAGTTGTTCATCAGCTTTTATTTTGCTAGCTAACAGCTCTACCTATTCTTATGTGTACACTGAGAGATTCAAAAGCTATTCCACGGTCACTGCCATCATCTTCCCAGAACTGTCTTGACCTTATTTTCAGTAAATTTTTCAAAGGTGGAGGTAGTTTAATTAATCCCTGAATCACCCTTGCAAAAACCATATTTGCCAAAATGTAAGAGAAGGGCTGCAAGATTCCACTCACATGCTCTGAATGTACTCACTCACTAGAATAAGAGATTCTATTACCTGTACATTCCATTCAGAAGAAATCTCATACTAGGAAATTCAGACTCTTAATTCAGAAAGAAGCAAACAGAAAAGGTATTCCATCTAAAATATGCATTTTCTTCATTTTTATTTTTTTAACACTAACACATACCTCGAGACAGGATACTTCTCCTTGGTGAACACACTTTCAGCACTTTACTGAGATCACAGATGTGGTTCAAGGGCTCCCTGCCCCACCTGCTCTCATGGGACAAGGTCCACCAGCAGAATAAATATTTTCCCTTCCACCCCTGACGGAGACGCGCTGCCTTGCCGCATCCCCAGCTGTATTTGCTCTGAGTCTCTGAGCAGTTTTCCATACATTAGAAGATGGCTCTTTGCATCATCAAAACTGAGACAGAGTGGGTCTTATAGAAATTGGTGGTCCTCTTTTTCTGCTTTTCTCCCAGAGATTTTTATATTCTTGGCTTACGTTACTTTTAAAGTCCACTCTTTTAAATTGTAAAATGATTACTTGTGACATGTTTCATTTACAAAAAATAGAAAACCTGAAAAAAAAGATAAAGAAAATTAAAATCAGCTACAATCTCAGGATATCGAGGTTTATGTTATGTTTTCTCGCTTTATTTTTAGATAGCAATGAAATAATACTTTTAATCACTAATATGAATTCCAGGCACTATCTTAAGTCTGGAGCAACAAACCATAGGGCTGGAGCCAAATCTGTCCTGTGTTTGTTTTGTAAAGCCTCAAGCTAAGAATGTTCTTTACATTTTTAAGTGGTTGAAAAAAGTCAAAATAAGAATATTTTATGGCAAGACAAAATTAATGGAAATTCAAATGTCAGTGTCCATATGAGATTTATTGGCACAGCCCCACATGTGTGTACGGGTTGCCTGTGGCTGCTTGCGGTGACAATGGCAATGCTAACTAGTTTTGAGGAGACTGTGTGGCCTGAAAAGATACTCACAATCTGGACTTCACAGAAGTTTGCAGACTTGGGGCTATGCACTCGGCTGGTTAATCCTCCCCAGAAACCTGGGAGGCACTTACGGTTCCAATCCCCATGTCACAGGCGGAAAGTGAGACTTGGAGATTAACTTCCCCATGTCCCAATTAGGAAACTATGTCCTCAAGACTGAAACCAGCTTCCCCTTGGCTGGGCACTCTGCAGCTCTCCGGGGTATTTTCTAGACATACCCAGGTTGCAGGCTCGATCCCCAGTAGGGGGCATGCAGGGGGCAGCTGATCAATGATTCTCTCTCATTGATGTTTCTAACTCTCTCCCTCTCCCTTTCTCTCTCTCTAGAATCAATTAAAAAAAACATTAAAAAAGTATTAGAGATTATGCTACATGAGTTTAATGCAAATGTTTATTATTATTATAATTATTTTTGTACCATATTGTTGAATAGTGTTTAAGATTATGAAAGTCAGAAGGACCACAATTAAGGCAATCCAAGAATGTCACTGCACTGTCAGACATTAAGTAATTTTCAATTTTTGGCTACTAAAACTACACTACATACATTCCTACCCACGTCTATTACACTAAAGTCTCGGCCTATATCTATTTATCTATGTGCCATCCTGGATTCATGATGAATGGCTTAAGCTATTTTAGTATTTTTCAGGTCCTTGATCCATATTTCCACTCTTCTCTCCCAACAAGTCTGCCTCACCTCTGTCGTTTGTTTTCTGTTTTCAAAATGTGGATCCTGCCAATGCCCTCCTTCTGGTTGTAGAAACAGCCCTGACGAGTGTCAGCTATGAATACTGGGAAATACAACCATTTGAAAAGAGCCAGGTAACTGTGGCAAGACTAAGACAGTCCTAAGTTTGATGCAACAATTAAATATAAGATGTTTAATGTCAACACCCTGTAATGTGCTCAAATCTCTCTTCACCCACATTTTGCTGCTGGAGGTGGGACCTAGGAGCGGGCAAGTGGAGAGCCCTGGGAAAGAGTGGGCTTGAAATAAGAAATGGAACAGCCACGAAGTCAATTCCCGGAGTTTGTGTAACAGAAAATAAATGGAGGAGGATTTGGGGAGAGGAGAGTGATGAGCTCTTATTTATAGGTAGAATACTTGAATTATTCAGAATATAAGAAAATTACTTGTCTGCTAAACCTCACAGGTTCATAAAATCAATCTTTTACAAGAGAATGGATTACAAAAGATGTATTAAAGCTTTCTAGGTTGGTTTTCAGCATGTTCAGAAAAGCTCTGTGAACACATCCCGCCTCTTCCTTTCCATCTGACTTTGGAAAGCTCTGCACTTTCTCCTGCAATGCCCTTCGCCCCGTCCTGCAGCTCCCCTCTTGTTTTCTGCTTATAACCTTTACAATACTTTCATGAGCATATGCTATAATTCTCTCCCCTTTTCTTTATCTTCTTGTTCCTACAAGCTGGCTTGAATAAAGGAGTCATTATCAGCAGGCCCACAATGGACCCAGACATCCTCAGTCAAGATGTTGTGCAGATGAAATATTGATCAGTCCTCCGTGAGTAATCGCGCTCCCGTGAAAGGAGCATGCAGACGGTAATGGGTCTGCCCCTGCCAGCCACAAACGAGGCATTCAGCAGCCCAGAGTCCAGTCCGAGGATTATAATTACTCCCTACAACAATAAACGCCAGGACTGTTTTTATTTATGGGCCACAATCAATGAGTGTCTGTGGGCTACACATTGAAAATTCATTTTACAAACCAGCACCCCAATCGGGTTGTTTGCTTTTGTCCAGTGACTGCTGAGAATTAACCCAAAGCTGTCTGCCGGGCTCAGGCAGCAGGAATGGGGATCCTGGGGTGTGTCCAGGAGAGAGGGGTCAGGAGGATGTCGGGGATGTGGGAGCTAAGACAGGTCTGCACAGCGCAAGCCCCACAGAGAAGGAGCCCTCTGAAGGGGAACCAGGCTGGAGAGCTGGCCCGCAGGCAATAATAGCCCCAACCCACTGGAAGGGCAGTTAGTTGGATGGTCGGCTGCAGCCAGCATCAAATCTCCTAGGTGCTGGCACCCCTGGATACCAGAGGAGGCCAAAGATAACTTATTCCAACTTGTTGCTGGAAATAGATACAGATTTTGATAAACTTTTTCAGTTGGTTCATTCAAAATCCCAACACCTAGAAGTACATACCAGCCCTACATCCCACCCCTAGTCCCAGCTCTTCTGCATGAGAAAGTGGAATATCTGTCACGGTTCATGTAGGGAGGTGCCTAAATGGAATTGGCGAAGCCTGTTTAGGAAACTGAGGGAGGAGAAGACCCAAAGATGAGGCAACTTCAGGAGGACCTGGAGAAAATGCCTGGGAGCCCTGAGTCTTTGAGAGAACCTGAGCCCAGGGCCCGGCTTGTGACTACGAGCTTCTCTGTAGGAAAGAGCCGACTGTAGCCCTACCCGGTTTGGCTCAGTAGATAGAGCTTTGGCCAGTGGACTGAAGGAGCCCCAGGTTCAATTCTGGTCAAGGGCACATGCCGGGTTACAGGCTCTATCCCCTGTAGGGGGCTTGCAGGAGGCAGCCGATCAATGATTCTCTTTCATCATTGATGTTTCTATTTCTCTCTCCCTTCCTCTCTGAAATCAATAAAAATATATAAGAGAGGGAAGGAAGGAAGGAAGGAAGGAAGGAAGGAAGGAAGGAAGGAAGGAAGGAAGGAAGAAGAAAGAAAGATGACCCAATGTGTAGGGGCTAAATTCTGTTCCTCCAAAATTGATATGTTGAAATCCTAACCCCAGCACTTCAGAATGGGACTGTATTTGGAGATAGGGTTTTTACAAGGCAATTAAGTTAAATGAGCCTTGCAGGGTGTGCCCTAATTCAGTATGACCGGTGTCCTTATAAGAAGAGGAGATTAGCACACAGACATACACAGGGAGAAGACAACCATCCATAGACCAAGGAAAGAGGGTTTAGGAGAAAGCCACCTACCAACACCTTTATCTTGTACTTCCAGCCTCCAAAACCTTGAGAAAGTACATTTCAGTTATTTAAGCCCCTGCCTGTGGTTGTTATTGAAGCACGCACAAACTAATACCCATGGTATCAGTGAAAAGACCGACCCTATTCAAAGGGCCTAGGGTAGGAAATGTAGCCAGTGGTGTCAAAACAGCCCTGCCTCTGCTAGGAGGGCCTTGCCCAGGTGCCTCACCTACGTGCCTCCTGCCAAGAAGATGCCAGGGACTTTGCTGCCAGATAGACCTCAGGGTTTGGTCTGCATACACTAGAAAGCCAGCTCTTACCTTCCAAGTCATTTTTAGTTGGGAGAACGTGTTATTGGGAAAATTACTAGGGCTCAGTGCTGTAGAGGTTAGGGACAAAAGCACAATTATAACTTCCCCTGAAAAACAAAAGTTCTAGGAAATATTGCCTCATTCCCCCTTCTGGAAATGCATTGTTAGACACTTCACTTTCTTCTGAAATTACACAGCCATCCTCTTGGACAGCCAAACCCACTCACCCCTCTGTCCATAACCCCTCCTTCCTTAAGGATAACACGTGTCTGTTCAGACTGAAAGATCCAGACCAGGAAGAAACTGGGAACCACAGAATAAAAAATGAGACCCAGAGATAATGAGGGGCAAGGAGAAAGCATGTTAGTGCCCAATGAGGGCTGGTTGTCGCTGTATGGGCCGGGGAAGGCTGATCCTACTGAAAGTTAATAGATGATGCTGATGAGGATGAGGATCAATTTCTGTCCCCATTTTTCTAACTGAAATTTGAAGACGACGATTTGTGCTTTATAACCCTATTAACAAGTTGGCTTTGCAGTTCACGAAGTCAATGTAGCCAATCTTCCTCACCTGCTCACAGAAACACCAGAGAAGCACTTTCTAAGGAAAACCTCTGGGGCAGTGTCTGCCTGGGTCTCAGAGGGACTGGTGCACAAGGAGAGGTCTGTCTGCATCCTGCTGGCTGCCCTCTCCTATCTCTTCACCCTACTCAGTCTGCCCCCACGATGGTCCTCTCCCTCCTGAATAAGCTCACCTGCCAGCAGCCAGAGCTGATGGGCCAGCATTGCCCATCATAGGAAGGAGTCTTGCAGGGAGTTCTCTGCTCTCCTTTAGACAAATCAGCTTCTCTGTCAGGAAGAGAAATGGGGGGTGTGGAGGCTGCAGCTGAGCTTGAACCTGTCTCCCACTAGTTCTTAACGTTGGGCGATGCATAGCCCTCCCCTTGACCATAGATAGAGTGGATCAGAGGGATTAATGTGGTAATTAATGTACATGGCGCGTCTGCGACAGAGGAGGCTGCCCAACCCAATGGTGGAAGCGTTATTATTTTAAATGCTATGCCTATCTCCAGGGGTGGTTTAAGGACAGCAACGATGATGCCTATTTCTTATTGAGTTTAACGAGGCCTGGATCATTCTCCCCTTAAATATCAGTAATGAGAATGTCCAGTGCATGTATGGGAACACATGCATACACGCATTTTTTAGAATCCATTGTATTTAACTGTTGTAGAGGAGATAAAGAGCAAGTCAACTCTGCTACTGCTTTCTCCAATGCTGAGCCTTGGGGCTTGGTGTCCTGCTCTGCATCAGTGGGACCCACAGCTCTCCTCTGAGGAAAACACGAAATCAGCATCTGTGAGAGCCACAGAGACTGACTGCAGGCCATGACCTGTCCACACAGACCTCTGTAAACATTGTCATTGGGCCAGTGTGGGCATCGCCGTCTGTCCCAGGCGTCCTCGTCCAGGGCACAAATGAAACACACTCAGAAACCTGCAGAGGGATGGGCAGTGGATGAAAGGTTTTGCCATTGTTGCATCTTAGGGTCAGTTGTAATAAGTTAGTCATTAGGGTAAAGAGAGAATCACCGAAAGCCGTGACTACCAAGTCTCAGAAAGAAAGGAGCGATTTTTCAGGGTTTATTTTGCCTGCACGATGTAGAGCTATTCTTTCCCCCCTTTTTTCCTGCTGCAATTTCAAACTCGGACACACATCTCTACAGCACACTTCAAGAGCCAGACATTTTTTAAATTAATTTTTAATAATGTGTAATAATCCGAGTGGCCCTGGTCTGTGTGCAGAATTAGAATTCCTCTGATAGAAGAAGAAATATTTGTGCAGAGTTTTATGAGCAAAGTTGACCCGAGGCTTCCCGAGGCTGATTGAGAAATTGCAGGCAGCTGCTTAACCCCTTCCCTGCCCCACGCGGCTCCCCATCTCCCACTCTCCGCCAAAGCATCCGTCACTTCGGGTTTATTAGATGGACCGAGGCCGAGAAGACGGGCTTCTAGATATTAGAAGAAAGAGTCTGAGATTGAGCATGGGCTTTATTTAAAATGCCCAGAGACCACGAGGTCACAGGTCGACCCTTTCATCCCGCCAGGCACAAAGCCTCGGCCTTCAAAGGCCCAGTGAGGAAACCCGAGCCGCCTGTGCTGGGCTCCTACTCCAGGGGCCAGGCCCTGGCAGCCCCTTGTCCGCCCCCAGATTCCTCGGCCAGGGAACGGCCGCTCTGAACAATGGGGGTTCACAAAGGGACGGAGCATCATAATTGTAACAACAGGCATGATGTTGGCAGTCCTACCCCTTTCTAGAGGTGCCTGGATCAGGGGTTAGCCAGAGTTAAGAATATTTACGCTCCCCAAAATAAAGAGCTGAAACAACGGGGCAGCGGTCACCTCACGTGTGTTGGTTACACGAACTTGGCATCCAGGGAAACGTGATGTACTGATGGCCGACTCCTGTGCTGGTTCTGCCAGCAATAATCAGACATTTTCATCACTCCCAAGGACTCAGAAACACGGAATCTATGGCTCTAAGGATGTTCTTCCCAACACCAGGTTGAAAAGAAAGGCATTGCCAACCCTGCATTCCCCAAGGGACCAAGTAGACCTAAAACCAAAGCCAGGAAGTTCTCAGAGAAGGTAAGGGCTGCAGCTAAAGGGGGTTATTTTGTTTTTCTGTTTAGCCCTTAATCTAGGTGCCTTTAGGCTTCAGTGGCCTTGCCTGGCATGAACTATTTCAATACGACCATCACAGTGGTGTTTGGGTTACTTAAAAGAACACACTTCTTGGTGAAAATCTAAAAGGAAAGGAAAAGCCGTAAGTGAACTTTGAAAACAGCGGTTGATTTTTAATCTGTTCTTTTATAGCAGATCATATAAAATTTTTTGTTAACCAACAATTTAAAGTGATTCCACTTTACCTTAACTTTGCCGACAGTGATGAGTTATTTTAAATCAGCAGCTATTCCGTGTCACAGCCAGAAGCAAGACACAGGCGACTGTGGAAGCATGGGTTTCACTTACTTGAGGAGGGACATGCTTGCATTCTGTCCACTTGCTCTGAATGCTTGTGACCGGCCTCTCAGATCTGCCGAATGACCGCCCTAACTTCTTACTGCCCCGGCGTGCTTCTTCCCGTTGGATGTGTCCATGAAGCGGGCAGCAGGGACAGGAGCTCCAACCATGAGAAGGAAGGCAGGGCAGGCCAGCAGGGGTTCTGCCGGCCTTTCCTTCACGAGGAGGTATCCCCTTTTTCATAGGCGCTCTCTCAGTCTGGAAGCACAATTTCTATCAACCAGAAAACTGAGGGGCTGATCTTCAGCAAGTGTGCAGCCCAAGCCTTCGCTGGTGTTCATCCTCTATGTCACCTGGATCTCCTGTGTCTGTGTCTCTCCATGGCCTTGGACTTGTCTGTCTGGGGGCACAGGTGGTGGCCTAACATTTCCTGTGGGGCAGTTACCTCCATGGCATGACCTCCCCTACTGTTCCCAGCTGATGTGGAGCCTCCCTTGTGACCAACTCAAGGGCAGGGCACCGCAGTGGGAGAGCAAGGGCCTAGGTGGCAGCCTGGACTCCCTGCCCCGGAATCTCTTAAAAGCCCCTTGTGCCCACATCCTGGCTTTACCTCTGAGCCTTCTTCTGTCTCACTTACCTGGCTTCTGAAGCATCGCACTGGGGCCCTCCCAGGTCTCTGTCTGAGGCTAACCCTTGCTTCATGCCTGCACCATGGCCAAGCCCATGTCCCCCCTTATAGTCTCAGATTCTAAACTGTGCCTGGGATGGGGCCAGGCAGCCACCAAGGTCTTGTCTGCGATCTGATGTTTATGTGAAGTATGATACACAGCAGCAATGGGCTGACTATGAGCAACTCCCAGGAAAAAAAAGGCAAGCGCAGGTGGCAGCACTGCAGCCTGGTGGGTGCGGACAGCTTGGCCAGGGGCGCTGACATGGTGACGCAATGACGTCACCAGGAACATCTTCCCTTTGGTGAGCCTTGCGCTGAGCAGGCCAACCCACCGCCATTTGGGACCACCACTGCCAGGGCGCAGCTGGACCACGGGAGGGAGGAGGTGCCAGAGGTGCCCTAGAGGACGGCAGTGAGGAGAATTAGGAAAGGCTGGGCATGGGTAATAGTCCCACCCGTGGACACCAGACCAGCAACTCCAAGGCCTAAGGAGAGAGGGACAGTCATCACCAACCCAACGTGAAGCAGCCTCTTCAGGCTTCTGGTGGGTGAGAGCAGCATGGCAGGGAAGGGCTCTGGACAGGCACATGGAAGGCCACAGCCCTCAGGGGCTTTGCTCCTCTGGCTGGAAGAATGAAGCATTGCACACTTAGTTCCTTTGCTCTAACTCACAAGGCAGCTCAAACTTGTTTATAGAATCCATAAAATACCTATTTAAAAGGCTTTATGGTCATCAAAAGCATTTTTTGAACTAATATGTAAGATATCCAAGGGAGCCTGGTATGGGGAGAGAACCATCATATGTAAACAGCACTGGGAAACCAATAGGGAGAAGCAAGCAATACAAATGTGGGTCTCAGGAGATATACATCCCAATGCAGAGTCCCTTCCCCCTAAAATCCCCTATGTGCTCACTGGAAATTATCGGCGTCTCCGTTTGTACATAATATAAAATGAAGCCATGAAGTCCACAGAAATAAGGTGCCTCAAAGCCTTTTTTAAAACAAGGGGTTCATTAGTAACGAATTTTATTTTATTGGAATGTGATTACTTTAAATTATTCCCCAAATATCAGCCAAAATTATAAAAACCCTAACAGAGATTCATTTAATAAAACTGGAGCAAAGCTCTCATTTCAGGACAGACTTTGGTCAAATTGTAGAGACTCCATTATTTCAACAACATGAACAGTGCTTTGAGCCAAGCATGTTTCTAGGTGCTCAAATGCCTGAAAGTCTGAAGTATCTTTAACACACAGAATTCACAACATGAACTAATCAAACCTGTCAGCCAAGCTCCCAACTTACAAACCTGTAATGGTAACTAACAGTAATACCTCCCGGCCTTAAAAAATAAAATGTGTTTTCTGAGAGCTTTCATTAAAACAAACGAAAGATGAGAAAGCAAATTCAAATGGTTATTGTGTCCTACAAATGTTTATATTGTTATATTTCTGTGTGTGCATCTTTAATCTGTGGACTTTAGTTTGTGGATAAAATATAGACACTGTGGTCACCAAAGCAGCTTTGAAATGGCATATCAATTTCTAAAGTAGAACTTAAGTGAAAACTTTAAAAATGTTTTCCTATCAGCTTTATTTACAATAAGAAAGACACACTCTTTTCTTAAACAACAAAACTTTAAGCGGAGAATTAAAGGGCTGCCAGATACAGTAAGCCAGGGACACACGCAGAAGCGGCACGCAGCTCCTTTCAGGTATGTGTTCAATGTAATTTTCAAGCAGATGAAATATGACTATAAGATCCGGGCAGTATGTGCTTCCCTTGCCACCTCCAGCATAACTGTTGTCAGCGTAGCTTTCCTGGTAGGGAACTCAGTGAGAGAATTCCAGAGTCTCTGGTCCCAGGGGGGAGGGGAAGCATTGCAGGTTAATTTAGGCTCAGATCTGGGGACTTTGTAGTGTTTTGTGGGGAGCTAAAGGATTCCCTTAGAAATAGTCTCTAGTGCTGCCCATCCTCACTCTAGGCAATAAAGAGCAGGAGGGTCCGCCTGCCTATCCCACCCACCAGGTCCCTGACCAGGAATGTGGCCAGTGGGAGGAAGATGGTGCTGGGGCCCAAAGGTGTGAAACAGAGACACCTGCTGGCAGAGCTGTGGGCGAGGCCGGTCCTGCTCCCGGCTTGGTGGCCCAGAATGGATTAAGCATTTGTCATCTGTTTTTAGACTTAGAATGGGAGTGGACACAGTTTCACACTCACAGGCTGATGTGAAATCTGAAGGATGTGTTTCTCCAAAGCTGTGCTCTGGGAGCTAAGCCCATTCTTGTGGCGACTGCCTACAGCCATCCTCAGGGACCATGGAATTCGCCAGGAACAGTGAGGCCAGCCAAATGGCCAGATTACTAGTATACCTGCCACTGTTTTATTTCTGTGTGTGTTTAATCTGTGGACTTTAATTCACGGATAAAATATAGACACCGGGCACCAAAGCAGCTTTGAAATGGCGTTGTGCATGCAGAGGCTGGATCTGGTGGTGGGAATGCCACCAGCAGGTCCACGGGTGGGTAGGGCTGAAACTCACACTTGCTTTGGAGAAGCAGCTCTGCTCCCAGGTCTTTCCAAGTCTACCCTGTGTCTCACATGATCTGCTGAGCAAGCAGGTGGCCCTGCAATCTCGGTGGCTGCTTGTTGACTTCATCACCGATTCTGAATTGCACGGGCTTAGAAACTCAGGGGCTGGACTGGTGGAGGGCGTGGATTATTTGTGGATTGTTTGCTGTATTTAATTTGTTTGTCACTTCAATGGTGTGCTTTTCTCATGAACTGTAAGTGCATCTGAGGAAGTGCAGGGATGTTTCCAGTCCCACGGGACAGTCATTGGATGAGCTCTCTGCCCCCCCCTGCCCCCCGGCTCCGCTGAGCTGCTGGTTATTTTGGATGCAGGCATGGGATCCCTGAGTGATGAGGGGGTTGGGGTTGCCCCCCGTCCTCTGAAGGAGCACTGAGCCTCACTCTGGGCCCCGAGCCCTGGCTCGCTGGGCCTTGGCATAAACAGATTGCTCTCTCCGTGGCCGTCCCCCAGCGGAGAGGCCAGTGCTTTCTCCATGAAGGACTGAAACATTTTACCTGCACACTCGCATCCTCCCACCGGCATGGAGACGCTTCAGCCCAGGCTCCCAGGAACTGTCTGACTTCCAGCCACAGAGAACACAGGCCCGGCTGCCCTCGCCTGGGATTCAAAGTCTGCACCGGTTATACCGGGGCCTCACATCGAGCTGCAGCACTGACTGATGTCACTTCTCAGGGTTGGGCTGGGTCAGGGGCCTCCAGCTCAGGTCTAATTGTTGAAATGTGTGCTTAGCGCACGTGAAACAATGGCTCCCAGGGAAAATACAAAACCCCACAGAGTTGCCGCGTCCTGAAAAGAGAGCTGTTTGGGAGCCTGGTTTCCTGAATAGACTTGTTAAGGACCATGGCTGATGGATGCTGAGCGGGCGCGGGAGGAGGCCAGGCCCGGCCCCTTGCGAGCAGGGCTGGCCGGCCGACTCCTCTGGAGGTAGGAGCCAAAGCCAAACTCTGCTCTCCCTCTATTTTCTTTCCATTTCTGCCATGCAAAGATAATCAGGTTTATGTAAAGTATGTGTGCTCTTTTGACAGCCCGAGGTATCTCATTAATTCAATCACACCGAACACCATTGTTCCCCAAGTGTTTGAAATGCGGCTCGGGACCCGCTTTTCTAATCCTGTCAATCACTGTTAACATTTTTCTTGCAGTTGCCATGGCTGGGGCCAGAGTTCATGAAAACACAGAATAAGAGCCAACAAAACAAGAATAAAGACTTATTTGAGATACTCTTTTTAAAGGACATCTACCATGCACAAAACATGGGAAGTGAATGTAGACAAGTTTGCACACTACGCTTGCTGAGAGGAAAGAGGGTAGAAAAAGAATTTGAAAATCAAATAGGCCTATAAAAACTTGACCCAAGAGTCTCTGGGAAAAACCCGATGAATTGCTCCCTCGTAGAACAATGTTCTTTCTTTCGTGTGTTCTTCAGGGGACAATGCCTCATATATTATAACACATGCCACCGGGTCTTTACACTGTGGTAAGCGGCTCAGGCCGGCAGAATGCGGAGAGGCAACAACAAGGCCTGCGCGCCCACGACGTGCTCTTTCTCCGGCCTCGCCAAAAACAAGCACTGGGAAAATTATTCATGCATAGAAGCCCACAAAGCAGGGAAGGAGATTGGCGATGTCACACAGCGAGATCATGTGACATACTTAAAAAAAAGGCCAACACGCATTCACCCCAAGACATTGTTAAATTCCCATTTTATCTGCATGGGGGCACCCGCACCAAGGCACCTCGGGCTCGTGGCTGTCCCTGGGCTGCCACACAGGTTAGTGAGACCAGGGCACACACACTGGACGAGGTGAGGTGGCAGTGACCACATTTCCCAACTTCTAAGAAGCCCTCCAAGGAGCACCTTACAGACCCCCCCCCCCCCCCCACCACCACCACCAAGGCCTGTGCCTCTCCCAGGTGCACCTGGATGGGGTCTTTTCTCCTTGGGGTGCAGGCCACCCCAGGGCTCAGTTCCCAGGGTGATGGGACCAGACCTGACCCAGGGGCCCCTGCTTTTGGCTTCACTTTTCCACTTGGAAAAAAATGGGGTACAATTTTGGAAGGCAGGCTGATATTTAATGTGAGTTATGATACCTTTTCATGTTTATCGTTTTTGTGGTGTGTTGTTTTTTTTTTTTTCTATCATCAGAGGTATTTTATGTTCAAACTTGAGGAAGCCCCTCTGACACACTCCTGGTCCCGTGGGGGGAAGGACCACTGAGTCCCTTAGGTCTGCAGCTGCACGTGCCTTACCCGGACCCGCAGCCCAGCCTTCACGCAGGCTTCCTTGAGTGATGACCCATGGACCATGGCTTAAAACTCAGGACACCCCCCGCTCCAAATGTTCAACAACGGTCAGAATTCAGCCATTTCCCACTGTCCCCATGCCAACAGCCCAGTCCAAGGCACCATGCCCTCACATTTGGGTTCAAGCTTAGGATACCTCTGGGCCTCCCTGCTCTGCCCTGGCCCCTGCAGCCTGTCCTCCACCCCTTCTATGTCAGGGCACATCCCTGCCAGCTCCAGACCTCCCCATGGCCCAGGGTCACTTGGTGCCAGAACCTGGGTTCCTCCAGTGCCCCCAGACCCACCAGCCCCTACCCCTACCCCTGTGTGCTCCAGTCTCCCTCCCTCACCCCCTAGGGCCAATGGCCCACAGCCTCCTCTCAGCCCTTCACACCCCTGTTTCCTGCACCCGCAGCACAGTCCAGAGAGGACCACGGGTCCAGCTTCCTTCTCCTTGAGGTGGTCCCCAAGGCCCATGGCTCCTGCTTTGCCATTGCTTCTCATGCACGCCGTTTTGCAACTTCTCCTCTGATCACACTTCTCCTCCGTCCCCTCTCTGGGTTGGTGCAGAGTTAGCTCAGATCCATGCTGTGCCCAGCCCTGACCCGCTTTCTAGTCATCTCAGTTTTGGTCGTCTTATCATTTGCTCTGCCCATCTGTCATTTGCGTTGAAACCCGATTAGGATCCAGCCAAGGTACAAGCACAGTACCTGTAAGTTTGCAAAAGAAAAAGTCACAAACCCATTTGGCTTAAGAACGAATTAAGTCTCTTCTCCACATCAAGAAAACACAAAAACCTGACCTCCCTGCTTCTTTTTTCTTTAATGATCTCGCACCCACAACATGCATACACACTTAGCACCCAGACACTGCACGGTTCTTCAGCCCAGGACTCGTTTATTCTGTTCTCGTTGGTTGCGTGCTTAGTGTCCAGTGTCTTTTTTCACAGAGGGCATATGGCAATACGTTTTCATCATTGAGCTTTGTGATTTTAACACTGGATTCCTGAGAAAGGGCTGGGAATATGTGGGATGCCGATTTTGAACTTGGTGGGTCATGTGCTGTGGAACCTGCTCACCTGAGGGCACATGCTTCGGGGGTATCTGCCTGCTCCCTACAGCCATATCTATGACATCTGTGTGGCTTAATAATTGCCCAGACATTCTCCTTTCATTTTTTCCTGTTAAACAGTTTTGAAAAAAAGAATACTAACTCAGCTAATTCAGGAATATTTTTACTGGCTTCATCATTCTCATCTTATTAAAGCTTACATAGCTCGCTTTTTAATCAAATAGTATATTAGTTTAATAAAAAAAAGATTCCTATTTATTCTCACCCTCCAGCATTAACACGCTGTATTTTTTTAAGAACCTATATATCTCCCTTTATATTTTATAGGGCTACTTATAATAGATTCTCGTCTGGATGCATTTATGACTCACTTTCTTCAGCGCTCAGGGCCTTTCAGCCCATCCTATGCTTTGGTTGAACCATTTCTAATACCACATTCATCTTCCCTTTTCTTCCCCTTTCTTTTTCTCTTAGGGTCAGTTTAGCCAATTCTCAATTTTCCATGACAATAAAAGGAAGGAAATAGTTCAATAATCCCAAAATATAGATGAGCTCTAATATTTAATATTTGCGATGGATTTTAATGTAAAACCATATTAATTAAGAGGTTGATTTATAATAACTTTGAAGAACATTATACATACATTTATAATTTTTCTAGCTGTAAAAAATACTGTGGACATACAGGAATCAACCAATGAGTGCATAAATAAGTGGAACAACAATTTGATATCTCTCTCTCTCTCACTCTGTCTTCCTGTTTCTAAAATTAATAAATAAGTAAAATAAAAATACTATCATTTAAACAAGGTACTGTGGCTGTGGTGAAGTGTATTTTAGAATATTACAATTTACTTTACAGCAGCTTGCCTGCCAACTCCTACCACCCTTCTCTCTGCCTGTTAAATCGTGATCCCATGAACCTTTCAAGTTCTAGACATTTGAAAATAAAATCATGAAACATACATAAAAATATTTCTATATCAAGCATTCCACTGATAGAGATTGAGTTTCCCCAAAATATATCTAAAAGAGGGAGGCTGATTTATTGCAGTCTATAGGACTTACTAATATTAAAATTAAACTTAATTCATTAATTACACCCTGGGAAGGACTGCCACCTGCAAGGACATTCACTCTCACTGCAGCTGCACCCTAAGGGTATTAGATCCAAAGAACTGGGAGGCCCCTCCCTGCAGCCCACTCTACGGAGGGGCTCTGGTCTCGGCAGACAGCACAGGGCGGGGTGTCCTCTGGGCACAGCCACAGACCTCTTTGCCCCTTTGGTCCAGTTTATAAAATGAGCGTTATTTTCTATTAAGTGCAGGGCCTGTCACAGGCTCCCTGGGTGGCCTTCGGATGGGGGCCTGCATGTTTCTTTGATGCTTCATCTCACCCTGGCTCTTCCAGCTATCAGAGTGAAGGGGTCTCCTTGCACAGTGCCTGAGCACACAGCAGGCACTCAATAACTGCTTGGGGAATGCATGCATGTAGTCCACCATGGAACTGAGTGGTGATGTATCTGTTATTTCACATAGACTAAGGGTTGTTCAAAGACACTCTGAGATTCGCCAACAGCACCTCTTCCTTCTTAGAGAGAACATGCAGAGGAAGGAGGGTAAACCCAGCACCGAGGGCTGAACCAGCTCCTTATCCTCCTATTTTCGCTGCCTTGATGACAGCAAGAAAATAGGAAAGGTTCCCGCTGCTCCTGAGAACACCTGAGCACTGTAAGGAGGATGCGCAGGGAGATCTGAATTAACTGGAAAACTGTCTTGTTTGGAAGAGCCCTTGACTCCATTCGACTGTGTCGGATTATAGAAAACGCTAATGTTGTGTGTGACTATTCATTTTCATCACCTGCTCTTGATTAATCCTGTTCCAAATGGTGTCCGTAAACCCTGAAATCTCATACCATTTAATTAAATTAGCAACACATTTGTCTCCCCCATTTCCCTATCAAAGGGCTGTGCTCAGGAGAAATAAAACCTTTGTTCCCACTACTCCGTATAATTTACAGTCCTTCCTCCCTGTTTCCCATCCAGCTCCTGGCTCAGATGCTATACTGGAGCTGGTAACAGGGAGCTATTAGGGTAAGTGAAGTGCACCCAGGGGCTGAAGGGGAGCTGC
Organism: Eptesicus fuscus; assembly: GCF_027574615.1. NCBI lineage: Eukaryota > Metazoa > Chordata > Mammalia > Chiroptera > Vespertilionidae > Eptesicus > Eptesicus fuscus. Next base: position 84,786,943 of record NC_072476.1, on the reverse strand, counting down.
TGAAAGGGGCTTCCGCTTCCAGGAAATGGCAGGGCCAGGCCTCTTGGGTCCTCAGTGGTAGGGATGGCTTTGTCCCCAGAGTCGCCCTTTTGTAAGTAGAATGTTTGACCTCTGAAAGCAGAGGGGAGAAGACCGCTGGAACTGGGTGGAGAGATGGGAGGCAGCAAGGAACAGAGCCCGCCATACTCCGAGCTCCCAGGCTGGGAGCTCACGAGGATCCCGCTGCAATGCCGCTGCTGGACGTTGGCAGGTGGAGATGGAAGACACTATGCAATTCACTTAATCAGTGGCGTTGGCCCTGAAGTAATCCAAATTAACACTTAATTAGAATAACAACTTGAGTAAACAGAGATATGTTTTTCAATGGAAGATTCTGATGCTTTGTGATTGCCTGGGTTTTTTTAGTATGGATGAGGCACTGTACCCACACCCTCATTTGTGTCAATGTTTGGGTAATAACTGTCTTTGGCCTTTGATGTTTTTAGTGTTACAAGGGCTGACACTTACCTTATTCTTTTTTAAAAAAATATGTATTTTTTTACTGATTTGTCTTTTTTTTAGAGAGAGGGGAAGGGAGAGGGAGAAGGAAAGAGAAACATCAATGTGAGAGTGAACCATCAACTAGCTGCCTCCTGCACAACCCCCCATCAGGGATCCAGCCCACAACCCCAGCATGTGCCCTAACCAAGAATAGAACCAGTAACATTACAATGCACTGGACAATGCCCAACCAACTGAACTACACAGTCCATGGCAGGGCACTCTTGCCTTCTGGATATGCTGGACCACTGACAGACATAGAAGTGGTATTTCACAACTGACACATGCTCCCTTCCACAGACTTAGCCAAAAAGGAAGACATCTGGATTTTTACTATTAGGGTCCCCGTGCCGTGTCCAGGGGACCCTGTGAACTCTTGGGTCCTAACCCAGGACTTGGACACACAGGTGGCCATCTGAGCAGGTGTTTATCTGCCATTGACCTTAGTCCTGCTAATTTACTAAAAAGGATGACACATTCCGTGAGAACCCACAAGTCACCTGAGATCATTGTAATGTCTTCTTGGCTTCCATGGCTTGCCCTTGGCATTTGAAGTTTACCTGATTCGCAGACCTGACAACCTGCACTGACGTTTGAGTGGATTTTAGGTGAACTTTTGTTTTCTTCAGAAAAACAGGTCTACTTAACCATAACCAAGCCATTCACTCTCCACCATCGCACCATACAGATACACACTCACTCAAATGGAATGAAAGCCTTGAGAGACTCCGACTGAACCAGTGAAGACAGGGAAGTGGAGCTGTGCACAATTAATAGAAATGTTAACAGTGGGCAAGCATGTGAGCTATATTTTGAAGGTAGATCGATAAAATTAGATGCAGGAGCCTAAACCTGTTACCAATAGGAAACAGAGTGGTGTCACATACCCACCTCACCCGAGGGCTTCACAGCACATGGGATCCCCAATCGGGAAGAATGGCATGGCATCAGTTATTTCATAATATGATTGTGCTGATTATGCTAATGATAAAATGTAATTGATCATATGATGATGGGTCATTACTGGTGGATTAGATGGCAAATGATGAACGCAAATAGATTTTCTTTTTTGGAAGCACCTTAGAAATGCACTAAACCAGCTCATGCTCATTATAAGTGTCAAAACATCCTCATTAATTATTTCCAATCACAAATTCAATTTACAAAAATGAACTCAGCAGAGTGCTTATGGATCTGCATATGTACAAGGAAAAGAGTGGGGGAGCTACAGAATATGGAAGGAATTCCATAGACTGAGGTGAGGGCAGTAGAGAATGGGGTGGAACTGTTGCAAAAGGAATGGGCAGGAAGAGAGAAGAAAGGTATATTCTCCAAGCTCCAGTCCATCTTCTTAGCACAAGCATGGATCCAGGAGCAGACCCTGGCTTTCTGTGCTGACATTTGAGTGGATTTTAGGTCTGCCTGACAGAGGACTGGAGGAAACTTCTGGAAGGCAGAGGCCTCAGTTATAGAGATGAAGAAATTAAATTAAAATTTAAAATCAAATTCCAATTTCAGGTACTGTGCCAACCCAGCTGTTATCCCTCAGTCCTATGATGTGGGTTTTATTCTTCTCACTTCACAGACGGGGAGGGCAGGATGGGGAGGTGCTGTGATTTCCAGCAGCCACTCCACTGGTCAGTGCTGAACTGGGACACAGACTCTAACCTGCATGACTCCAAATGTTAGTTTTCTTTTCCAGTTCTCACAGGCACAGGGAAATGGTGTGGTCAAGATGGATGGAAACACATCTTCCAGAAACTAGGGTGTGGGATTCAAAGAGAGTGGCAGGAGGCCCTTCTACAGCCACATCCATAAGAATTTATATTATAAAAAGCCAGTGGCCATAACGCTGTAACAACCAAACAACTGGTCACCAGGATGTGCATTAATGGGTCTCGCGGTGCGGCAGGTCTCGGTCTTGCGGCACGGTGGAGGTCTGGGTCTCGTGTGATTTTACACGCTGGGCCTCTAGTAGGCATATAAAAAATCAGGCAAAGACCCTCAGGAGTGAGCTTCTCACTCCCAATCCTATCAGGAGGACTCCAGCACCAAGAACCTATTGACTGTCTGGGGCATGGGTTGAGCATCAGAAGGCTCTTGGTCAGCAGATCCAAACAGAAGTGTTAACAGGGATGTCCTTACTGCCCAGGACAACAAAAGAACTCAAAGGTCTCCTCTCCCACAAAAGAACAGATTTTTACTTGTGACCCTAAATCTTGACTTCCAGATTTCTCATTCTCTGTGCAACAGAAGAAAATTGACCACTTTTATTTTTCTTTAGGGAAAAAAAAAATTGTGTGGATGTATCTATTTTTTCACAAGTTTATTTCAAGTAGTCAAAGAACCTTTGTTTGTTCTCTTTTCCTCACATCAATATTACATCCCTGTTATGATGACTTTGATGATGTTTTTACTACATCTGTGAGAAATAAATTCTTGTTCTTCGCAAGCCACTCGGCCCATGGTACTTTGTAATAGCAGCCCAGGCTTGTGAGTTCAACACGTACTTGAGAAAACACCTTCACTGGGATCAACTTCTTCTAATTCAGCTTTTAAATCTAATCTTGTTTTTAAGTCCAATAGTAAGATGCACATTTGTTATTACTAAAATTGGGTTTGTTAATTCATTCTCATTCATTTTTAAATGTTGATTTTGCCAACTCGAGGCTTCAGTCTTTTCATTAGCAGCTTTGCCCTTCTTCTAACAGTGGTGACATCTCATAATTGACATTCAATGGCCAGAGGGTGACACTAGAAAGGTCCCTCCACTCCATCAGTACTTAATTCAATATTCCCTGAAACTTACACAATATTTTGTGTCAATTGTATCTAAATAAAGGTGAGAAAAAATAAAATAAATTTAAAAATTAAAAAAATTTTAAACCAGTAGTCTCTGAATGCAGCAATCCATTCAGTTTCCAATCACCTAAATCTCATATTATCTTTTTTAACTATCCCCCAGTCCTCAAGAATATGAGCTTTCTTATATATTTTTTAATAAGACCCACCATATTTGGCAGAAGTCTCTCTTGTAATCCTAATAAGAAAAGACACTCACGGTTTCAGTGTGCCTTCTGATTGAGCCCTCACTCTTTATACAGCTGACTTCTTGCTTATTGTAGCTTCTTACAAATTAGCTGATTAGTTATGTACTAATCGATATTATGTTGGTCAGCCATGGTTACTATACCCACCTCCTCTCTATAATGGGCATTTCCAAAGTCTTCAGCTCTATCGGGCTTCATAATTTATTGAAGACACATGTTAAAACACTTGACCCCTCAAAACAGTTTGTGTATGTCTTAGTCTGGGCTGCTATTACAAAGTACCATGGGCCAAGTGGCTTGTAAAGAACAAGAAATTATTTCTCACAGTTCTATGGCTGGGAAGTTCAAGATCAACATGTGCCCAGATCCAGTGTCTGGGTGAGAGATGCTTCCTGCTTATGGATGGCACCTTCTTGCTATGTCCTCACTTGGCACATAGAGAAAGGGCTCTAGTCTCTTGTTATAAGGACACTCATCTTATCATGAGGGCCACACCCTCATGACCTCATGTGACCTAATTACTTCCCAAAGGTTCTGTCTCCAAATACCTTCACATTGGGGGTTAGTCTGTATCATCATGTATGTTTGTACGTTTCATTACAGAACTGGAAAATAAGATAGAGTAATATTATGTTGACAAACTAACAGAATTAAAAGAAGCACAAGGTGGAATTAATGAAGAAATCTGAGGAGAGAAAAAACTGCAGACCAAAAATATGTAGAATAGAAAATCTAAAGGTCAGAATTTTCCACAAGCAATGCCCAGAGGAACAAATGCCCTCCCTAAAACCAAAAGTCAAACAGAAGAAGAAACAAATAACAAAACATGAGTTGAAATGGCTCGGTAGCGTAGCCAGAGTTTGGACTGGTGAGCAGGCAGACCAAGCCAAGAAGTGGAAACTAGTTCCTGAAAGAGAATTGATTTGAGAAAACTTCCCAACACTCAGAAAGGAAAGACATATTTAGGTTCCAAGATCACTCAGAAGATGCACACTTTGGCTCAACCTATTGTTGAAATCTATTTCTATAGTAAGAATAAAGGAAAATTTCTGAAAGTTTCTAAATTTTTTAAAGCAAATTATTTGACTATCCACACACACAAAAAAATCAGAAACAGAAATAAATAAGATTGGTTCTTGGTCTCTCTGGGAACCTCTCCTCTTGGCCGGGAATTCCCTGGGCCCTTCCATTCCTGTCTCTTCACTCTGACTCCCTTCGCATCCTCTCCCGGCTCCCTAAAGCACACGTGCACAAAGCCCCTTACCTCAGTTTGCCCCACAGCTCCCCCCACCCTTTCTCATAACCACATCGTCTTCACCTTTGCCAATTCCTAATTCTCTAAAAATATCCACATGACCATAGTTCCTCTTCACTGTTTTTCACTCATGTTGGCTCATTGGTGTGTGGCTGGTGGAGATCAGGATTATTCTCCTGATGCTGTTTCTTTCTTCCTGAGAATTACTTGAAATACCCTCTACTGTTGATAGTCTAGGTCTTATCTTTCTTAAAAAGGTCTATTTTGATATTAAACATCTGTGCTCACCAAGTCTCCAAGTTCAAGTGCTCTTAACAAAGTAAGCCTCTCTACTCTCAGAGAAAGCAAAGGAGCAACTATCTATGCCTACATATATGTCTATAGCTGGACCTATGCCTATAAGACCTATATCTATATCGCTATCTATACATATGCCTATATCTACATCTACATCTATACTTATAACTATATCTATATATGTTGTTTATATTCATATCTAATCTGTATCCATATCATTTAAATATAATATATATCTAATCTATGTTATATGTCTATATTTACATTTATATCTATATGCACATCTATATAGAATACACATACACATATACATATTTTTGCAGGTTTTCCTAAGATACTTGATATTTCTAGTCAATAAATAATTGTATTTCCTTATGACCTGTAAAAAAATAATAGACAAACAGGCAAGCTGAGAGATGGGCATATATCTGTGTGCGTCCCCATCAGCTGGGTCAAAGTGATCCTTCCCCACTTCCTTCCTGCTGGGATGGAGCTAGCATTGCGTGTGGGACGTGGCCCTGGGACATGGCAAATAAACAGCAGGTGCCAGAGTTAAACAGTTCTGGGTGCACACATGTTCCTCAAACTCCCTGGTCTCCTGATTCCTCATCTGTGAGGTGAGAACAACATGCCCACCACCCAACGTGAATGTGATGAACAAAAATTAAATGGCACAGGTTGCACCAGCATCGAGGAAATAAGGACACCAGCTGGTTCCCTTTGTCCAGATACAGCCACCCCTTCAGGTGGAGAGCCAGGTGAAGGTGCCTCCACCAGCCCTTGGATTGGTCACTCTAGACCTTGAAGTCACAGACATACTGAGGACCCCTTTTGGAGTCTTCCCAGCAACAATAGCCTGTGGCCCGCTGGGTTCTGTGATGGCCATCCTGCCTTTGGGTAGCCTCTCCCATGCTGCACACTTGCACTTGGTCGCAGCCACAGGGCCTCGGATGAGGACAGCCCCTGAAACCTGCCAGGAGCCACCTTTAGTTCCAAACCACCCACCTAACCATTCTGAACTATTAGCGATGAAGGAGTAACAGGCACCCCCAAGACCCACTGACTCTCCTCTGCTTGTGACTGACGCCTCAAGGACAAAGTCTGCTGTAAGACAGAGTGTGAGGAGCCCTAGCCACTGGTCACTGGGACCAGGCATTGGTGCCCCTCAAATCCAGCAAGGGCAGGGCCAGGAGACCTCCCACGGGCTCCCCTATCCTTCTGAGCCTCAGAGGGAGCAGCGGGTCTTGCTCTTCCCTAACATGGAAAGGAGGTTGGAAAGCCCCCAGGGACCCAGTAAAGTCAATTTACTCATAAAAAGGCAATGTATTATGATAGGATCCCGTTTTTCAATTGAATGCTGTAAAGGGAAGTTTTAAAAGTCACATATAATTTGATTTAATAGGGTCGCTTCCCCCACTCAGCGGGAAAATGGGATGCAGACAGAAGTGTGATTTTCATTTAAATGTCTTTGTATGAGAGATGACGGGTACCATCAATCTTCCAGGGGACAAGGAGTGAGGGCAGGAATTATTGATGTTTAGTAGCCACAGGATTATAAACAGGGAAATTGAAAGCGATTCCTAATTGACAGGGCCTGTCTGTGACCGTGGGAAAGCTCCGCCCGTTCCCCCTGTGAGGTGTGTGCTGCCAACACGACATTATAGTAAAAGGGAAGCACAGGAGATTAAGCAATAGGTTTAAACCTAAAATGTTTCCTCAGCCATCAGCACAGGTGTGGAGGCGGGGAAGGAGGGTGGCGGTGGGGAGGGGGCAGGGACCTTCTGAGTAGGTTTGAAGGGAGGAGCTGCTTTTAGCCACAATTTTAGCCACACCTCTGGTTGAGCTGACACACCACCAGCAGAAGGTGGAGACTGGGGCACACCTGGGCCTGGCTGCGTGAACCAGGATCAAGGCCCTGGATCTGGACGCCCACTGAACACTAGCTGCTGAGCCTTAGGACACTGGGACGTCTAATTTCTAAGATGTGGTCCATGAACCTCATATCCCTACAATGTTGTTATAGGGGGAATAGGAGGCTGTTGTTTGTGAAATTACCACATGACCCTAAAAGGCCAGGCACAGGTGAGTGATCAGAACACATTAATTTACCTCTTTTTTTCAGGCCCACAGATTTAGGAATGTATGTATTTGTTGATAGCTAGATCTGTCTACAAATGGCCAATCGGACACTGTCCAGGTTAATGGGCTCACTGAGCAGATCCCTGCCCTGGGTCAGGCTCCATATAGATAGATCCTGTGGCAGTGGTCATGGGTGCCTTTCAAGGCATCAGACCAACGTCTTGTCTTCTTGCATCCTGCTCCACAACATGTCTGGGTTTGCAGGTAGAGAAATGCCAGGGTTGGGTCATCCACTGAGCTCATCAAAGACTGTGCTGGCTTGCAGGTAAGACAGTGTAACGTTAGGTGGAGGCACACCTGGCTGGGGACGAGGTCCGGTTCATATTGCAGTCAGGGCATCATCTGTCTCCAGCAAAACACCCCTGCTTGCCCTATTCAACACTCACCACTGATCAAACCAGGCCTAAGGGACACACTCAAAACAAAAAAAAAATGCTGGAAACCAACCAAGTGACATATAGCAGGGATAAAAATACATTGTGCTGAGGTTCAAAAAGTCAACTTCAGGAAGTTAGTGACCTAGATTATTGGCCATTCATTGAAAGAGGGTCTCTTGTTTTGACTACAAGCTTTAAAATACCTAACATGATCAGAAATGTCCTCTGTCCTTTTAGACCACAGGGACTAGGCTACATGGACAGATGGGAAGAGGGCTGCTGCTGGAACCGACCTAAGCTCATGGCAGCAGAGGGCCCAGGGGTCTGGGAGAACCCATCCCTCCTTGCCACCTGGCCAGGCAATCTTAGAACTGAAAGGACAGGTGCTCCCACCCCGAGTCTCTTTGGGACCGAGAAGCCTGGGCAGGACCCAAACCAAGACTATATGGATGGATGGAGCATTGTCTGAGCATCAAGCAGATTCAGGAGACAGGTAGCGGGATTAACCAGTGGCCAGCTCAGCAGAGCAGAGGCCAGGTGGAGAGGCTGTGCCCTAAGCAGCTCGGGGTAACAAAGACCATGAAGGGATCTGGCTCATGGGCCAGGACATCCCCTCTGGGCCAGGACATCCCCCCTGGCACCTCACAAAAGTATCAGGGAGATTTGAAAAGGACTATAATGGTTTCTGAGTAAAGGTTGCCATAAATCTGACTTTATTTAGAACATAGAACCCCCAGTTTCCATTCTTTAGAAAATGTAATCCAAGAGGAAATTACCAGGGAGCCCGATCCTTCCCGTGAGAGCTTGCTTGTACACATCCTCTTCCACCCCCCATAATATGGCTGCCACAGAAACACACCTCATCACCTATCCACAGAATGATTCTTTTCATAATTAATATGTTTATCAATCCCAGCCTCAGAGTGTAGGGTGATGATTGAGTACAGACCGGAACATGAAATGTTATGAACGCAGGAATAACCTTCATTACACAAATATCGTGGGCTCATAAAGCACCAGGATGCTGTATCAGACCGATCCTATCTGACATTCAATAAATCAAAGCCTTCCCATCCGATTGGCTCTTCCTATGTGATACCTTTGGTGGTTTTTCATTTCACAGATTCCTAGATTCATCAGAGAATTAAAAGACAGTGATTGATTCTTAACTAGAGCCCATCAACCACAGTTAAAATTTCATAATATTCACATTAATTAAAGTGCTTCATTATACAGTGTCTTCTGTATACCGTGAGCTGGGCATCTCCAGCTTTGGAAAAGCAAACCTATTTGAAAGGAAGCCCCAGCTGAAAGTCTTTCAACCACCAGGGAAACAGGCACCAAATATTAAATAGAGTGTTAGAAGATTGTTACAGAAATGTACTCTTTAAAATAAAAACTCACCAGGCAGGAGGCTTGTGATGTCACAGGAGAGGAGCAATGTGGTGGTGGGGACGGGGCAGAGTGAGGAGGTTGTGACTCAGAACATTTGAACATTGGAATTGGGTCAGGATATACCCAAACTAACCCATAATTTTCTAATATGAGACATCTCATTTCTATATGTTGGATATTTGTTTCCTCTATAGAGGGTGTGGGGGTGTCAGGAAGGAGGAATTAAAAAAATATAGAGCATTGCTTGAATTGCTACACCTTCTATGGTATGTTGGATTTAAAAATAAGGAGAAGAAAGATCAAGATTTAGGAAGACAATACTGTATTACTATACAAAATATTGTGAATACATACAGGCTGAATCCCTCCATAATTATGACAGTGTACACCACAGAAACTCAAGAACAAAACTGATAATGCAATGCTCTGTGATGCTATGACAGAAAATTCTCAAAATACTGTTGGATTGTTGGCTGTACTGTCATAACTCAACACCAATCATTTTATCTCAAGATAGAATGGTAAAAAAAAAATTGCTAGAATGGTTTTTGTGTAACTACAAACCCATATAATTTAAATTTCTTAAGTATTTAATAATTGACCAGCTCTGACTAAACCTGAACAGTCTAATTTTAATCTGACAGACACAATAATGTAAATAGTCATCTAAGCTTATCTTCTGTGCTATTGATCTCACTAACCAGAAAAAGTAATTGGGACATAACTCAGTAATTGTCATAAGAAAGCACTAAATTGGACAGAAAATGGTTTTTACTTCTTACAAGATGCAGAAATGTAGACAATATCTTTCCCTGATTTTTGAAAATGGTGAAGAAATCTTGTCAAACCAGATGTAAGAAGAAAAACTATAACATTGAAATAAGCCTAAAATTTGGCAGGAACAACCTTAAAGTAGTTAGAGCCTGACAGTGACTTGGAAAGACAGTAATGAGAACTAGAGACACATACTCTATGACCACTCCTGAGACTCTGGGATTTGATGTATTAACATTGGCAATTCTTGCATGCCTACTTATGCCAATAGAATGATTGAAATTGAAATTCATTCCATTTTAGTGCTGGTGGAATCACTTTTAGCTATGAATTTAATGGTGGAATTAGAAACAGTAGGGGGCTATGAAAAATAAGAACTGTCTGTAGGAAGAAGTCATTTCTTAAGAGTTTAACATCAAGGTTTTTGTCCACTCTTCATAGTGGCAGGATTAACTTGACACCTAGCTTGCATTTTCTCTCATGGATTGAAGCCCATGTCACTCAACTGTTCTACTGTAGATAGTAATAAAGATGTTGAAAATATCCAGAGTAAGCACATGCTGGTGTTTGTGATGGTGATAATGAAAATAATGACGATGTTGATGGTAGTGATACTGATGATGGTGATAGTGGTGAGATAATGATGGTGATGTTGATGGTGATGGTTTTAGTGATGATTGTAATGTTGATGAGGCTGGTGATTATAGTGGTGATGGTGATAGTGATGATGAGGATGGCTGTGATAATGATGGTAATGCTTGTGGTGTGATAGTGATTGTGATGACAGTGATTGTGATGATGTTGATAGTGATGGTGTAGTGATAGTGATGGTGATGATAATGAATGTGATGGTAAAGTAGTGGTGATGACAGTACTGCTGCTGCTACTGCTGATGGTGATGGTGAGAGATTATGGTAGTTATGATAATGATAGTTATGATGATGGTGATGATGAGAATGATGGTGGTGTTAATGATTATAGTGATGATGGTGAAGGTGGTGATGGTGATAATAGTGGTGATGATTTTGGTGACACTATGACAATGGTGATAATGAAGGTAATTATCATACTGGTGTTGATGATGGTGATAAAAAAGGTAATGATGATGATGGTGAAGATGATAGTGATGGTTGTATTTATGATGGTGATGATTATGATGTCAATAATAATAATTATGAGATAGTGTTGATAATGGTGCTGTAGTTGATTATGATGATGATGATGATGTTGGTGGTTGTGATAGTGGTGATGATAATCATGGTAGCTAATATCCAATGGGTTCTTACCACATGTGTACTTACTATGCACCAGGCACTGTATTAAAGGCTTTGTACATGTTATCTTCTTTAATCTTCCTGAAATCCTCATAAGGTACAGACTATTATTATTCTTATTTTATTATAAAAAAATATTAAAATTTAGAGGGTTAGAAAAAGTGCCTCAGGATACTCCAAAATCTGCTTAATCCACTCAAGGTCTATAGCCATGACACAGAAAAACTGTGAATAAAAGACAGAGATTATGATTGATTCAGTCAGTCGCCACTTGTGATTTTAGCCATCTTTTTTCTTTTTATCATGGCTCACTTCTACTCATAACCTGCAGAGATGAGGGACATCGTGTATGCTCAAGGCTAGTCTAGACATATATACCAGCTTCACTCTCCACCATCCCACTTTTCCTTCTTCATAAATAATGCAGAAAGAGATCATTTTGAGTTTATCTCTTTATTTTTATCCACTGCAGTTTCCTTGTCTGGAGACAGGGGAAGTAAGATTATTTTCGACCATCTCTGAAGACTACTGTAGAACTGGACCCAAAAGGGACTGGGAAGTAAGATTTTATTTCTAAAGTTAATATAGACTATTAATGTAAACCAGGACATGCGTCATCTTTTCCCACACCTCAGTTCACTCAATCTATACTACTTTTTTCCTAATTATTTGTCAGGAATTCTGAAATATCAGGCAATGATATGCATGTACTGCTCACTTCCTCTACTTGAATGTCTCTTACCCAGATATCTGCAGAGCTCACTCACTCACATCTTAAGGTATTTTATACAATGTATTTTCCTCAATGGGCACTCTATTTCACATGCACACAAACTACAGATTCCCAACTCTGTTTGCCTGGATTTATTTTCTCCCACAGCATTTACTGCCATCAGATACACAATGCACTTTGCTTATCTGTTTATTTTCTGTCTGCACCTAATAGAGTATAAGCTCCACATGGGAAGGCATTTTTGTCTATTTGCTTCACTACTGTAGCCCAAGCATCTAGAAAAATGTCAGGCACACAGATGCTGCTCAATATATATTAGTTAAATGCAGGATCCACCCGATGTGGGCGGTTAATATAGGCAGTGATTTAAATAACTTTCAAGTCATAACCAAGATTTCTGTCAAGATGGAGTAACAGGAGTGGGTATATATACTCTCCCACCTGAAACAACTGAAAAATGATAAAATATATGAAACAACAATTTTAAGACATTGGACAACAGGCATCACAATCAGCAATTCCTGAGATAGAATAGAAATCACATGAGTCCTAGGAGCGATATTCCAGATGTCAGTGCAGGGAGGGAAACTGAGGCCAAATTCAGTGTATCCTGGAGCTGAAAGAAAAGAATGAGGATGTGAGAGAGCTCAAGGTAGGTAGAGTGCATGGGGTAGAGTTCTGGAAAGAGAATTCTGCTAGAGCAAGAGCTGCAAAGATCTCTGGAGAGATTCCTGCCCGCCATGCTCAGCAGAGCAGAGGTCTTGTCCGGTGTGCATGTAAGGACACTGAACATCAGAGAAGTCCCAGAACACACAGGAGCAGGAATAGAGCCAGGAGAAGTCTGTATTCCCAGCAACCAGAATAGAAAAGTTGTGTAATCAGTGGGACATTGTGTAGAGAATCAGAAGGGCATCACCTCAATAGTGAAGCAAATTCAGCCCCAGACTGAAGGTCACCCAAGCACCACACCATGAAGCTTAGAAGCAAGGATTGAGAGAGTTAAGGTGTTCCCACATAGTTTAACTGAAATCCAGGGGTTGGGGAGGAAGGCTTGAAAGTATTTATAGGAATATAAGAATATTCAGCACCCAAAAAGGCAAAATTTATAAAGTCTGACAACCAACAAAAAATGACCAGGCATGCAAAGAAACAGAAAATCCTCCACATGGAGGGGCAAATCAATCAATGACAACATGCCCCAAAATGACACAAATGATATCATTAATAGACAGGACATTAAAACAATTATTATAACTATATTTCTTATGTTCAAGAAATTAAAGGTTGAAAATTTTAAGAAAACATATGGAAGATATAAAAATGATGACAGCCAAACGTCTGTGTGTAATTTGAGATCTTGAAGAGAGAGGGAGAGAACAAAAATATTTGAAGATGTATCTTGAAAAATTCCAAAATTGATTAAAAAAACTATAAGCCCACAGATTCTAAAGCTCAACAGAACTCTAAGATAGAAATATGAAGAAAACTATCTCAGGGTGCATCGTAATCAAATTGCTTTAGGTCCTGGTTGGGTGGCCCAGTTGGATGGAGCATCAACCCATACAACAAAAAGATTGCGAGTTCGAATCCCCATTAGAGTACATGTCCAGGTTGCAGGCTCAGTCCCTGATAGAGGGTGTGCAGGAGGCAGTTGATTGATGTTTTGCTCTCACATTGATGTTTCTTCCTCTTCTTCTCCCTTCCTCTTGCTCTAAAAGTCAATAAAAAATATTTTTTAAAATCCATAATTGAACTTCTTTGAAAAACATGTGCTCTTCAAAACTTACAAATATCAAAGGTCAAACCACAAATTGCAAAATGTGTATCTGACAAAGTACCTATATCTAGACCATGAAAACAACTTCTATAGACCAATAGTAGAAAGACAAAATCTAATTAAAATTGGGCACAACATCTGCACAGACACTTCACTAAGGTATAAATATGGGTAACAACCAAGCACAAGAAAGATACTCAGCATCATTAATCAGGTAAATTCAGGATAAAACCACAGAATTCCCACTGGAATGAGTGTTTAAAAGACTGACCATCCCACGGGCTGGCAAGGATGCAAAACCACTGGACCCTCACACACCTCTGGTGGGAATGGGACTTGGCACAGCCACTTTGAAAACAGTTTGGCAGTTTCTTAAAAGTTATACCTACACCTCCTGTATAATGAGGTGCTCTACTTCTAGGCTTTTATCCAAGAGAAATGAAAGCATAATTATACAAAGGTTTGAACCCTAATATACAATAATTATTAGAAATTATTCAGATGTCCATAAATACATGAATAGATAGACAGAGTGTGGTCTATCCATGCAATAGAATGTTGTTCAGCAATAAAAATTATAAAGTTTTAAAATGAGGAGTGACAAAAGAATGATAATGAGTGGAGAGGAAATCAGTCAGAGAAAAAAGAGCATGAACTATATATTTTTATTTTTGTAAAATCTAGAAAATGCAAATTCATCTATGGTGACAGGAAGCAGATCAATGATTGCCCAAGATCCAGAGTGGGATTTCAGAGAAAAGAGAAAGATCTCAAAAAAGGGCATTTTGGTGGTGATGGACAAGTTCACTGTCTCAATTACGGTGATGGTTTCAGGGGTACACGCTCATATCAAAACTCTTGGAATTGTAATTTAGATATAAATGTGTGCAGTCTATTGGGTGTCAATTATATTTTTAAGAAGATGAAGTGTTTATTTAACTTGTTAATTTGAAGTTCAAATTCAACCCTTAGGTCTACCAAGGCACACTTTTCACTCAAATTTGCCTCACTATCGGGAGGAGGAGGAATGTATATCTGGGGGTGTCCAGCCGGTGCCAGGCTCTGTGATTGGCACTCCAGGGGAAGCCACACAGCTTTATAAGATGTACCCTGTCCCCAGCCAGGAAAGGTGAGTCTCCATGAGGACAGGAGCTTATCCACATCACACACAGAGAGAGGAGGTCTGGGGCCTGGTGTGCTCCTGTCCAGGGCTGCAGAGCTGAGTGGAGTTGAGAACTGGACTTCCTGTGAACACAGTTTTATTCTATTTGGCTGGAGAAATGCCTTAGCCAGGTGCGGACCTGGCAGTAAGGCCTAAGAAGGAGGGCTGCCTCTTTGTCTCGCATACAGTGTGGCCAAGAGATTGGAGGCTGACCTGCATCAGACCCACAGCCTTTAGTTGAGAGAGGCAGGGGCACTAATTAGGTGCCCTCAAGGTCACTGCCAAGGGTGCAGACCTACAGGGCTGACCCGTCCTCACAAGAGGGCGTGGGAAACGGGGCTTCAAAGGCATCAGGAAATTTATTGTGGTCACAGTCATGGGCAGGCTGGTTTACAAGAGACACAAATGCTCGGGGAAGAAGGCCCGTAAATTATGTCTCGATGTCTCTCTGTGCCTTGGCAGTCTGTCTCATTAGCTCTCACAGACAGCAATTAACGTGCACCCGGAGCCTAATTCCAGGGCAGACCTCTCTGAGTCTTAAATGAGCGCCATAAACAAATGATTTGTATCCCATAATTGGGAACAAAATGCAAACTCACAAGCGACTATTAAAAACATTGTTATTTAACTGACATGCAAGAAGGCTATTAATAAAACTGGGACGGAGCAGTCAGCACACCCGTCAATCATCCACAGCCTCCTCCCGCGTCCTGCCCAGAAGGAAGGGTGTTGGTTACCTGAAGAGTTGTCCATGCTGCACATACCCCTCACCCCCTCTTGTCTTTATAAAGCTGGCAGGAAATGTGACCGTATCTGTTTGGATTGAGTTTGTAAAATACAACCTCAAGGCCAA
The DNA here is from genome assembly GCF_027574615.1 of Eptesicus fuscus. Classification (NCBI taxonomy): domain Eukaryota; kingdom Metazoa; phylum Chordata; class Mammalia; order Chiroptera; family Vespertilionidae; genus Eptesicus; species Eptesicus fuscus. Next base: position 84,771,317 of record NC_072476.1, on the reverse strand, counting down.
TGCTCCCATTTTTCTCTGCCTCTCTGGCTGCTGGGCCTCAAAGGAACTTGGGATCCAGAAGAGTTGGGTGCTGGGTGCTGAGATCTTCCTCCCCAGCTCAGATTTTGCAAAACTCACAGCTCTTTAATCCTTACTTTAGTACTTATGCCTCCAAAATGCTCCAAGTCCTGATTGTGAGCTATTTTTTATTGTGCCTATGGGATTACCACCTGTAACAATAAACTAGCTTCAATTTGTTTAAATGTGTTTCAAGCACCTGTGTTCCCCTAACTCTGCACAAGAGGCCAGTCACACCTGTGCTCCACAAGCCGGTTTTCTGGAGGAGACCTGCAGGCACTGATACAGGGATGGGAGAGGAATGAGGCCACTGAGCCATCAGCCCAAGGGGCCAGAGGTTCTGAATCTCTGCTCCTCAGTGAGGCTCTGGGTTCCGGGGCAGAGGCATAGAGGGATGGTGTGGAGCACACCCTACAGGGTATTCTGTTCACCGTGCCCAAGTTCACATGCACTGAATTGTCCTGAACCCTCCAGATGGCTCTGAGATGTGACTGCTCAGAGTCTCCCTGTGACCCCGGCTCTGCCCTGGGTCGGCCTGGACCCGGCCTTGTCTTGGAACATCTGAGAAGGTGGGAAAGACTCAGTTCATTGAAGGGATGTGGAATCACCTTGCAGCAAGGCTGGCCTGTAAAAATCCTCCATGTGAGCATCTGACCTGTGATAACAAGCCTGCCCTCACAGCTGGACCAGCTGGGCACAGCCAGAGCAACACCCACCAGCTGGTTCCCTATGATGTGGCACCCACCAGCTCCAGGCCACATTGGAGCTGTGGACATAGTGCGGGAGGGCCAGCACACGCATAACCCATGAGGTGATGGAGGTGGTCAAGGAAGATACAGGGGTGAGGCAGGAGATAAAGGCAACTATGAACTCATGCATTTATGTGGGGGAAATGCCCATGTACTTACCCTCACATGTGCACAACTGGCCCCAAAATTGTCACATCCAGCTTTGCAGGCTCATCCCCTAGGCCTGGCTCCTTCCCACCCTTGGTGTGCCCACAGCCCTACCTCTGTAGTCAGGTGGCCATGGAGGTCCTCATTCCACTGGCCTTTGCCTTTCCATACAGAATTTAGGAATCAGGAAATACTCCAAGACCCTAAAGAACAGAGGAGTAACTGTCACCCTCAGAAACTGCCGTGGGCTGGGACAGGAGGGAGGCAGAGTGGCTTCCCGCCACCATCAAATCATTTGCTGAGGCCCAGCCATTCTATGGATGCATCTGGAACCTCACACGACTGAGCCTAGCCTGCCCCAGGGTTGAGGGTGAGACAGGATAAGGACTGGGATAGTGTGAATGCCCCTGGAGAACTCACCACCTCCCCCAGAAGGAAAGTCCACTATGAGTCAGCCCTGGACATGGGACAATGAGCGGTCACCAGGGCTGGGCTGGAGCTGGAGGCTAGCAGAGCAAAGACAGCCTCCATGACTATGAGAATCTCACATCCAAAAGGGGGCAGGAGGTACCTGGCAGAAGACACAGAGAACCAGAATTCAGGGCCCAGAAACTGAGACACCCCTCCTTCTAGGCACCGATGTCACGAGATCACACTCCAGAGGAGAAAACTCGGTTCTCATCTTCCACACACATACTGGGTACTGTGTCTTTTCCAGTCCCGGTTCTGTCAGCTGCTGGCTAGATGTAGCTACATATCTATACAAGCTTTCTGTACAGCGGGTGGGTTAAATCATTTGCTTAAAGGCTGTATTTCATTCACATTCAAATTCAGTTGTTTGAAATAAATTTACTTTTAAATAAATCATATGATGTATGCATTACAAATCACAGTCATTATGCTTAGGGAAAATGACAGGCACCGACTTACAAATAAATCAGGCATTTTCCCAGCGAGTGATTAAATGATACATTGGCATTGATGTTCGACTCCCTTTTTATCCGGAATTCCATCTGCAGTAGTCAACGCACCTTCAGAAGGTCCGATCCCGCGGCAGCCACCTCGCCGTGCCCGGGCAGAGCCAGCTCTCTGGGGTACAAGTCAGAGCGCTGCACCCCATGTTTCTTTCATTCTCTGCCCAGTTCACCTACTTGTTCCAAGGAACAAAGAGAAGAGATGGAGAGATTTCCACACTATTTAGGGCCCATAAACTGTGTAATTTCATGTTTTCCTCTTCTCGTTTCTTGGAACCCATTTCAATGCCTCAGGTCACAGCAGCACCAGTAGGGATTTATCTTACACAAAAAACAGTCAAGAAGCAAACAAATGGTAATTGTCAGCTTAAATAATTAAGAAAATTGATTAACAAAAATGTTCTTAGGATATTCCTAATTTCTGCTTCACTGTGTTTTAAACAGTATAAGGAAAACTCCAGAAAAAAGTAACGGTTATCTTAAATCTGATTAAAACCAGAGGGACTCAGAGAGAGAGACAGACAGAGATACAGAGACAGGGAGACCTACAGAGAGAGACATAGACAAAGGAGACGGGAAGCAGAGAGAGACATTCAGAGAAAGGGAAGAGGGGCGCTCATTTCCCCTACATCGCTAGCTCCCAGGCCAGTCCCAGCCCAGCAGCAGCAGCACCTGGAAACCTGTTGGAAATACAAATTCTCACCTCCCTCAACCCTGACCTGACGAATCTAAAATTCTAAGAGCAACCTGGGTTTAACAGCCTCCAGGAGATCCCAATGCATTTCCCCATTTGGGATCCACGGCCCTAAGTCTGGGCTGGCCTGGCCTGCTTGCAACCCTGGCTCTGGTCATCTGTCCCTCTCTTCCTGCCAGGCCCGGCGGGGTTCAGAGGGAGGTGGCCCAGCCCGGGCATGGTTGGGATAGAATAGCTCTCCCAGCTGGCCACTCAGAGGTGCCACAGGCTGCAGGGCCACCACCATCCCACCACTGCTCCCAGACTGGCAGGAAGTCGCAGGGAGTAGGAGAGGGCCGCACCCTGTGAGTGAGGCTGTGCTGCTGCCTGCAAAGCCGACAGGGGAGTCCCTAGGAGGCCCTCTCTCACAGGTTGTACTTCAAACACCTGCCTGGGAATAGCCCGGGAAACATTTGAAATGCTGGTTCTGATGGACCATGCTGTGCCCTGCTTTGCTGGGTTTCTGTGCCGAACTTCAGAGAAAATGCCACCTGCGGCCTGGGGTGGCTACTCATGAGGACAAAAGAAGGCTGGGAGCAAACAGAATCTACCCCAAAGCCATTGCCTGCTGAATCAATTTAGAAATGTAAGACATTATAATTAATATGTTAATCACAAGTGGATAAAATAACATGAACAACAATAAAACAATCATACAAATGTTCTTAAATAAATAATTAAGAAGTATAGGTACATAGAGAGTGCTTTAGACAATCTGGTGAATTGATGCTAAAAAGATGAACTGGAGGAAGCAGGACATTTGGGAAGCATGATGACATGGCCTTCAGGACACTGAACTGCTATAATTCAATAATAATTGATTGTCACAATAATCCAGTCAATGAGTCTGCAGCCCCTGGACAACACCTGAACAACATCCTGCTCCTGAGTGAAGCCCTGTCCCACGCAGGCAGAGAAACCGCCAGGTCCTGCACCCAGCACCACACATACGCCGTCCATCAACGTTCTTCCCGATCATGTAAAGCTTTAAATGTAACCCAATATGGGTGCAAAATACTAGGAAAAATATCCGTGAAGGTTTATATGAACTTAGAATTGAGGGAGATATTTCTAAACACATCAACAACTGCAGAAACTGTCCAAATATTAACTTCATGGGTTTGACTAAATAAAAATAAAATTCTACAGCACATGGAAGAGCACAGGAAATAGAGATAAAGACAGAACTGTGAGAGCACTTCCTCCACCACTGGCAGGGGAGGGCCGACGCCCCACCACCTGTCCCTCAAACACAACGGGAAGACTTGCAGCAGAAAAACAAGCAAGTGTGTAATAAAAGTCAGTTCATTAAAAAAATGTCAGAAAACACGGGTGGGCATAAATATTGGAAAAAAGCGCCCATCCACATCACACTAACTGCATCAACGTAGGAAGGAGATGGAAGAAAAATAAAATATACGCAGCCATGAGAAATGATGTTCTAGAAAATTATAGGATGGCTGTTCGATGTATTTTTAAGGGATAAAGTTTACAAAGCAATGTAAAAAAAGTGCTACATGTCTGCTACTATACATCTGAAAAAAATAGAGAACATGATTATTCAGTGATTACCTCTATCATTTCCACCTGATGTCTATTTGACAACCTGATGACATTTTATAGTTCCCTTATCACAGGTATACTAAGAAAAACTAAAGACGATGATAAAAGACAAAGACTTCTAAAAGTTCTATTTAAATCCTCTGGCGGATGATGGCGTCCTAGAAAATGTGTCTCAGACCCCACCAAGCGTCTGAAAAAATCCTGGTCTTGCCTGAAAACACAACCTTCTCCCCCATCCCTGCTCCAACCAGATTTTCATGGCGGAAATGCATAGCCCTGCTCTATCAGCACTCACAGGGAGAAGGCAGAAGCACCGGGACACACTGGGAAGCTAATGTGGATGTGCGCGTGTAAAGGATTACTGCTAATATTACGCAGCTCAGAGAATCCATAGAAAGGGTGCCAAGACAGATTTGGTGGGTAAGTATCTGTTCACTCTAATTGTCTGGATTTTTAGAGTCTCTAGAAGTGACTCTCAAAGAACTTTCACGGTCCTGCTGCTCTTCGGTGACTTTTAGACAAGTCCCCACGGAGGAGAGCCCTCGTCTGGGTAAACAGTCTAAATCTCCCTCCTGTCACAACGTGGCTGCGCTATAAATAACCCAGCCTTCCGCGTCTGTGCAATTCCATAATTTCTCTGTCTTCCCCAGGGCTGAGTGCTCCTTCTACAAATCGCAGCCGAGAGCCATGTGACGCCAGTTTGCAGAGTCCCCAGACCATGCCGACTCCGGGACCGCAGATAAGATGAACAGCCCGTGCACGGTCGCTCTCTGCTGCGGCCTCTGATTCGTGGACTCGGGGGCTCCGGAGGCACGCAGCGCGATTGCCAACAGGCTTCACTGAAATGAAAACATCATTTTTCCTTCCGTCCATCTCAGGGAAGTCTGAAACTGCCTCTGATAATTAATCCACCGAGGGAAATCAATACCACCACTGGGCGAAGACGAAACAACCCATAGCAGAATAAACTTTTCAGTGACGCTTCAGCAGTTTCTCAAGCACATGGTGTTCGCTGCAGACACGGAGCCTAAATAAATGTTGCTTTCTCTCCCCCCAAATAATCCCGCCCGAAAAGCCAATTACCCCAAACCGTTTTATGTTGTGCTCCACTTTTGTTATAAAGACAGTCTTTGTTCTCCAGAGGTGGACCCGTCGGCTGCCTTTCTCCCATTAGGTACAGAAATGAGCCTACAATCTGATAGCTGCAAGTAGACGGAAAGAAATAGGTTCGGATGTGAATGATGGATGAGGATGAAAAAAAAGTCAGGTTTGTCCTGTGGGCCATTCATAAATCCAGTGTGGTTTTTGGTTTGTCTGCTTTGTTTTCTTTTTCTGGTTTTGGTTTTTAGTTTAGCTTTTGCTTTTTTACTATAACTTTGCCTTTCGAAAGCCAGGCGGAGCCAGCAGCAGACACTGGTCAGGCTGCTGCTCCGCACAGTGTCTCAGCGTCACGGCGGCAGAGGAATGACCTTTAGGTCATTGGTTCATAACAGGCGATGGAGTGAGTGGTCAGTTGTTTGAAGGACCACGATTCATGGAGGGATGAAGTTTGAACTGAATGTGAATTCAAGATGACACATCATTCAGCTTTAGTGAGAGATGTATCACAATGACCAGCCTCTTGGATCAGCTGACGCCTAATTCAACTCAGGCAATTTTGGCCACCAGATCTTCTGTGAGTAAAGAGGAAGGGAGCCTGTGTTTGGCACGTCACCTAGTCTCCTTCATCAATTCTCACAGTGACACTTAGGGCAGATCTCTCTTCGCTCCTGTGTGCGGTCAGGCTGCCAGGTTCTGCCTCTTGCTGGCTTCGCAAGCCTGGGGCAAGTTGCTGGCCCTCTCTGTGCCTCAACTTCCTTTTCTATAAGAATAATACCTCCCTCCTGGGGTTGCTACGGGGATTAATGAGGTATTGTATGGAAGGGGGCTTAGAACACAGCTTGCCATGTGCCAAGAGATAGAGATATGCTAGTTATCACAGTTGTTACCCCAGAAAGACCAGGTCACTTGCTCAACTTTACCCTGAGGATGTGTCCAAAGAGAACTTGACCGTGTTATGCAGAATCAAAACTCCGTGCTCTTTCCACTATTTCTAGAGTTAGAGAGAAGATGAAAGAAAGCCTGGGCATAAGCTTGCCTTAAAAATGGCCTGTGAGGCAGGTGAGGCTGTGAATTCTCTCAAAAACAGAGGGTCTCTCTGAAGAACAGAGCCAAATGCAGCCGACACGCTGTGGTTTCTCTCTTCCAGGGTTCCTTCTATGCACTGACTTTCCAATCAAGTTTCCCGTTATAAAACTAATATGTTTTAAATTTTTAAAATATGGGGGGGGAGACAAATACAGAGGACACACGTTCAAAGCCCTGACTAAACAGAGAGAGGAGATTTCCCACTGAAAGCCGCTGTGACGTCCCTTCAGTCCTTCCTGTGTGATCCTGGGCATCGGGTCTGAAATTCTTTGTAATGGATGTAAGTAGGCAACCATAGGCAGTTGAGCCACGAATTAAATGTGGTTCTGAACTGGCTGTCTAATCTGTTGACTTTGAAAACCAGCAGCAGGACAAAAGTTCATCTCCGCTGGGAAAAAGGAGCATCATCTTATGTAGAGACAACGCTTCCTGCTCAACCATGTCTGTTTTCATCCTGGGTACCAGAAACGTATTTGCAGAAGTAATATTTTTCCTGAGGTGTCCACCAGTCTGATTCCTCAGGTAAGAATTCTGGGATGAAGTTTGTCAGCGACCCTTTACACCTCCCCCTTCACACAGCGATTTCAGAGTTTTACATTTGCGCTGTGCAAAAAGGCAGTGGGCCGCAGTAATGCTTAAAAGGAGATGGCGTTAATTATCCAGAGATATCCTGAGCTACAGGGTAATTCATTGGTTGCACCTCCGTTCCTTGCAAAAGGCATTTGAGGAAGATATTACACGTCTCAGAGCAAAGGGCTCAGTTCATTATAACTGACGTGCAGAGAGTCTGCCTCTGAGATTTCTCTCCACTCCTTCCTCCTTTCGACACACTGAAGTTTTCCCTGGAGTTCAGAACAGATTGAAATGATTTTGGAATCTCCCTCTGGGGAGACGTGAAAGCTCTTTTCTTAGCAGAAGTTGGTTTTCCACTATTGATCTGCTGGCTGCTCACCTATAGCTGCAGTGCCCCGGTACCAACGGTTAATTTATGAGCCAGTTGGCAGCAGGGCTGACTCCAGTTACAATCATTATCTTGACAAATACTGCAAGCACCAAGCAGAGCACGCCCGCAGCGCTGGTGCTCTTCCTACACCTTCCCTGTCCCCAGAGCGGGAGAGCCTGCATGGAGCTGCTCGCCCAGGCCCCCCTGCCACGGTCTCATGGGTCTCGGAGGCCCCACATTTGCAGCTTCATCTCCAGATCAGAAGGAAAGAGGCCAGGAGGAAATCATGAGGTGGGCAAGCGATCAGGCGGAAGGAGCTCAGGGGATGCCCCTCAGAAACACACCAGGGTCCTCAAGGAGCTAAAGGGGTCACAAGGGAAGAACAAAGCTGGGCAAACTGCCCAGAACCATGGCCCCAGCAAGGACTCCAGTATGGCACGTTGGAGAACCCGACTGCCATCTAGGGCCCTGTCCACAGCAGCCCCTGATTGTGCAGGAGAGATACCTCCCTCCCACACGCGTCCTTGCTTCTCACCCACCCTGGACAATGGCCAGGAGCCTGGCCAGGGAACCCGTGTCCCAAATGGGTGGACCCCAACTTGATGGATACGTGCTGCCCAGGAGCTGCCTCAGTTCCCTCCGTGCAAAGGCTGTTATTCTTCTGCTACAAGTGGCAGTCGTGTCTGAGTGCTCCGGTTTGTGAGGCTTTGGCCCGCCTTGTCCACTTAAAAGATCATTCATCACCACCCCAGTTTATAAATCAAGGCGGCCTGCTCACTGCGCACCACGATGAGGTCGAAGCGCCCAGAAGTACTTAGCCAATTCCCAGCCCCGGCCCGGCGTGCCTTTCTCTCCGCCTCCAGCAGCCAGACCATCCATCATCCCGCATGCACCGAGGCAGAATGACGCTGACAAAAGAATGCCTGGGAGCCAAACAATATGATCCGTTAAGACTCGGGGACGGGGAGCTCTTTAAAATTTCCAACCAGTCCCTTAGCCTTTTGTGTTAACAAAACCTATTCATTTCAGGATTTGGCAGTTCAAATTATTTCAGACAAGACCTCAAGACAAATGGTTATTTGATAGAGTCACACAAGCACAAGTGGCAGCCAGGGGGAAATGGATGCTGCTGCTGGCGGGCGGGCACTGGGAAGGTGAATGGGGGCGGGGCCCTGGATGCCCTCACCACTGCCTGCGCTGCTTTCCAGAAACGGGACAGTTTCTAGAAACCTTCAATAACAGTTCTCCAGACCATGTGGGGTCTGAGAGGGTCTAGGGCACAGATTATGTTTTAGTCGTTTCCGTGACCAGCCAAAGTCAAGACAGCAATTATGTCCTTCCTGTGCTGTATCACCCGCTGAGCTGCCTTTTACATATTTCAGACAGGATTTCTTTTATTTCCTGCAAAGAGGAACATAAACTGTTCTTTGTCCCGAAGAAAGAGGGAGCAAGGAGTCTAAGTGGAGCAGACAGCTTCCATCACCCCTCATGCTCTCCGGAGTGACTTGCAAAGGCTGGAGAATTGTGTTTGAAGCAATGTAATGACGTGTGATAATTTACTGTCTGCACATCAATGAGAAGCACATCTGGGGTGGTAATTTCTGCGGGCTGCCGTTGGAGGGGCGACGTGGCTGTGAGGGAGGAGAGAGAAAGGACGGAAGGACCTTGCTCAGATTTCTGGATTCAGAGACGAATGAAGGCGTAATTGTGAAGAGCAGGTGCAGGGCCCTGCCGGATAGTATCTTCAGTTTGCTTCCCCATCAGTCTTGCATGAAGGGCCCCTACCACACATCCAACCTTGGAATCACGGGATCCCTGGGACGCAAACAGTAGGGGAGAGAGTCGGGAGCCAGGGCATGGGCCTTTCATTGGAAAACTGACATGGCAGCACGCTAAATATTTAAACCTCAGGTTGCCCTGAACGAAGGAAAAACCACATCTGGAAAGAAAAAACAGCATTTGTGCTTGACTACCGACGCCATGTCAAAGGATGCGGGTGTCGTGGGAATTAGTGATCACCACGGTTATAGATCAGCCCAGGACAAATGAAGCGCCCTCTCACACACAGCGTTTCCCTGGTTCTCTCCTTTTGAGCTAAAAGGAAAAACAGTGACATTTTCTTACTTATTAATTTCAAAGATTTATCTTCTTGGAAAAACTGGACGAAGGTGGTACTGACTTACCCTCCACAGGAATAAGCACAAGCTAGTGGCTGCAGACAGACTCAGTGCAACTGAGCCTCTTACCCAAACAGACAAGCGTGGTCCTGTGGTCCCCACAGGCTCACATTCCCTGTGCCCGCTGAGGGACAGGGACCAGGGTGGCATCACTCACCAGGATCATGTCAAAATAAATAGGTGGCTTCTCTCAATCTCCCCAGCAGCCCTCCTTTCCCAGCCCCACCCTCATTCGTCCTACCTCTCTGGACATTGCTTGCATCTGGAAAATGAGCCACGCTGTCCAGGAAGTCTGTTCCATGTCTGCACTGACTATAAAAATAGCACTTTCCCCAGCAAGCCTGTTGTGTAGCCGTCTTCGTCTGTTGTTCTGAGAGGAGACTTCAGAATTGCCTGATGGGGTTCGTGTGCAGAGCCCAGGGCACCGTCGCGTCCAGATCTGCACTGCTGGTCCTCGGTGAAGTGGCTGAGCTTCCTACTTTACAGTATGTGTAACAGCCTTTCAATGAATGCCAAGCTGTGAAGATCACTAAGTTAATCTTCCTATTTTCCCCTGGACTGAGGGATGGGTGGTCCACACTGGGTTCAAACAGGCCCATCAGGCCCTTTCGCCACTCAGAACTTACGGCAGAGTGGTGAAGCCAGAGCTCTTCAGCCCCCCCACCCCACACAAAGTCCTGCAAAATCCATCAGTGCTAAGTCCACTCCCCCACATGCCTCCTCTTTTCCCCAACCTGCTCAGGGTAAGGATGGGGATGAGACTATCAATGATTTTAAAACATTGAAGTGTTGCCTTTTTACTATAATTTGTCATTATCAAATATTCAGAGTCCCCATTGGCTAATGTAAAGAAATAAATATCTAACAATGAAGTTCTAAGCATCCATACAGTGTTTGCTTCTTCATTGCTACATAACAAATTACCACAAATACAGCCGCTTAAGACCACGTGGTTCTGTGGGTTTGTGACCTCCTGATTCTGTGGGTCAAGGAGTGCAGCTGGCTGAACTGGGCCCTCTGCCCAGGGCATCACCAGCCTGCAATCTAGGTGGACCAAGTTCTCAACTGGAGGCTGGGCTGGTGAAGAATCTGCTTCCAAGCTCATTCTGGGTGTTGGCAGAATTCGTTTACCTGTAGCTGTCTGAGGGCCCCCTTTGGCTGGCCTCAGCTGGGGTCCCCCTCAGGTCCTCAAGACCACCCAATTCCTTACTGTGTGTGGTCACCCAACAGGGCCACTTACTTCACCAAGTCTGCAAAACTCTCTCTGAAGTGAGCTGAGATGTAAGGTAATATACAGATCAGCCTAGGATAAAGGAAGCACTTTCTCACACAGGGCGTTCCCCGAGTTCTCTCTTCTTGAGCCAGCACCCTTCCCTGTGGGCCAGCAGAGCAGGTCTGGACAGGACATGGCCCCTCACAGTCACAGATATAAGGTAGCAGTTACAGGGGATGGCCCATCCCCTTTGCCACATTCTATGACTGGAAACCAGTCCCAGGACCCAGCCCACACTCCAGTGTCAGAGACTACACAAAGGCCTGAAAGCAGGAGGCAGAGGTCATGGGGTCATCTTTGGGTCAACCTGCCTACTACACAATGAGCTGTTTCCCCATAAATGCCTGCCTCCCCATGTATTTAAGGCAGGTCTTTTACAGAGCTTGGCTCTAGGGTCTTCTCAGTCTCCATGTCAGCCAGAGGGTGACCCTGCCCCTTGGACCATAAACTGGACAATCTGGTCAGCCAGCTCATGATAGTGGTCTCTCAGCTCACCCAACTAGTGGGTGGTAATTTTTCTGATGGTGGAAGGTCTCGCCCTGAGTTTGCAAAAATCACACCTGTGAAGTTCAATAAAGCAAAGCGCAATAGAATAAGGTAAGTCTGCCTAGAGGCCTGCATAGAGCACTCTGCTCATAAGATACTGCCAACAGTTAACTTGGGTGATCTGTGGCAGCACCCAGGTGAGCAGGGTGGGAGCTATTTCCTCCAACCTCACTAAGCACCTTTAGGGATGGAGCCCAGGACTCGGCCTGAACAAGCTCTCAAGTCTGAGAACCACTGGCCAAGATGGGAGCCTTGTTACAAACATGTGTATACACATGTGTGCATGTGCACACTCAAGCACACACATGTGCTCACACACATGCATGTGCACGAGTGCAAGAAAATGCAGCCCTGTGACAGGTGCTATCTCCATTCCACATGGACCACACTGAAGACGTTGTCCACATAAAGTGTCTCTTACATTTTCATTTTAGTGGTATTTAATGATTTTATGGCATTATATTATTATTAGGTATACTTTTGTGAAAAAATTATAGACCAAGGAGCAGCAATTATGCACAGGGTATAAATTACAAAGTTATAAAACAACTTTTACAGACATATTTAGTTATAAGGACAGAGAGTAAGTTGCAGCATCTTTATTTGTCTATTGGAAGTTGAAAGAAATATCTATGCTCCTTTTAATCTTTACAAAATACAGTGGGAACTTCATCAAGTCCATTAACTTTATTAATCAGGGAAAACTCTTTACCTGTGAGGATTCAGGGAAAAAGTCAGGATTCAGTGGCCTGTGGGTTCAGTTGCCTGTCCCATGGACGGAGACAGCATTAAGCCTGGCTGCTCCCTGTTCTGTCTTAGGGTCCATGAATTTCTGCTTTGAGTCTGTGCCCCAACCTCAATGGTGTTACCTCTGGCCTGGCCTTAATTTTGAATCTGGAGTGGACCAGGGGGGCCTCAGCTGATATCAGAATGAGGAGGTTCTTCTGCGATGTCACATGCTTTACAAATAACCATGATTTGAATTCTTGTATTGCCCCCTGTGGGGGTTATAGCAGAAAGTAGGAGCATGGGAAGCCACCTGTGAACAGAAACCAAGCTCACTTGTAAAGAAGTGTCTAGAACTTTAGTAAAAGCAGCCATTAAAGATGGCACCAAAATCAAGTCAGAAAGGAGAGGGGAAAAGGAAACTATTGCTGTGGATGTGCTTGTCATGCTCTCAGTCCCCAAATACTGAGTCATCTTTCAAGTGCCATGCACTGGTCCTGCAGCTTCTGGCCATTAGGCCATCAAGACAGCAGATCAGTGGGATAAGTCCCTCCAAGGATGAGTCAGGGGATCCAGGTGGTTGGGAGCATAGGGCAGGTCTGTGGCTGGAGGGCAAAGTAAGGGTGCCTGGGGTGCAGAATGAGCTGCAGGCAGGACAGACCCAGAGTGGCCTGCAGGTCAAAGTGCAGGCTGGGAAGTATTTCCAGTGCAATGGAAATCTATTGGGTGGTTTTAACTGAAGAGTAATGTGGTCTGAGTGACAAATTAAAAATGTGTCTCTCCTGCGGGTTTTGCTCAGTAGTGAGAGCATCAAATCTTAGACTGAAGTTTAGATAAAGAGAAATTCAGAGGAGCCCCCTTATTTGACTTGGAAATATGTTAGAAAACACAATAAATAAAACTGTGAGATAGAAGAGAATTCAGCATGTAGATCAATATAAAACATGTAAAATCTAGAAATGAAACAAAATTCAGAATCATTTGCATGACAAAAGTAGCATTTCAAATCACCAGTAAAAGATTAATAATTTCTAAATGGTATTGAGACAACTTGCTAGTTACTTAATAGAGCTAAGAAGTCTATTTTATGCCTTATCTACAACAGAAGAAATTCCTTTTGGAGCATCAATTTAAGTATAAGAATTAAGAACTATTAGAATAAAATCCTAAGTAATAAAAAACTAATCTTTCATTAGAGGACTTTCTAAATATAACAAAAAAGCAGTTTCATCAAAGGTGAGATTGTTACATTTTATGTTATAAGAACAAAAAATTCCCTAGAGCAAAACATTTCATAAACAGTCAAATGACAAACCGAAAAGCATATTTGCAACATACATTATAGAAATGATCGCTTACAGATAAATAAATAAAAGGATTGACTTAGAAAAAAATTGACAGTTCAGAGTAATAAGAAATAAAACTGGCTGATACATACTTGAAAGATGTAGACTAATTCTGCCACAATTTCTTCAAATTGGCAGATTGTTTTAATGCCCTGCCCCCACCCCAATCAGTACAGGTAATAGAAAACAGAGATTCCGATAGCCTGTTGATCATAGAGTGTTGTAGGGCACAGTTTTGGAAGCCAATTGACAATATCCATCAAAACTTACCATGTGCATGCCCTGTGGTGCAGTGATCACACATATGAAAATGTATTCTACCAGCATACCTGCACTAGTACAGTGGCACAAGGATTGTTTGTGATATAGGGAAATAGAATCCCCCTAAATGGCCACCATTACAGGCCATGGAATACCAGGAAGCCATCAGGAGAATGAGGTGGGCTGTAGACAGATGTCCTATCAAGACTCATTGTTAAGTGGAGAAGCAAATTCACAACAGTATGTATGTAATGTGATGCCATTTTTCATTAAAAGAGGGATGGATGGATGGATGGATGGATGGATGGATGGATGATCAACGGACAGATGAATATATAAATCTCCTGTAAGAATACTTTTATCTGTACATAGAAAATGTCTGGATGTATGCTAAGGAAACTGTAAACAGTAGTCCACCTGGAGTGAGAAGGCCCAAGAAATAGAACAAAGAGTATGACTTCATTTTTTGATGTTTGACTTCTGACAGCTTTAAGCCTCACCTCTCTTTTCACCTTCTGTTGACCCTCTGGGCAAGCTGATAAGAAAGTCTGTCACTTTGCAACACTGGGTGAAATCACATGGGCCCCTTCCCACCACGGGACTCCACAGCCTGCCCTCCCTCGACCACAGTCCAAACCCCACGCCCATCTTCTTGCTCTGCTCTCTCCAGCCATCTTCCAGACAGCTGGAGATTCTGCTCTCCCCAAGAGGCCTCATTGTGTAAAGAATAGCCCTTTCCATACCCTCTCAGTTGTGTGGCGTAATCGGTCTTGACATCCAAACCAAATGTTGGATGGTGGTCCATTCTGTTCCTCTAGGTTGACCATGACAAGAGAGAAGGGGCAGGTTTACCCTTCTTCTTATATACATTTTAATTGTGTTTTGTAATTTGTTTACAATGAATATTGTCTTTATTTTAAAATTAATAATAATGATAAATCAGTTCTAAAAGAAAGAGCTCTGTCTTCAGCCTACTTTCAATCTTAGTGTCTGAAGAGCCTCCTCACTGAGCGGTGCTATGTGGCCGCAGCACCACAGACGCACAGCAGCCACCCAGACACTTCTCACCCGGACTCGTTCTGGAAAGGCTGTGCCTCGCTCTCATCCAGCTGCAGAGTCCCACCAAGTGCAAGATGAGTCTGATCAACTCTCTGGCTTCAGGCACTTCGGTCATGTAACAAGTGTGGGAAATGATTTCTAAATGCAGCAAAAATTATTAAAGCTCAATTATTCATGTTAGCACTGATGGTTTTCTCCACACTTCCCGCCATCTGTCAAGTCCGGGCCCCACTTTCAGATGAAATACAGCACTCAGTCCACAGACAGCCCCAGAGGTGACAATTAATAATTAAAATCCAGTTGATGATAATTACATGATAACTTTATTGACCAAGCTCGAGCTGAAGGTGTGACGTGCTCAGTGTCTGTTCAGTAAAAGGAAAACTAGAGTTGAGTACTCTGTGTTTCCAGAAACGACCCACCATTTACCAACTACACACCCACTGTTTTCATCACTTACTACCCCATGGACACTTTGAATTGGGGTCTATTTTATTTAAAAAAAAATACTTTAAGATCTAAGCATCACCTTGACAGGTTCTCGCATCGTTCAGGAGCCCCTGCTCCTTCCTGCTTCTGACTCCAGCAGCCTGGTCTGTACCAGGCAATGTCTGAGTCATTGCCAAGGACGTGGTCACTCAGGAACAAAGCAAAGACAAGGTACTGCCTAGTGAGAATGGTTGGGAGAGCGTTCCACCCAGCATGGGAGTGAAGGTTAACCAGAGAATTTTGATAAGACACTCTGGTGTGTAGTACATTTTTTTACTTAAAAGGTATCCTTTAATTACCTACAGAGTTTATTGGAAGAGCTGTTATGCTTCCTTTCCTAAGGGAGCGGGTATTTTTGAGCATGTTGTTAACTTCAGAGCGTGTGTTTGGCTGAGTTGTTATGAGAGGCTCAAAGTAAAATGGAGAGAAACACAAAAGGGAAGGTCAAATCTGGGAGTGACCTGATTTGCAAGAACCTAATGGTACACTCTTTCTCACCGTCTACTTTTTAATTGCTTGTCACAGACTAATCTAGAAAAGTTATTTGCCAGTTAGCAGCAATACTTGGGAAGCTGATTTTTTTAAAAAAATAATAATAATTCAGACAATGGCCATTTCCTCATTCTTATCCATTGTACATTTAACTTGTCTTCCTGACTGTGCCCTGCTGACCAACAGGGCCCCAGGGGCCACCACTGGACACTTGGCTGTTGGCCACAGAGCTCGGTCAGCACATCTTGGTGGAAATGAGAGTCTGAGAAGTGTGAGATGGCTTGGGTGTTCCCACACCCGCAGGAGAAGTTGGAGGGGATAATAATAAGCCCATGACTTTAAATGTCCAGTCTAAAGACCAGGTAAGGAGACAGAAAGCTTCTGTGACTGAAATAAATGTGTGTCTTTTGTAAATATGGTCAAGACTTCTGTAAATCAATATAACTCTCATTCTGCTAATGGAAAAATTGCAACACAGGTTGAACTCACAACCTTGTGGGGGCAGCATATTAAATTAGGCCATTGATTGGGAAGGATGTGAACCCCAAAACTTGGAATGGGGACATTTGGGCAAGATCCAATGAGGATGTCAACCTCAATTCCCCAAGTTCTGTCAAGATCCCTTTATCCCTAGAAGTAGCCCTTCTTCCCCTGTCAGTCTCCCCTTTCCCAAAGAACTTGTGATGACCTATCCTGAGATACCTCTAAGGATGTGGCTATTTGTTACACAGCAATTGGTAGCTAGGGCCTGGGCAGCTAGCATTAGAAAAGAAGATATAAAAATGTGAAATAATTGTCTGCAAGGAAAATCCAATGAAATATATAGACAGGTAATTGAACTCATTATTTTTTTTAATTTCTTTATTGATTAAGGTATCACATATTTGTCCTCGTCCCCCATTTCCATCCCACCCCCCTCCCCACCCATGCCCCCACTCCCCTGTTGTCCTTAACCGCTGGTTGGGCTCATATGTCTGCACACAAGTCCTGAACTCATTATTAATGATTTCAGCAAATTGTCTGGATACAACACAAACATTCAAAAACTAATAGCTTCCTATAAATTAGCAGCAATCAGTTTTAAGAAACAAAGTTGAAAAAGACAGTAATAGCTAAAAGTGCAATGGATCAGAATAAAAGTAACTAAAGGTATAAAATACTGCTGGGGAAAATATTATCCAGAAATTGAAGCCATCAAATGAAAAACCTTCATAAGTAATAGAGAAAAAAAATAAGTAATAGAAAATATATTATAAATCTACTAGAGGCCCGATGCACAACATTCGTGCAAGAGTAGGCCTTCCTTCCCCTGGCTGCCGGCACCAGCTTCCCTCTGTCACCTGGGAACTGGGCTTCCCTCCCTCTGGCTGCCAGCAGGCACCTGGGACCTGGACTTCCCTCGCAGCCCCGGCTTCATCCGGAAGGTCATCCAGAAGGATGTCAGGTCTAATTAGCATATTATGCTTTTATTATTATAGATGAGTAAAAGATGGACCTGTTCATAAAAGGATCCCATATAGAACATGAAATACAATTAGATCTTTACCCCACACTCTGCACAAAAGTATGTTCCAGGTAGATTTTAAACCAACTGTGGAAAACAGACAAAACTGTGTGATGTGGAAGGATTCTTTAAGATACAAAATATAGATATAATAAAGAGAAGATGAATTAAATGTATTTCTTTAAATCTGAAAACTTCTCTATGACCAAAAAAAAAAAAGACTTTTAAACAAAGTCTTATAGAAGTGATAGCCTGAGGTTTTTTTGCATCATATGTAGCAAAAAGTGTCCATATTCAAAACATATAATGAACTCTTTACAATCGAAGTAAGAAAAATGCTGACAACCCAGCCCCAAACAGGAAAACACTGCATCTTACTAGGAATGAGGGGAAGCAATCCTCTCCAAATGAATTGGTCTTTGAACCTGATGTTGCTAAACTTTTTCAAGTGTGACAACTGGATGGGGTGAGAAGGTGGGGAAACGGGTTCTCCCCATGCCCGAGGGTGTTAAGTGGTACAGCCACCAGGGAGGCAGGCCTGGCAGTGCGCGACCTCTGACTGGCAATCCCAATTTCAGTTAAATTCCCCAAGAAAAGCATGCACATGCACATCCTGTCACCAATGGTCTCCACGGCATCGCTGTCAGATCCCAAGAAAGAGGCATCCTGAGACAAGCTGAGAAAAGTCCCTCCATGGTAAATACGTACATTCTCGCCCCTGAAACCTGTGAATGTTACTTTACATGGAAAAAGAGTGAATGTCATCTTATGCTGCAAAAGATGTCTTTTAAAGACCTTGAGAAGAGGAGAGTATTCTGGGTTATCCAGGTGGACCCTGTGTGCAATCACAGGTGTCCTTGTAAGAGAGAGGCAGAGGGAGATCGGAGACACCCGCAGAGAGGTGGCCATGTGCCAACAGAGGCAGAGATTGGAGCGATGAGGCCACAAGCCCAGGAAGCCTGGAGCCACCAGGGGCTGGATGAGGCAGGAAGAACCCTCCCCTGGGTCTGGTAGGGTGCACAGCCCTGATGACATCTTGATGTTGGACTTCAGGCCTCCAGACTGTGAGACGCCTGTTGTTTGAAGCTGCCTGGTTTGTGGTGCTTTGCTGCATCAGCCCTGAACGCTAACGTAGTCCCTGATGTTCACCAGCATGGGGACAGCCAAGTCCATATTTTCCTGAGTTTCCTATGCTTCATCAGAATTGTAGCGAAGTCTAGAACATTCTGTCCATGGTCAAGTATACAAGTTATTAAAATGAATAACATGTGTGCTTAGTAAAAGTGTACGTCTGATAGAAGTACAGGACTGAGGCCTCTATACACACCACACATTGGGGAGGGGGTGGCCCTGGTTCTGAGCCTGGGTAGGGTGGACTTTCCTCCATTTGTAATATCTTACCTGTACAAAAAATTAAAAAGTACAATGCAAATGTTTGTATTTGCTCAATTAAGGTGGAAGATTTGTGGTTGTTTATTATATTATTCTCTGATTTTTGTTGTAGTTTTATTTTTTCAAATTAGAAAAGTAAGAGTTACTACTATGGCTACTACTACTAATGATAACAATAATAATAATAATAATAATAGTTATTGTTTGCATTACTTCCAAACTGATTCATTCATTTCCCTACAGGACATTAAAAAACTTCCCATGCAGATGTTTTGAAACCACAGTCTGTAGACGCCAGCTTCATAATTTTGACAATGGGAGTGTTGCAAAAACAAAGTCTGCCACATCTGTCAATTGACATCTCTCTCTCTAATAGTTTAAACTCTATTGCTTTTTTAATGTTCTTATAATGCATCATTCGTTTTGTAGTTACATCTCCGAAAAATCTAATCTCGACCACCTACTCTCCATTTTTCTTAACTCTTTAATAATAAGCCAGGCAATGGCATATCGGAATGGAAATTGCTTCGAAAGAACATTGTAATAAATATATGTCAGGCATATTACACAGGATTTGCTTACTTTTGATTTAAAAAGACAACATTTAATCTAAGAACTTAGAACTTGGAGTATTCATCTTGCATTCGCAAAGCTCATAAATAAATGCAGAGCAGAGAGAAGTGGACGTCTCCGCCTCACCCACTCAAAATTAATCATTTGCTATTTGCCTCTTAAACAGCAGGCGCATGTCACTATTGCAGATCTGAGTGCTGGGCAAATATTGACTATAACCGCTGGCAACAGTTTTTCCCCAGGCAAATGGCACCAGCTGAGGAGTAATTGGGGTCTTGAGGGGCGAGCAGATCCAAGGGGCGGCTGCACCCCACCTGTGAGGGGTTCCTGGGTGAGAGATGAAACCTGCTTGGGTGCTTCTGCGTGAGGAGTTGCTTTGAGGTGCACAGAGTTAAGTTCAAATGCTGATTATGTTTAGGATATTTTAATGCAAAAAAAATCATTAAACTAAAGTTATTGACAAGGTATTTCAGTATTTTCTCCAGAGAGACCAGAAGAGAGGACTAACTTACAAGCACATGTCCACAGCTCCCTTCTCTCTAGGCTGAGTGACGAGGAGTCTTTCCCAGTTTTTAATTATGTAGTATGAAATACAGGATTTTTAAAGAGAAAGAAATCTTTGCAGTTATTCATTCTCATGCCTTCATTTCACATGAGAGAACTGAGGCCAAGACATGAAATGCCCAGAGTGCCCTAGACCCTGAATCCCAAGTTCTCTGGCCCAGGACCATGCTAAAGTGATCGTGCTCACATGATTTGACTTTGATGTCTGGCAAGTTAAGAAGCCAATGCATTAATCCAAACAGAAGTAACCAGGATGCTTGTCTCCCTGCTCCCAGGGATTTCCTCAGTTCTTATTGCAATCACAATTTTCTTTATGAAATCAAAATCAACATCACTTTTGCACTTAAAACCTGCCTGTAGCCCCAAATTACCCCCAGAATAAAGTCGCAAATATACAACATGGACCTCAAAGCTCCTGTCCTCTGTCTAGCCTCACCTGTCAACAGCTCTGGCTGAGTTCCCTGGTTTAACCAGACCTACTATGTGCTTTAAGTGTCCCCTCTGCCAACCTAGAACACTTTTCCACCCCTTACATCTATTTCTCTTGACTGAGACAACCTCATTCTGGTCCTGGTCTGACTTGCTTTGGTCCTAAGAGAGTTTTTTTTATTCCTTTTGCATCTGCCCAGCACCCTCACTTCCAATGAATTATCCTCCCCATCCCATCATAGTGCTCTGGTAGGGTTACCAGAGCCAATCCCTCCTGACCACAGAGACGGGCAGTGGCCAAGACCCATCATGAAACCCTTTCCACAGACTTGGTTCTGGGTGGATCTGTAGCACCAGCTGGTTATACTGGTCCTTTCCTGGGAATTCATTGGCAGGGTTAGGGGAGCAGCTTGCTCTGACTGTGGCCATGCCTGCCTGGTATGATACTCCCCACACACTGAGCTCATAGCCATCTTCAGTGGAAGAGAAAGTAGCCAAAACAAAGAGGGAGGTGGATCCAAGAGATGGAGAGAAATGGTTCTGATGATATAGTCAGGTTCCTGAACCCACCGTCCTGGGCGCCCAAGGCTATGAGCCAATCTTTTTTGTTGGTTTAAGCCAGTTTTGTGTTGGTTTTTGTCCCTGTCAACCACAAGTATAATGATCATACCACTTGCCCCACTGCCTGTCCTCTTTTTTTTTTTTTACAGGACCCTGTAATTGCCTGTTCACTGACTGTATTCTCCATGAGAACATCAGCTCTTGAATCCTCAGGATGGCTCACATTCACCCCTATGATGCCTGGTACATAAAATGGGCAGACAGAAAATATTTGTTGAGGGAAGGAAGAAAGAGAAAAGAAGATAGTGATGCAGGGTGGGAAAATATTTGTTGAGGGAAGGAAGAAAGAGAAAAGAAAAGTGATGCAGGGTGGGATGGAGGGATGAAAATCTAATAAATAGCACTAGAGGAAAAACTTGGGACTTATAGCAAGGAGCACTCAGGTTTCATCTGACTTAGCCACTAACTCACTGTCTGAGTGTCACCCAATCTCTACTTCCATCTGGACATCAGTCTCCCACCTGTTAAATGATTGTATAAGACAAATGGTCTCTATATTCTTCCCAGCCTCGTCATGATTCTGTGAAATGGGAATAAACTGATCAGGTGAGTTTTCTGCCACTGAAGGAGTTTACAGAAATAGTGGATAACTGCTCAGTGGAGATTCCACAGCCAAGGTTGGGTAGTGGCTGTTTCTATCTAAAACATTTGGAAATTTTTACCTAATAACAGATTAATAATAATAAATCTGTGATGACAGTTGTCTTTCCAGTCTTAAAGTCCCAGAACATAATCTGTTGAATGAACGAACAAGTGAATCTTAGATTCTGGGTCCCAGGAAACACGTATCTGTAGTTCAATAATGTAGCCACTAGATGTCACCCTCATTCACTTCCCCTCCAGAACATGGGGCTTCTTCAACTATAGGGTAGGGGACTGGACCAGAAATGGGGGAGTCTGCACTCAGTGAGAGCTCCAGTCCTAGTCTGGGTGAGGCAACACTCAGAGGTAAGGACAGCCAGGAAACAGGAAGTTAGTACTTCATTGACCCTGTTTTTTTCCCCTGAAACAAAAATTAGTTTTTGTGCTAGAAGTTTCTTCACCTGATTTCTTAAGAGTTGGGGGCAGACAAGATAAAATGTAGAAAAGTTTAATAAAATTATAATTGGATTTTTAAAAATCAATAAAATAGACATAGGATGTAGATATTTACGGCAAGTTAAAGTTCTAAGAGCACACTTACCAAACAAACAAGATTGATGGACATGGCAACATACCTCCTAAGCCTCCTTAGTTGTCTGGGACAGTGGCCAGGGCAGTAACCAGCCTGTCTCCCAACCCAACCTGGTCTGGTTGGGACCCTCGAGTCTCTCACACTGAGGTCCCCACATGTCGTCTTTATCAGCCACAGAACACCTGTGCAGAGCTCCTCCGGGTCCTCCAGGTGGGATGTGCAGGGCCAAATCTCCTCCAAGCTCACTCCCTGCCCTGCCGGACCTTCCCCAAAGGGTTCCTGAACTTCTGTATCAAGAAGCTGAGATGTAACTCTGGCCGGTGTGGCTCAGTTGGTTGGAGCGTCATTCATATATACAAAAGGTGCCGGGTTCAATTCTGGTCAGGTCACATGCAGAAGGCGACTCTCTCACCCCAATGTTTCTCTCTCACATCAATGTTTCTTTCTCTCTCTCTCTAAAAATCAATAAATTTTTAAAAAATTAATAAAGGCACAATATTAAAAAAAGAAGAAGCTAAGCTATAAACAACAAAACAGCAGAATGGCTGGTTTGAATGCAGGGTGCAGATAACAGTGCCACACGCAGCAGGACCCCTCTGTAGGGAGCGATCATTCCATGTTCATGTGTAAAACGATCAGTTCCTAAACTGCCAGCTCAATGCATCTGTTGAGAGGGTTGATGTCTCTCTTTTAATCTCTGCCAATAGAGAGGAACATGGGCAAGATCAGCCAGGGGACACTTTTGTGGATTTATTTGCCTTTCCCTCAGATTCTGTTAGGCATCTGGTACTTTGAACCAGGGTAGAAAGGCAACACTTGGCTCATCTCTGACGTTTACATGTTGCTAATAATGATGACAACTGCCCTAGTGCAGCCCCCAAGGCTCACGGAGAACCTTTCTGCACAGTCACTCACTAACCCTCCCAAAGTCTTGTAAAGTGGATTGAATTATGGCCACAAAACCACCAACTGTCTCATTTACCATCATGCTTGCCATAAACTGTCCCTCACTGACCAGCCAAGGAGTCTGTTGCCCCAAACCCAGTGAAAGGCTGGCCTGAGGAGGTGCACCCGACCAAGTCCCTGAAGAAGGGACCCTATTCAATGTGAGGATGGAGAACACTTCCCCTATATCTTTGAACAGGGGTAAGACTAATATAAAATCTAAAAGAAGCAAAGAATAAAAACAAAGCAAAACAAAAGAGTGAGGGTCAGACAAGCTGGTTCCCTTGAAGTGTAGTCAGTGTTTGCAGGCCACGGAAGTTGGGAAAGCATGAAAAGTGGAATGTTGTGGAATGAGGGCATGGCCTCTCTCCTCAGCTCAAAGTGCAAACACAGGCTCTGGATCATTCTGGGAGTCACAGGAAGTGAGTGAGGCAGGGGGTCCTCGGAACTGTCCTCGCGGACAGCAGAGAGCAAGGGACCCACCCGCTCACCCACCCACTCACCCACCATCAGGAGACAGACAGAGCAGTCTCCTGGAAACCATAGAAAAACTTCAAAATCAGCCCTCCCTGAAGAGAGGGAGAATGGCTCCATAACTCAGCGATAATACAAGATGTCCTTCCAGACCAATTATTCCTGTCTGAACTTCAAACACTGAACAACAAAAATTAATTCAATGGGAACTAGCTTGAAACCCAACCATGTTAGAGAAATAAGCCTGCTGCTCTGAAATCAATAACACGTAACCCAGGGCATTTCAGCCCCTTGTAGGGCGGTAGGGCCTTCTGTGACTAGTCCATGAGGACCTGTGGACCCGGACACACTGTGGCCACCCAGGAAGTGAGGACGGCGATATCTTTGGGAAACAGAACCAGCCCAATGGGAGGACAAATTCATGACCACCTTCCATGCTGTTAAGAGGAGGATAATTACCCCTTCACAACATTGAGTCAAGCAGTGTGATCTCTCTCCTCCTGTGACTCTTAAATTGGTTTGAAATCAAACTTTAATGCCCTGGCCAGTGTGGCTCAGTTGGTTGGAGCATCAGCATGTACACTGAAAGGTGGTGGGTTTGATTCCAGGTCAGGGCACATACCTAAGTTTTGGGATCTGATTCCCAGTAGGGCACTTATGGGAGGCAACCAATCAATGTTTCTCTCTCTCTCTCTTTCTCTCTCTTCCCCTCTAAAATCAATTTAAAAAAAAAAACTTTCCCAAACTTAGGAGGAAAAAAATAACATTTTAACAAAAAGTTATAAAAAGATGAAGTCTCTGTAAGTCCTGGAATGACAAGTTGCATAGTAGAAGATCTGTTTGTGAAACATGAATTTAAGGTCTGGTGCATCCTTCCTGAGATCTGAGGGGTTGGGAAGGCCTCTAAGTGCAGCGCAGTGGTACTCCAACTGTACACACATTCGGGATCCTCACCTTGGGACCCAGGTGTGCAGTTCTTATCCACACACCTCAGGGTGAGTGTATTAGTCATGTGTTGATGAGCTGAGATGGGGCAGGTGCTGAAAGTGCAGAAGATCTGGGCCAGTGCCAGGAATGGGCATTTTTAACAGTCCCCCATCCCATACCCACAGAGGAAGCACAGATATGCACAAGTACTGTGGAGTCTGCTGAAGCATGTGCCCATTCTTCCCCTGATGGTTAACTTTATGTGTCAACTTGTCTGGGCCATGAAGCCAAGATATTAGATCAAATGTTATTCTGGATGTTTCTGTGAAGGTGTTTCTTGGATGAAATTAACATTTACATTAGTGGACTTTGAATAAAGCAGATTGCCCTCCCTAACATGGGTGGGCCTCATGCAATCAGTTGAAGGCCAGAATAGAACAGAGGCTGACCTCCCCGAGTGGAAGAAATTCTGCTGCAGATGGCCTGTGGACTGAAGAGCACCTCTTCCCCAGGTTTCCAGCCTACCAACTGCCCTGCAGATTTTGGACTTGCCAGCCTCCAACATTGCATGAGCTTAAAATAGATGATAGATAGATGGATGGATGGATGGATGGATAGATAGATAGATAGATAGATAGATAGATAGATAGATAGATAGATAGATAGATGATAGATAGATAGATAGATAGATAGATAGATAGATAATAGATGTAGAGAGATCAGTGGTTTGCAATCATGCAATGCCCCCATGGGATGTTTGGACATTGGCGGGGCATTTTACTACCACAATGACTGGAAGCACCATTGGCTGTACCTGGCTGGAGCTGGGATTCCAAACCTCCTGCACTGCATGCTGGAATCATCCCACCCAAACCCCTTTGGTTCCCTCTGGATAACCTGGGCTTCCACAGGGAGGTGATGCAGAATGGATGCACTGACCGGAGAAGAAACAACAGGGCTGTTTGGGGATGGCCAAGCTTTTTAGTCAGAGCAATATGACTGACCCATTGGACTGTCAACAAACCCCAAGGGAGGAAACACATTGAAGAAAAGTCTGTTGTGATTCATTAGACAGGGCTCGGAGCTGTCAATGGGATTATGCTAGGAGGTGTGCCTCTAGGAGGCCTCCAGCTGTGGATAGAAGTGCCAGTGGCACAGGAACCCAGGAGGGAGCTGAGAGGCACCCTCAGGATGGAGGGGGTTGGGGGAATGGGCCTGAGCACCACTGGGAAGGAACGTAAGTGACATGGTGGCTCAGCTGGCATGTGGGGCTGTGGGAGATGAGTCAGAGCCAACACCAGCTTAATGAGCCAGCTTACCTACGTGATATGTGGTAGGTGGTTCCTCTCACAGAAAAAATAAAATCAGTCAGATGACAGAACAGGTTTGGGGAAAGACAAGTTTCCTTGGAATGTGTTAAGATGAGAATCTAGAAATCTGCACTGGAGATTAAGTCTTGGCTGGGCGCATCCACATATAAGTGACTGCACAGTTGTATGGATAAACATCCTGAATATCATTCCAGAACCTTCTCAGTCCAGCATTTGTATACCATGCAGGAGTGGCAGGGACATGGAAGCAACGTGATGTCTCCGCCCTCACAGTGCCTTCTAGCGAGTCATGTCTTAGCAGAGGGACTTTTGTTTTTGTTTATCTGATTTTATTACGTTTGTGCCTGTTTTTGCTGAACTCCAGTGTGTGCAAATGCAACTCAGGATCCCACAAACTCTTCTGCATGAAATAGGAGAGATTTGGAAGATGGGACACACTGTCAGCCAGGCCAGGTATTACAGGTGATAATGGGGAAGAGGGACTCCAGGTGGGCAAGACAGGGAGACAGACTGGAGGAGGCTATGTCCAGTGTCTTGGAGGATGTGGGTAAAGGTTGAACCCTCCTCTGACTGCCCTGTTCACACATGATTTGAGGCAAATGTTTTTTGTTTTTTTTTTCTGGGACTTGCAAAGAAGGATGTGAGTGCTGAGGAAAGGAGGTGGGTTCTGTGGCCTCAGTGGGCTCAGCCCTGCAAACACATAGGATTGTGCACATCCGAGTGGCACTCCAAGGAAATGGGCTGCTCAAATCCACTCAAGGACTGTCTACTTACATATCCTCTACATCTCTCTGCATAATAGGAAGCAAATGCGACCCCACTGGTTACTTTCATTGAAGCAGTGCCTACCTCCCTCCCTCTGCCTGGGGCCAGGGTGGGGCGTGGAGTAGCTGGAGGTAGGAAGGAGGGGCAAGCCCTGAAGTCAGCAGGGATTGGTGTGGGGTCATGCACCTGCATGAGCGCCCTCTGTGTTCCTAAATTCACCTTTGGGGGTGTGGACAGGAGGAAGTGTGTGTCCATTTGCAGGTGCTGACCTCTCTTCATTAATGCACATTAAGAATGCATCCCATTCTGGATCTTCAAAGGCGTCCCGTGGCTAATAGCAAAGAACGAATTGTCTCAGCAGACTGAACGGAGCTGGTCCGGTGCGGAAGTTCCTGTGAGCAGCGCTTTCATGCTATGCGATGCTCACTGCCAGCGACAGGGAGTGAGGCAGGTGAGGCCGAGTCCTGGAGAGGAGGAGGACCTCAGGCCATCTCCCTGCAGGGAAGGATATGAGGAGGAGGGTCCGGAAAGTCAGATGGAGGAGTGTTGGGACTGGATCACTGAGCCCACGTCTGAGCCCAAGGAAGCATGGAACATGCACCCCTCTCTGGAATGCCCCCCAATGTTCACATGTAGATTACAAAACAGAAAAAAAAAAGAGCAGCTAAGTGTTCAGGGAAGTGAGTGACACAAAGGGTGTGAAGAGGTTTCATGGCCCCTCAGTGGTCTCACAGCTGGAGCTGGGCCAGAGTGGCCTCCTGCTCCCCAGCATCAGTGTCTCTTCTGCGCTAAGGGAGAATATGGTTCCCCGTTCTTCCCTCACTGTGCTGTTGTGGGAAATCAATTAGCTGGCAAGTGGGAAGTCCTGAGAAGCATGCCTGGCCCACCACGAGGACCAACCATTTCCAACTGGCATTTGTATCACCGTTATCCTTGCAAAGACCCTCACCAATCGCCAATACCGCCGTCAAAGTGCCTCTCTGCTCCCAGCATTTCAGGGCTGGGCAGACACAGGGTTGTGGGGCGCACACAGCAGTCACCACAAAATGCCACCACCAGAAAAAAACGATAAATGAAATCTGAAAATGTTAAACTGGCTAAATAAATGGTGGGATAGTCAGGCATTTACTGATACGTAATTATTTTAAATACAACTGTAAAACAGAAAATGCCACTATCATAATGTTAAATAAAATAAATGGGATAGAAGGATGTCAACTTCAGGATTGTCTAATGTTATTGTTGTTATAGAGAAAAGTAGAAAATCTATTCGTATTTACCCTGATGGAAATATTAATGTGTCCTTATTTCTATCTTTATGCTTCTCTCTGATGTGTGAATTTTCAAGAAATGCTATTTTTAAAACCAAAATAAATGATGTGCTTATTTATTAAAAGAGAATGAACGGAAGGTTTGCAGGTGCAGTGATGGCTATTCCTATCTGGCTGGACCCCATATGTCCCTCTCACATGCCGGTGGCCAGTGAGTGGAAACTGGGGTAAGTCCCTGGTTCCCACTCAGGGCCACACCCTCCCCTGGGCTGAGTGTCTCTAACTGCGGACTCGCCTACGATGAGACTGGTGGGAGGAAACACTGCGGGTGAACTTCGGAGTGTCCTGTGAGGAAAGGATGCAGGTTCCCCGCTTCCAGAAGTGCTTCAGGATGTGAGAAATGAGCTGTTCTTGGAGCCATTGGTGCTACATGCAGAGGAAGCGCCTGCACAACCTCAGGGGTGTCCCTGTCGCAGGTGTAATTGCCACCCCTTCCTGCAGCCCGACTTTGTTCTGAATTGCGTCCAGCAGATGCCAGGTGGGACAAGCTGCAGGAAGAAGTGGCTGAGTTCAGTTCTATCAACAACAAAAAATAGATTTAAAAAGTGAAAGAATTAAAACCTGACAATAACAATCAAGTAGCTGAGTTCTAGGTTTATCAATTTACTGTCTGAACGTTTCGGTCAGGAAAAATGTTCCATCTCTTTCTGAAAGTTATTATCTCAGAATGGAGTGCAGTCTCAGGGACCCCCCAAAGCAGGGTCCTGCCTGCACCTGGGATGGAGCCAATCTAATGAGGAAGATTATAAGCAGAGGGCGATCATTAGGGTGTCCCGGTATCAGGACTGAGACACCTAAGGCTTGGCAGGGTTCCCGAGGGGCTTTGAACCAGAGGCTGGGAAGTCCGCACGGAGCCTCGCCTGCTGCTGTGTTGGCACCTGCAGGGGACTCTTCTCAACCTCCCATTTCTTGGGCCACTCGACCCGGCCAAGATAGGGACGCGCAGAAGAAAAGTCATATCCTCCTCTCCCCAAATAGCAAACGAAAAACATTATTACACTCTCGGCTGTGTTTCCCTGGCTTGGAAACAAAGAGGTATTTTTAAGCTAAGCATGCTCACACACAAACCTTAACGCAGGACAAAACTGGCTCCGGGTACCTGTTCTAACGCGTCCCTGTGGCTTCACTTTGTAGTAGATTAAAGTGGCAATTTCTTTTTTCTTCAAAAATAAAAGCTTACACTGTAAGTGCCTCCAGCACCTAATCAGAGCTATACAGTAAGAATGGTGTTTTCTGGAATAAACAGCTCACAAAAGAGACGTGAAATTAAGACCCAAACGAGCAGTAATGTAATGTAAATAAAAATTACAACATTTCCCTAAGATGTTCTCGGTTGCGCAGCTGCTTTGCGTGTTGAACCTTCCAAGGCAATGCTCCAATTCAAGTCGGATAAGCGGGCCTCAGCACCTACCCCCACATCTGGCAGCCGGCCCGCGGCCTGTCCTCATCTGTCCGTCTTCACCTGCACCAGAGGCCCACTCAGGCCATTTTCACCCTGACCTCCGATACCAGCACCGATTCAAGGACACACATTAACTTAAAAGGTAATAAAACAGAAAACATCCCAGCCCATCGCTCTTTGACCTGGCATTCGGAGCTAGGAAGAGAGGACCCCTGCAGCTCACACAGTGGGAGGGTGGGGCGTACTGTCTTCTCAGCTCTTCGTTTGACCACACCCTTTGTCTCCCTCCCTGAAGAGGCATCAGGCCAGGGTTTCTCAACCTCAATGCCACTGCTGATGGGGCCATTCTTCCTGTTCTGAGGCTGTCCTGTGTATTGTAGGATGTTTAGTAGCATCCCTGGCCTTGACCTGCTGGATGCAGGTAGCATCCCTCCCTTACTGCACCAATTTCGAGAAACAAAAGTATCTCCAGACATTACTAATGTCCCCTTGGCGGTGGGGGCAGAGAGCAAAGTCACCTCCTGTTGAGAAACAGTGTGTCAGACTAATTTAATCTAGGTGATCATTTAAACCTGGTGATAACATAAGAAATCACCATGTCCATAAATGCACGATCTAATGTTTTCCTCATCAGACTATTCTAAATAAAAACTACATAGTGTATGCTCAACATATGAAAAAAAAATAAAGTGATCTAAGGTGATTGATGATAGATAATTGATACATAATAGATGGATGATGGGTAGAAAGTTAGATAGATACATAAATAGATGATGAATAGATAGAAGATAGATAGATAGATAGATAGATAGATAGATAGATAGATAGATGATGTAAAACAGATAGTTAAAAACTTTTAAAGCTTAATATTCTCTAGGTCTATCCATGCTATTGCAAATGGTAAGATTTCATTCGTTTTTGTAGTTGAGTAATATTCCACTGTATATATGCCATTGTTTTTTGCTAAGTGAAATAAATCAGTCAGGGAAAGACAAATACCGTATGGTTTCACTTATATGTGGAATCTAGAGAACAATATAAACTAACAAACAAAGCAAAAACAGACTCCTAGATGCAGAGAATAGACTGATGGTTGTCAGAGGGGTGAGGGGTTGGGAACTGGGTGAAAAAGATGTTGGGATTATGAACTCCAGAACAGTCATGGGATGTAAAGCACAGCCTAGGGAATATAGTCAATATTTTTGTAATAGCTATGTATGGTGCCAGGTGGGTACTGGAAATATTGGGGAAAACACTTTGTAAAGTATATGATTACCTGACCACTAAACTGTATACCTGAATCTAATGCAAAACAATATTGGGTGTAAACTGTAATTGAAAAATAAAATTTGAAAAACTTTTAAAGCTGATAATGGTATAAAAGGAAATAAAAGTTATTTGTATTATTCCCTCTATGTGCTTGGAAATCTGGGTCTTTATTGAAACATGAAGAAAATATTTGTGATTTTATGCCCCATTTTAGCACTGACTTCTATCCTAACTTTCAGGAAGCTCAAAACTAGGAAATGCCACACAGACGATCGGGAATATAGAAACTCAGCACTTTTCCACTCACACGGGTTTCTGGGGGAGAAGAGCTGGTGCCGAGGTGCTCCTCCTCCTCCAACCCCCGGCTTGTCTCCAGTGCCGGAGAAGGCCTCTGGCATCTGCAGTGGGAATTTATTCCTCCCACCCTCCTCAGAGCGACTTCCATCACCACCTCACAGCGCTGGGCACTTAACTCTAAGGGACCTCACCAGGGCGGGGGGGTCAGCAGCACCTACTTTTCAAAGGTGCTGCTCGGGTGCTTCCCAAGCCACCGCATCCCACGGTCTCGTCAAGCAGACTCCAGTCTCCTGCCCATCTCCTTGCTAAACGCCGAGATGCGGTGCGAGGCTTTGCTGAGTGTCCCTCGCTGTTCAGAATAATGACCCTGAGCCTTTCCTTACTGGTCCATAATGGAAATAGTAGCAAAATGCAACTTAACAAAATTCTCAGCCTCCAAAATTACTGTGGGACTCACAATGATGTACTGAAATGATACGCAGAAGCAAGGGCCAGAGAACCAAATACAGGTAGAGGGTTGGCCATCAATTCCAGAGGCCCGACCCCTGAATGGTGAGAAGGTCATACACAGAAGGGTCTAGGCCTAGCATTCATGGTAGTTAAATAAGATTCTTTGTGACTTGGAAAAAAAGGGGAACACGATGAAGAATTATCAGTGCGTCCTCCGCAGAAGTAATCTACATGTGTTTATTTAATAAACAGAAGACGGCTTTATTATACACATTTGATTTCCATATGCACCGTTTCCTTATCTGTCACTTGTATCTAAGCAGGACGCTTTATGCGAATCTGAAAATGAAAAATTCAGCACAGGGCACAGGAAACTCATTTAATGTCGAGTGCAGTCAAAATCAAGATTTCTTTATTTGTCGTAACAACGCTGTTAAATCAGAAAATTACTCTCCCTTTCTGCATGTCCTTCTTCCTTCACAATTCAGCTGTTTGATCATAAATTGTGGAGTGCAGCGACTTGTCTCCTCCACTTTCCACACTGGCCAAGACAGATTAAAAACCCCGGCACACCAGCGCCCAGTCTCGGCATACCATTAGCATATATATGAGATTTGAGACATTTTCTAATATTCTCCAGCAGAACTCATCTGTCAGCCAGGTGATGAATTATAAAAACTCTTAGCTTGTTTAGGAAATAGAAGCGGGGGGCAAGAAGGAAGGACTGCGATCCACCCTCGCTTTTTCTACCCTGCGCCCGGCAGAGGGTCCCCAACTGGGTCGGCTTCCCTGAGAGAGCGCCCTGGACCTGCTGGTGCCAACGCAGGGACACCCACCAGGACTGGGCCTCTGTGACATGGACCCCTGGGAGGGAGAACTTGGCTCGCATCACGATATCTTAAAAACACAGTGTGCTTGCTTCTAAAATGGGTGCCTCTCGGGATTAATAAAACCTAAAGATGTGAATTCAAGGCTTCAGAACTGGATCCAGTAAGACATGGAATTGTGCCCACTGGTGATCCACCGCCAAAGCCATCAGAGTATAACGGGGTGGGGGAGGTGTTGGTCAGTGTGTGTATTTTGTTTTGTTTTCCAGGGCTCTGTCCCCGCAGGCTAGACACATCCATGGACTTGTTCACACCCAAGAGTATTTGGGGGTGGAAATCAAAAGCCGTGTCAAGCAGATTTTGTTTCCAGGATGACAATTCCGCCACCAACTTGATGTAAAAGCTTGGAAAGTACTGTCTTAGTCCATCCCAGCTTCCACAATGGAGTGCCACAAACCGGGGCGTACAGACAGCAGAAGTTTCATGCTCACAGTTCTGGAGGCTGGAAGTCAGGGTGCCGGTGTGGATGGGTGAGGGCCTCTTCCAGGTCACAGATGGCAGATTTCTCCCTGCGTCCTCACGTGGTGGGAGGACAAGGGGGGCTCTTTAGGTCCCTTCTCAGGGCACTAATCCCATCATGGGGCTCCACCTCATGACCTGATCAGCTTCCTAAGGCCCCACCTCCGAATACCATCGCTTTGGGGGTTAGGGTTCATCTGCATATAAGGATGTTAGAAATTCTTGAGAGGGGCTGAAACCATTGTGGGAGAGGACCCAGGACTGGAGCCTCCAAAGTGAGGAAGCCATCGAGGTGGCCAGAGACAGGGAGAAGTAGCAGTGATCAGGGCAACTCTGCTCCCAGTGGTGCCACGTCCGCCCTGCCTTAGTCCCCCGCTAACACACTGGACAGCTTCCTTACCTACTGTGTCACCTGTCCTCCAGCCCTGGAATGAAAGCCCATGGCATAGAGGTTCTTGTTTGTTTTCTGCACGGTGCTGGGCACACAGATGGCAGTTCAGCAAACTCCAACTGAACACGTTAATGAGTGAACACACTAATGAGTTAATGAGGGGCACCGGGAGGCCAGCGCTGCTGCTGCTGCTGCTGCTGTTGCAAAATAAGAACTCAGAGACCAGTGGAGGCAGCCACGCACAGTGACAGTGGCCTCCAAAAAAAGCAATTTTCTGAGCAACAGTGAGAGAACCAGGCTGACCAGGAGGCTCAATAAAGACAGAGAGGAACTGGGAGCAGCAGACCTTTGCTGGGAACATAAGCAGAGAAAGAGTGGTAAGTGGAGTCAAGAGATGTCCTGGTGTTTCTGCTGTGAACCCGAAGAAAAAGGGTTGTGAAAACCCAGGCTCCTTGTCAGAGGTCAAGGTGAAGTCGTGGGGGGAGGGGCTGAGAATAAAGAAGCTCTCCTAGGAACAGGCACACCTGATATGTGGTTTTGCGTTATTTAAGCTTCAAGGTGAGGCATGTTATCATGATGTGTCATGTCACCATGCTGTGTCATGTGACGATCGCCCATCATGTAACCACTGTATCATGGGACTTCTGCACATTGCAATCACTGCACGTCATGTAACCAGTATGCATCATGTGACTATGGCACATCATGTGGTCACTGGGCATCAGGAGACCAGCAGGCATCATGTGGTCTCTGTGTGGTTTTGGAGGTTGTTTATCTATTTGTATTGTGTGTACCCTGCATATGGCACAATGTTGGGAAAGCCTGGTCTAAAAGACAAAACTAAAGAGAGAAGGAGAAAATTTAAATGCACTGCAGCAGAAAGTCTCCAAGAGTTTGGACCCCAATATGATCTATTATTTTCTCTCAGAGACTGACCCCTATTTAGACCCTACACTTGTAAAGTAGGTCCCTTTTTTGAAACAGGAAAGAGAATGGACATCTGATAAGCACTTGGTAAGTAATAAGTAAGAAGAAATTTCTAATTTCTTCTTTGTGGTGTTGGAGCAATGCCATGAACAGGTCAGAGACCCCGCTCTGCTTGTCAGTGAGGACCCACGGCACAGGAACCCAATTGGCACCCGAGGAACCAGTGTGGCAGTGCTGGGAGGAGCTTTCGTCTGGTTCTGGATAATTTACCTGAGCGTGTGAAGTTCCATTTCCTTGTCTGTGAAGCATGGGCACCAACTTGTCACCCACAAGGTGTTGTCATGAGGTTTCAGTGAAACTACACAGGTAAAAACGCCAGCCTGCCAAGCTCATCTGACCACTTTCCACTTAGTGCCCTGAGAAGGGGAGCACTCGGTTTATTGTAGCTCTGCTTGTTGCTCCTCTGTGTTTTTATTATTTCCCCGGAAACAGCACTGTAGACCTGAACTTGACAATGTCAAGACAGTGCCTTGTCCTACAGCGTGGGTCTAAGTCAGCAGCTGCAGACATTTGACGTGGGAGCAGTGGTCACCTGAGTAATTTGTTTAAGAACATAATGCAAAACTAGGCCTAGGTTCTCCCTTTTCATGTTGATACTATAATTATTAGGAAACAGTACTTTTTCCAAGAAGGAAACTAGCAAAAGACAAAAGCAGTGGCTCTACCACCACTGGCTCTAACACAGATTAGTGACAACCTCACCTTTCATCCCCTCCCCCACACTCCAGCTCTAGCCCGGGGAACTGCCACCTCATATCTGGGAGATGGTTTGCTCAGGGTCCATGCCGTGCTTCTCGCCCTGCTGGTACACCAATGCATTTATCACAGGACTCGAGTTTCTAAAATTAATCATGTTTCTTCATTATCCAAGACCTCCAGGTGTTTTTTATTTTTACCAAATGAAGCCAACAGTCGTCAGACCCCTGTTCAATGGCCCCACAACTGCATCCAACCTTACATTTGGAACCTATTGCCAAGACCTCCACTGAAATCTATGTAGCTGCATCATTGAAGCCGCTGAACTTGGGTCTTTTTCCCAACATCGCCTCCATTCATGCTTTAGACTTCCCATTCCTGCTCTTGTGCACACCTTGGCCAAGACCCTCCACCTCCCGTTCATTCTTGGTTTCAACAGTCACTCATTTTTCTGATATTAATACATCCACCAAAGTTTAGTCAAATCCTCGGTATTTCACACTGTTCAGCCCTCCCCCACCCTCTAGCTCACATCTGACCCATGGCTCAGAGCCTTGCAGTGGGGAGGGGTCCTAGGTGGTAACTTTTATTCTTCACATTTTCTCTTTATCCTGGGGCCCCACTGCTGGCTCTTCCAAGGTCTGGGATGAGCATAAAGGGCCAAGTCTTAAATGCCTGGAACTTTGTCCCAGGAACATTAACCAGCCATCAGTCTTCATCATGCTAGGTGGCCCTCACAGTATGTTTATGGGTCTGAAGGTCTCCATAGGGAGCTTCTCTTTGTGAGTCCCTGATGCAGAGAAGGCCACCCACCTAGACACTCCTGGTGTCTGTTATTCATGCTCTATCACAAGTCATGCAACTCTGTGGCTAAACCAGCAAGTTTAGGATTGCTCATGAGGCTACAGATCAGCTTAGTGGGTATGCAAATCTTGGCCAAAGTTTGCTGAGCTCAGCTAGGTACACTCATGCACCTGCAATGGCTGCAGGTCGACCATGGGCTGCTGGGCCAGGATGGCTTCTCCCACAGGTCTAGTGGTCAGTGGCTATCCACTGGGGTGGCAGGCATGACTGGTTGTGTGCCTGTCACCACCAACCAGGTTACTCTGGGCTTGTTCGCATCATGCTCTCTGGGTCCCAAGACGGCGACTAGAGTCCCAGGCTAAGAGCTATCACACAGTCACTTCTGCCATGTTGTATTGGCCAAAACAAACCTTAGCAAGGCCAGAAAAAAGATACTACCTATTGGGGAGGGGGTGTAAAGTCACCTTGCAAAAGGGCATGGATACAGGGATGAAATGATTGGGCCACTTCAGTAGAAACACAACAAAATCCCTCAGCTCACCTCTCTGACAATAAATGGCTGCCCACCCGATGGCTCAAGATCTCTATCCTCTGCTGTATCCACTTGGCATGGAAAGAGTCCTGCAGCCTGGCCCTGCTCAGCTGTAGAAATGCAACTGACCCAGCTACTGCTCTCTCTGGCTCACGTGCCATCACGGGCTTCCTGGCCAACCTCCCCTCTAAAGAGTTCTCTAGGTTCTAGTCCATCCCCAGAGTCTCCAGGTTGCATTTCTGGTTCTTCTAAGAACCATCTCAGTGTGTTATCATCCTCCCAAGAGCAGCACAAAGATCTGTAATTCCTCAGCTCATCCAGACAGAGTTGCCATCTCGCCTTTCTGAGGGTCTCAATCTCTGCAAGTGCTTTCCTTGAAGGTCCCTCATTTGGCCTGGGGATCAGGGAGCACTCCCTCCCCCACAGGCAGGGATGGGGCAGAAAGCCAAAACATGCTACACATCCTCCCCCAAATCCCCCCAAGCTTCTGTTCCCTCCTGTGGTTGGATGAGAGTAATGGTAGACAGAGAGGCTGTGTTTTGGGGGGTGAGTCTTGTTTGAGAGCCTATGCCCTCTTTAGGGTGAGGATCCCTTGTCTTAGCTTGGACTTTAGCTGGAATATGTAGGCAATAGGAAAATTCCCATTTAACTTCCTGTTACACACGTCACAGGATTTCCTGATGGCCTCACAAACATGGTTCTGTCTTGGTCCTGGTCATAATGGAACATGCTGCTTTTTAGCTTCTTATATGAAGATGCTACCTTTCCAACTACACTGTGTTCTTTTTTAAAAATATATATATATATTTATATATATTTTATTGATTTTTACAGAGAGGAAGGGAGAGGGATAGAGAGTTAGAAACATCGATGAGAGAGAAATCAATCAGCTGCCTCCTGCACACCCCCACTGGGGATGTGCCCGCAACCAAGGTACATGGCCTTGACCAAAATTGAACCTGGGACCCTTCAGTCCGAAGGCCAACACTCTATCCACGGAGCCAAACCGGTTAGGACTACACTGTGTTTTTTATGGGGTGGAGGGAGGGTGGAAGAATTGTATCTACCTCTCTTGTGCTAGGGAAAACCAAGTCCAATTGTCCCAATACTGCAGTCTCACAGTCCTGCAGATACTCTTGAGGAAAGCATAAATATCTTAGGGCCATCTCATAAAATGCTGCTTTATGCCACCTCCATTTTAAGGCTCATTCAAACCAGTTTTTGCTTGATGGATCGGCTTGGTGTATGGAATGATCAAAAATATTGAAGGATAATGGATTATTTCCTTTTAGAAGTGATTGCTTGCTATAAATTAAATACAGTTCAAGGAAAAACAATGACCTCATTGATTACGTGAAATGGGCTATTCAAGGGTCACAGTCGATATTCGGATAAGCCAGGGCTTGGAGACTTAGGTTTATGACTCACTCCCCACCCTCTTTCTAAAACTTGGCCTCCTTTTCTCTTTTCTCAGGTAGGACGCATAGAGCTGGCTATTGTCGTTTTATCACCCTGACACAAAGCAGGTGACGCTCAGTGTTCCTGTCCCGAGAACAGTAAAACTCTTGGAACTGAACGGGAAACTTCCAACACAAGCACTATGGATAGGGAAGTGCCTCCTGGTTGTTTCAGCAGCCTAAGCACTTTACAGCCTATATTTGCCCTTGAATTATGTTTTTCTTTTCATGATGATTTGCAGGTCTTGAAAAACATCACTGTTAAAAAAATTTTTTTTATGGAGACAAAGGAAATGAAAAAAAGGCCCTGCTCGGAGGGGAAGGCAGTAGAAGCTGTGTGCAGAAAGCTGCCAATAGGGAGATTTCATGCTTTTGTTAATTAAACGCACAAAGAAAAAAACAGTGCAGCAGGCTGTATCCTCCATAACAGCTTCCACTAATAAAAAGTAATAGACAATTTCCTGCACTCCGTTGTCCTGAATACCATTAGAGCAGGTAATGGAGTTTTGGAACTGGGAGCCTCGCCGGCTGTCAGAGGAGGGCTACCCTACCCTCCTCTTCTCCTTTTATTAAATGACTAAGTGCAGCCGCCTGTGTCCTATCTCTCCCTCTTGCAACTATTGGATTGTATTATTTTACATTTTGATTGAAATGATGTCACAGCCAGATAAAAGCCGAGCTGCATTGTAATTGAATCGGCGAGTTGTTTATTCTGGTGCTCTCCAGCCGGCCTGCACTTGTCCTAACACTGCATACAGAAAGGGCCTCTCTTGTTTAACACGCCACCGATTAGATCTATTAACAAAAAAAAAAGAAAAAAATGGGATTGAACTGGGGGGTCGAGGGCCTGGAGCTCAGTTTCAGGAAAAAATATTGGGGGGAAAAATTAAATGTGAAGAGACACCATCTGCCCAACTTTCCAAGTGTGACTGGAAGTTTCAATCAACGCGTTTTGCATGGTGTCAGTGCCAGATGCGGAAGGTTTTGACGGACAACATCTAAATGACGGCTAATGGGAGCCAGTGCGTTTGGAGACGCGGTGACACTTCCTTCCTAAATGTCATACCCATGTTTTCATTTGCAGAATAGCCCCAGTTTCATTTTGGAGTGAATTCTCATTTATTTTATTTAGATTGGAAGCAATGTAACATCTATAGTGATGACGAAGATCGGAGAAATAATTAGATCTGTTTATGTTCAAATTATATGGGTGTTTTTGTTTTTTTTTAATAACAATGTTCCTCCCCAAAAAATCCTGGCTCTAAGGCAACTGTGAAGACATGATTTTCATCGGGAGCAATTGAGCCTGTTACACCTGTATAATTATACACAGAATAAATGAAGAACCAGTGTTACCATTATTTATACTAACAAGTGAGATCGTTGTTTAATCCTACTTATTTCAAGATAATGCTCAAACTTGTTGTAAGCCAAGGTAAGTTTAACATGAAAAAAGTAAGAACTAAAGGAGAAAAGCACAAAGCAGTGCCTTGCCTAATGTAAATTTCCTGTTTTTGTATGTTTCTGGGTCTCTCCATCATACTCTTTCTTGGTGACACCAGAGGTGAATCATCAGTTCTTCTCATCAGATAATTAGGGCCTAAGTCCTGCAAACCTGGAAATGCAGGAGTGCCTTCCAGCAAATCCTGTTCAGTTTTATCTTGAGTTTTTGTTCATTTCACCTGGTCAAATGTTTAAAATGGTCGGTTAAATGTACCTTTTTTGTTGCCGTAAAGTAGCTTAATTATGATATCTGTTAGAATTGATACATGTTTAGTATTTATTTCACTTGCTAGTTGACCTAACTAGCAAGTAAAATAAATTCTTGTCATCTATAGACCTAAAAATAGTCCATAAATATTTATTCCTTTTGGTTTCTCCTTTTTCTGCCCAGTTGGCTTACAGCTTGGAAAACTTTGGCTCATAGAAGTCAAAATCCAAAAGGCCCTCGCCCCCCACCCCAAAATCTTCTTTCCTTAAAAATGCACAATTTATCTTAACCTTAATGCTCCCCCCAAAAAAAAAAAAAATTTAAATGAGACAGGATGTATTTCTTTCAGTAGGTGAAAGGACAGATAAACTGTGGTTCATCCAGACAATGGAATAGCATTCAGCACTAAAAGAAATAAGTCACAAAAGACATGGAGGAACTTAAATGCCTCTTGCTAAGTGAAAGAAGCCAATCTGAAAAGGTCATGTGCATAATAATTCCAATGATATGACCTTCTAGCAAAGGTAAAACTATGGAGACAGGAAAAAGATCAGGGGTGTTGTGAGGGCAGTGGAGGGATTAATAATAATGTATCAATATCAGTTCATTCATTGTAAAGTCTCTAACATGCTAATGCAAGATGTGAGAACTCTCTGTATTTTCTGCTAAGTTTTCTGTAAATCTATAACTGTTCCAAAAAATAAAGTCAATTAATTTTTTAAAATTCAGAATCTATCTTAACCATAAGCTTTCCTCAAAAAACCAGGATAGTGTTTCCCCCAACCTGAATGAAGCACACTGTGTAACCACTTGGGGATCCCCACACTTATGGCTGCTTCTCTCACCATCTTCAATGTCTCCAAAAACCAAGAGCCCTCAGTATTGACAAACTCTGGAAACTGTGTTGTAGCTTCTGTTCATTCATTGTGAACAGGAGAAAAAATAGACTGGCCTCACTCTTGTGCTATAAGGACTGACTCACCTCAGGACCACAGACAGAGCCATAGAGATGCTGGCCATCACAGGTGCTACTTTGTTGGCAAAGGTGGGGCATTGATTAGGGATAGCCCTTTAGGGATTTCATGTGTTTTCTGTCCAGGGATTAATAAAGTTATCCTAGATAATATGACATTGGGATCCATGGGTATTTTGCTAATTTAGAAAGTAAGGAAAAGGCCATAACAATGTGATTTAATTTGATTTCAGTCTCTTTTGAAATCTATATTAAAGGAAACATGCAGATATGTTGAAATGCTATCTGCCTACACAAATGGTTTTTCAGTAAGAAGTGCCAACAGAGGACACAGAGAAAGCAGTGTAGAGTCAGCATGTCTTTCTGCCTTCCTGACACCTGCTGTCTTTTAACATCCAGTTTTGGGGATATCTCATCATCAGTGGAAACAGCCCAGTCCCAGTCCCACAGTCTTCTTTCGCTTCCCATCCCACAGCTTAATTTGTCTTCACATCCCTACCTTTTGAGCTGTATTGAGGCCTCCTCTCCTGCTTGGAGACCCTGGGGCAGCCAGGGGTCCTTGAAGAGATCCCAAGTGCCCAGCCAGGCAAGTCTCCTCCTGGCCTGGGGATCCTTTTCTCCAATGAGACATGAGTGGGAACCCCTTCAACCCAGGAGGAAATGCCAGCAGGGGCCAGTGGAAACCTAGCTGCACTGGCTACATCAAGCTGACCAAATAGCATCACCAAGGCCCAAAAACTAAACTATCACTGGAGCCACATCTCACAAAGGGAGACACAGCCCTACATGCTACACCTAAATGGGATAGATTCGCTCTAAAATAGAAAACTTATGTTGGACCAAGTGTCTCCTAACATAACAAACAGAATGTCCAGGGTACAATAAAAATCACTCATGATACCAATAAATAAAACAATCACAACTGGACTGAAAAACGATAACCAGTTGATGACAACACTGAAATGAATCAGTGTCAGAATTATCTGGCAAGGATTTTAAAGCAGCTGCCATAAAAATTCTGTTACAAATTGCCTTGAAAAAGGTGAATTACAGCAAGGAAATAGAAGTTGTAAAGAATAACCAAATGGAAATGTTAGAACTGAAAGATCCAATCTGTAAAACACTGCCTGATGAAGAGTACAGTGGACATAACAGGAAATAGTCAGTGAACTTGAGAAAAGATCAATAGAATTTACCCAACTTGAACAACGGAAAGAAAACATACTGAGGGGAAATGCAGGGAATTTTATGAAGCTGTGGGATAATAACAGAAGGTCCAACATCCATATCACTGGAGCTCAGAGAGAAAGGAGAAAGAAAGTGTGACTAAAAAAGTATTTGAAGAAATCATGGCTGAAAACATCCCAAATTTTGTGAAAAACACAAGCCTCCACATACAACAAGATGAGCCAACCCCAAATGGGATAAATTTTTAAAAAACTACACAAACATATCATAATTACACTTTGGAAAAGTAAAATAATTAAAAGAGAAGACAATCAAAGAGAAATAGCACATCACAAATAGGGGGAACAGAATGACAGCAGATTTTCTGTTTTAAACCATGACAGACTAAAGAAACTGGCACAGCATCTTTTTAAGGCTTAAAGAAAAGAGTCGTAAACTGTGACTTTTCTAGCCAGTGAAACTACCTTTCAGGAATGAAGGGGAAATAAAGACATTATTACAGGAAGAAAAACTAAGAATTTGTCACTAGCAAAGTTAATATTTTAAGGGTTTTGGGGGTCTCTTTCATTGTATAGTATTTCAAAGTAGTATGTGTTTTTATTCATTATTCTGAAAAAGTTTTGGATCACTTTTGTTGAAAATAAAGTAAATGATACCTGTGTTTCCCTCAATAACCTATAATTTTGTGGCTATTTAACAACATCATCTCAAAGTAAATCAGTGGGGGCATGATACAACCCTTAATTCTCCCTAGATTTCTTGATAAAGAATAAGTTGAGGCAATTCAGTACACTTATGAAAACACCAAAATGATTCCTTATTATCTGGAGAATCTAAAAAGTGCCTGGAAATTCTTGGCATTTCCTGGAAGCCTTCTTGCCAATGCAAATGCATGTATTTTTAATAAACATGTTCGACACCATTCCAACATGTTTTATTATGATTAAAAGGACTTCAAATTTGACAAAAATCTCTCTCTAATCCAAATTTCAAATGACTTCCTCCAGGGGGAAAAGCAATCTGTTAAAAACAAGACTCTAAATGAATGTCAATAACGAATTATTCTGAGTATAAAAGAAAATGTTTTATCTTGAAGTAAATCTTATAAAGGTTAAGTAAACCTGAGGTATGAAATCAACTTCAAACTGTATATCCCTAGGACAGGGGCACTAAGAAAAAAGAACTATTTCTTACCAAAATGATGAGAAAAAGAATACTGCATGGCATAAGCAAAGTACTGAGAGATGTTACTGCCTGGCTCAGTTGCAGCCCATCTTGTAGATGAGCTGTAAGATGTCTGGACTGTTTACAGACTCATTTTACAGGTTCTCCCTCAACCCACTCCCTCCAAATTCCAGTGCCACAGGAGAGGTCCTCCACGCTAGATTCAGAAATTTCAGAACAAGGACAATCATTGTCATTCCCTTTGAAAATATATGAAAACAACTTGGGGAGGGAATGCTAAAACATGGAAATCAGTCATCAAAGTGCAGACAGGGTTGGCCACATTTCATGACAGATACTTAAAATATTTATCATAAACAAATGTACCCTTTGGCTTCTCCTCACGTCTCATTCCTAATCCCTTACCTCACCAAATTGAGTCCAGAGCAGTACAAATTGATAGCTCATGTGTTTGGTGGGTGAATCTGCTTTAAATATTTGATAAGATATATTTTGGCATATATCAGAATCAAAG
Source organism: Eptesicus fuscus (assembly GCF_027574615.1). Lineage (NCBI taxonomy): Eukaryota > Metazoa > Chordata > Mammalia > Chiroptera > Vespertilionidae > Eptesicus > Eptesicus fuscus. Next base: position 84,728,363 of record NC_072476.1, on the reverse strand, counting down.
ATGCAATTCTGATAGAGAGCTTTGATAACTATTTGTGATAATGATTAAAAAAAAAACAAGAAATGTAGAAAAACAGTTGCCTGCCCATGGGGAATCTTATCTTTTCTTAGTATCCAAATATGAAAGGTTTTATAGAAATAGAATTTTTATATTTTAAGGGGGTGAACTTTTAATAAAGGAGATTTGGGGGGTCATTGTTTTTAAATATTTGCCATTGCCTGAAAAGGATTTTCTTCTTAAGTCCAGGAATTTAGGAAAGTTGACTCTGTGTTCATTTCACAGGTGACCTGAGCCCCCAGGGTGTGAAACTGGGTCCTCTGTCCTGAGCTCATTCACTTCAATGGAAAACAAACAATCAAGTAACCAAACAAACACATATAAATGCAGATTTGTAATTTGGTGATTATAAACCACAGAATTTTCTTCCAATACATTATAGGAAACATATTTCAGAAATTGACATAGTTATTAGTATTCTAAAAGAACGCTTGCATTTATCATGATAGTGTCAGGCGCAAACACATGAAAACATTCCGAATCTCTTCCCCTCACTGCCTAAGGAGAGTCTATGCAGACTTGTTCTCCTTCTTGGATTGGCAGATGGGACTGTAGGCAGGAAAGGCCAGGAGAGGGTGGAAGGCTGTTCTGCATAAGGCAGTGTTGGATCACCTCAATGGAAACCACAGCAGGGAAAGGTTCCAGAGGAAGATTGGAGCAGAAGGAGCATCTGGGAGACTGGGACCTCAAGCAGAAAAGGGCATGGAGATATGGTTTGTTGAGCATCAGGTGATATAAACTTGTCCTCTGCCACTAAATGAGGGGCTTTCAGCAAAGTCCCATTTGTATTCAAGAAGATCTGCATTGCTTTTACAAGCTTTGCAGTGTGCACAGTGTGTGCATGTATGTTTGTGTGTGTGCATATGTGCTTGCATATGTGAGTGTGTATATGTGTGAGTGTGTGCAATATGTGCCTAATGAACTACTCTAGTGAAATGGGCCTTAGGGCGGAGCATGGAGCCCTGTTTTTTCTTCAGGTTGTGTCTTCATTGATTATGCTCTAGGTGCCAAATTTTCTGGTTACTACTTTACGTAAGTTACTAATTTCTTCCTCACAACAGCTATGGAAAGCTGTTAATTCCATATTTTAGAGATAAGGCACTGAATCTCAAGGACTTCAAGTAACAGTAAATGTAAAAGAAAAACCCTGTCTTTCTTACTCCAAAACCTGTATTGTCAAAAAGTATTTCAAATGCACCGCAAAGAATTTCTCCCAGCAAACTCCAGTGTTGGACTAAAATCCTGCAACCTCAACTTGTAAGAAGCATCCGTCTTCCCATTCCTGGGCTTGTAGGTATCTGCAGCTTCTTTCGATTGCAACATTTTACTGCTGCAAGTTGACCAAAAAAAAAAAGCTACATAGTGGGAAGTGTGGGCAGGGGGCTCTGACCTTGGTGGTGTAAGGGGTGTGTCATATCCACTGGTCAGAAGCACCTGGACACAGTCCTGAGCTCTCACCACTCCTCAATGGGGTCAGATACCAAAAGATGCCATAAGGGAAAAGTGACATTAAAAGTTAAGAGGTTAGCGAAAAGAAGTACTTAAACATGGCTTCTTATTTTTCCAATATTTAAGAAAATCTAGGCTTTTTATAATAAATAGGGAGGAAATATTTGATGAAGCTAATACAAATTTTGCCTGACTGTCCTCATGTGTCCTGCATAGAGCAGCAAAGAACAGATGAACATTTTAGAAGTAAAGGAGATTGAAAGTACGTTAAAATCAGTAGTCTGTTTCTTCAAGGAGTCAGAAAGTATTTCTCTGATTCTTAAGGCATCATAACTCGGTAAGGAGAAAGGGAAGGGTGCGTTTGGAGGTGTGCTGTTCACCAGTGACCTGAAGGGAAGGCCAGGCAAGGAATCCAACTGACCGACAAGCGAGCAGTGACCCACTGCGGGGTGTGGTGGGATGCTTCAAAGCACACAGCCATTAGGAACGCAGGAACCCTGGCAGAAAAGGGAGCGCCGTACCTGCAGACAGAGGAACCAGTGTTTATCAAACTACGAAATGTAGTCAGCGATTGATTTTTCACGCTGTGAGAAAGTTGACTGAATCCTGTCTGCTTCCCGGATACAGGACCTTTGGCAAGTTCTTTAGCTTTCTGTGCCTCTGTCTCCCCCTGTGTGGATGAGAGCTTTAAGTCCAGGGTGGCAGTACAGATTGACTACCACATATGTATAGGGTGTGCCTGCAGCTCTGGTCCTGGCGGGGGGGGTGGGGGGGGAGAGGAACCTTATCTTGCACGCTCAGAGAGGATGGAGTCCATGTCCTCTCCATCTCCACAACCCCTGCACCATATCCACCTCCACAGTGGCATGCCTGACCAGAGCATGCTTCCTGAATGCTCCCTCCCACTAAGAGATACATTGTACATCACTATGCATAGGTAAGGTTGACCCCAAATTCAGGTCAAATAATGGCTAACATTTTCTAGGGAACTGCAATTTTCCAGGCATGGTGCTATGCATTCAATCCTCCTAAGAGCTCCAAGAATAAGGACAACTGGCCATTATCCAGTTCAGGGGAGAATATGTGCTTAGTCTATAATCTCACAGTAAAATGTCAAGCCAGAACTCAAACCCAGATAGCCTGACTTCTCAGCCCCCACTTGTAATTAACTCCAGGCGAGGTCTTCCTGGGGCAAGGGGTGCACAGTGGGGGCCCTGGGAGCAGGTACCCTCTGTGACCTCAAATGTCAGTGCCAAGCATCTGGCCCAAGCATCCCACAGTCACCCAAACATCTCGTTTTTCATTATAATTACTGTTTCCTTTTTACTTATGTACATGCATGTATTTTCTTGCCTCCATAAGAGACTTGAAGGAATTTACAAAAACCAAGAGAAAATAAAACATCCCGAGAAACATAAGTAAGACTGGTGTCAAGACCCACGAGCTAGCCTTCATTCAGAGCCACAGAGGAAATGCTGGCACTGAGGATGACTGCCAAGGACCACCGCCCAGAGGCTGCTGCTGGGAAGCTGGGATGCGTCCTCTGGGCCTGCTCACTGGACACTGCCATATGGCTCAGGCACCTCTCTTTTGTTGTAGCCACAAAAGTCTGTCATTTTTTTAAAACTCTTCACTTTATAGAAAATTCACTTATTCTGCAGCTTAACAGAAATGCATATTGAATTATAACCACTGTGTTAGGGTTCTCCAGAGAAACAGAACTACAGGAGATAGATGACAAATGATAGATTGATAGATAGATGATAAATAATAAACACATGGTTAATAGATAGATGATAGATTGATATATAGATATATGATTAGATAGAAAATAGATTATAGATAATTTAGATAATGAATAATTAAATACAGGTATAGATAAATTGATGGATGACTTATTGATGGACAGATAATAGGTAATTAGATAGATAAATAGATAGTTAGATGATATATAGATAGGTAATTAGATAGGTAAATAGATAGATAGGTAGATGGATAGATTTACTATAAGGAATTGGCTCAAAAGACTATGGAGTGAGAGCAGCTCCAAGATCTGCCATCTGCATCCTGGAGACTGAGGAGAGCTGGTGAAGCAGTTCCAGTCTTGCCCAAAGGCCTGAGAACCAGTCCAAAGGCAGCAGAAAACCAATGCCCGGCTCAGCAGTCAGGCAGAGAGACAAATCCTCCTTTCCCCCACCCTTTGTTCTATCCAGGCCTGAGAAGGATTCAGTGATGTTGAACCCAATGAGAAGGGCCAACTGCTTCCATCAGTCCACCAACCGAAATGCTAATTTCTCCCAGAAACATCTTCACAGACGCACCCAGAAATAATGTTTTACCAGATATCTGGGTGCCCCATGATCCAGTCAAGTTAACACATACAATGAACTCTCATGGCACTGTAACCTAGGACATGGCTGAGCTGGGGCGTTGATGCTGCCCTTACCCTCCACAGCCCATCCCTGCCACCAAAGTATAATTCTGATACCCACTCCTATCTTGAAGAAGGTCGAAAAGCTAATTTACCATTCTGGAATGTTCCTCTTCCCAAATGACCATTCGTTTACAGCCTGTAAGGGCTCCTTCTCAGGTAGATGTGTCCCCACCCTTCCCAGCCTGCAGGGGGCCCTGGGAGCCGATCCTAGGCAGCCAAAGGTCCTAGGAATCTGGCCAAGTCTGATTTAGAAGAGTGAACTTTCACAAAAAAGGATGAACAGGAAAAAAGGTAAGTGAGAACCAGGAACATGATCATACCCGAAACACCTACTTCCCTCACTGGAGCAGTAGGTACACCTGTGTGTGAGATTCTTATCGGGTTAGTTCCGTCCATACCAGAGCAAGTGGGTATAGACACAGGTGGAGGAGCTTAGCTATTGGCAGTAGCTGACCAGGCCAGGCCACAGAATCAGTTTCTGACTATTTTAGGAGTTTTCAGGACAGAGCTAGTTTTACTGCAAAATATAGCACTAGAAGGAAGTTTTCAAAAGACTATCACTTTACCTTTTCCGGGACAGTGTGGTGCTAGCAATCTCACCTTCCTTTAGTCTGTAACTGGCTTGAAACTCTGGGGTGTATGTGGGGGGTGTGTGTGGTGTATGTGTCTGTGCATGTTTTTCCCTATGTCACTGAAGAGCTACAAAGCTATGGAAAGAAAATAGTGTCACAGGCAGATTATTTTAATTATGTTTAAAAGGGCATTGTTTCAACACCCCCACCATCCAAATTTAGAAATATGAAATCTTATATTTGAGCAATCACATTCCCGAAGTGGGATATTGGCCACTCCCCCATTTGTTTTTGGCCATAACTTCTCAGGCCCACACATAAAAATCATCTGCTTGCATTGCTCTTTTATGATGATATTTTGTGGGGCTGACATAATCAGGAAAGCATAATTCAATTTTCTAAAATTAGCCATTTATTACAGTGTGGGCAAGACACAAACATTTCCATGAATCATACCCACAAATAATGAAAACTAAAAATAAAATGACTTTTCCCTATCAGTAGGGTAATAGTTTAATTGTATACAGTTATTCTTACATTAAAAGCTGCATACCTGGCAAGCTTTATCGGGTAACAGGGACTTTTAAATGTGCCAATGTTTCTACACAAGTAACGTGGGTCAATTGCAAAAGGGATAACCATAATGATTAAATCATTAAAATTTTGTCTATGCTTCACAGAGCATAGAGAAAATTAACTTCCCACCAACCTCATTTTTCTGCTGAACATGAAATAATGATTTTCTGCCAGTATAATTACAAAGCTAACATCTGATAGAGTCAGCATCCAGCGGGGATTATCGCAGGCATGAGTATTAGACCTCATTACCAGCTTGACTGCAAAATTATTACATCTTGTAATTGGAGGGTGAGATTTATATACAGATTGGCCGGGTTTCTGTAAGATTGTAATTACAAGCTTCGTTGGTTCGCTACTTATCGCACGGTGCAGGAGGAGGCAAAAACAAGCAGAAGGAAGACCATTTCATTAAGCTGTAACCCTATCAAGGGAGGAGCACTGTAACGTCCCTGTATTTATTAGGCCAAACAGAGCTGTTTGCAGAAGGGGAGACCATTTATTACCGCCTGACAAATGGGATTTCATTTATTTAACCTCGGCGATCTATTTCAGTAAAATGTACAAACGAGCCATCCATTTTATGATTCCGGAGTCAACGCTCAATTATCTAAAGGCTAACTGAGTGTTAAAGTGGCCATCTGCTAGGATGAATTCATTGATTTAATTTGCTTCATGTTGCTGAATGATTCCTGTAGGCAGGGAGGAGGGGCTGAGCCTGCATGAGTGATGGGGGCGCGGGTGGTGCACCCCCGAGTGTGTGCGTGGAGGGGGAGAGGGGATCTGTGTGTGTTTGTGAGTGTGTGCGCGCACGCGTGCGTGTGTTTAATCCTTCACACAATAGAAGAATGCGATCAATAGCAGCTTAAATTTTATGAGACAAGGAGTTAAGTTGTTCTGCCCAAGCCAGAACACCTTTGTTCTCCCAGAACAAGTAATCTCTGTGGTGGAATTAATATTGACAGGCTAGCTTCTTTGTGGCTAATTTGAGGGCGCCCGGGCCAATTGGCAGGCAGGCAGTAATAGAGCTGTTATTAGAGTTCATTATGAAAGCTACAGATCGATGCCCACTCCAGGCCACCGGCCCGGAAGGAGGCATGCTCCTTGCCCTTGGCATCATTCCTTATTGCACCTTGACTTTTTAAAAAAATTATTTTTCAAAAGTAAACAAATAAATAAGCAGGCATTTCTTTATGAGGCACTCAGCAGCTTGGTGCTCAGAAGCTAGGAAGGGAGACAGGGTGGGGGGCAGATGTGGGTGGCAGGAATCCACGCGTCCCCATGAAGTCCCTGCTGTATTCACAGGAGCCACTTGTCACCAGGACAGGCCGGTGGATGAATCCAATAATGGCTCAGTTCATCAGGACTTCCCGCTGACCATCTTCTACACCCCTCTGCCAGCCCAGCCTCGCTCAGACTGTGAATGAAAAAGAATGTTCTCTGGCAGTCATAGGGGTTTCCTCCTATGGAGACTGTTCTCTGAAAGACTCTGCCCAGGGCTCCCGATGCAGGCAGTGTCTTTGTGAGAGAGGCTCTTTGGAGCTCAATGACACATGTTTCCAGATAGTTCTTCTCTACAAGAGGCTTCCAGGGAAGAGCCCAGCTATGGAAGTGTCCCTGACTAGTTGCTGTTTCCCCGGAGGCTGACTCAAGTGCACACTATAAGCTTTCCTGAATCAGATACAGGAAAGCTGCTCAGTGCTCGTCTCCCTCCACACTCCAGCATCCTCAGCAGTGCCTTCAACTCTGAGACCACCCACTCCGGAGGGAATGGACTGGAAGGCCTGTGCTCAGGGATAAGCCTGCATGCACGGTGCCATCGCTCCAAGTCCTGAGCTCTTCAGTGTCCGTTCATTCCTTGTGCTTCACCACCCATACACACAGAATGCTCCTGACAGAGGGGTGCCCATCCTGGGTCCTTTTTATGCCGAATCTTTCCTGTCATGCCCACGTGTACCTTGGTTCTCCCTCTCTCATTCACGGGGGGTGGAGCGTGAACCTCAGCTGTCCACTCCCACATGCACACCTGTTCCCTCCTCCTCACTCACACCCACACTTTCCTCTCTTGGCCTTTTGTCCCAAATCAACCATCTATAGTCAGAGTCCACTAGAGACTTGCTTCAGGGTCTGTAAAGGAGAACATCACCCAGGTAGTCTTCTAGAGCCTCCATTATCCCACCATGCAAGCATGATCATCACGTGCATGCATTGAGGGACAGGCCTGGCCAAATGCAAATGTTGCTACAACAAATGCTTCCTGCAGGTGTCCACATGGGATGTCCACTCAGAACATCGGGCCACCACCAGCACTAAAGGCCAAGGTTGAGATTGTCCACAGAAACCCTGCAGAGAAGAAACCAGCAGTGCCCTTGCTGGCCTAGGCTGGAGCCCTCTTCCCTCCTTCCCACCCATGACCATCACCCAGACACTCAACTTCCAGGCGTTACCACTTATTGATGTCATGGTAGCAATAGCTGTAGCCCACTGACCCAAGAGGCATAGATTTGACAATTACCTCTGCCAAGAGGTAGAGGTTACGTCTATAGGTCAGAAAACTAGATGACAGCCTGAGGGCCCATCCTCCTACTGGAATCAATCTCCAGAAAAGCGTAGAGACACTCATGACCTTCATCATTGTCTGAAACATCCTGTATTAATCAAGATGTCTTGTTGATATTGTTTAGCTCCTTAGATTCAAGGAGAGCAAAGTCCTGAATGTTTTCCATGTATTCCATCAGCAACATGGAGGCTGGCAATGGGCAGACAGAGCTCCGTATATCAGGTACTGTGAGAGCAGATGTGAGGGGGGGGGCACACCAAGTGCTCTCAGAGGTGGAGTCTACTGAAGGTGAGCTGCTTCCTGGGCTTAGCTGGTACTGCAACTGGCCAAGAGCCTGCTCTCATCAAGTCAGCAGCAATGGGAACAAAACCAGTCTGTTCAGAGTCCACAACCAAGATGACCCCATCAGGGGATGCAATTCATAGGTGGCATGCTCTGTGCTGCCCATGCAACACAGCTCAACTGAGAGGTAAATGGACATGCATTTTTAACAGGTGTTCCAGGGCCATGCGTTCAGATGTCGTTGTGTTCCATGAATCACAGGAAAACAGCCCCTCTCAGCGCAGTAGTGTTTTCTGGCTCCTCGCAGGACTCCCTTATGCCATGGCACATTGCCTGAGCTACCCAACGGTGGCTTTTTTTTGCCATTACAGGGACAAGTTTTTTTTTTTTTTCTTATTTCTACCTGGGACAAATTGAAATCAGTAGTTATATTATATTTATACTATATATTTAGCATCTGTAGTCAATATATTTTCACCACAATGATCAGCTTGCAATCATTAAGAACTGTTTATGCTTGAACTTTGAAAACTGTTAATGAATTAGCCAACTTATGAATTGGAATTTATTTGTATTTTACCCTGAATTACCCCTATTGATTTTTGTATCTAAAGCAAATACAAGGTAGTTCATCTTGCCTCTGATTTGCTATTTTAGGGGCAGGCTACTTTAGGCTGTAAGTATTTTGCAACAATCAATGTGATGTTGTAGTTTTGATCATTTGCACAATCTAAAGCAGGGGTCCTCAAACTTTTTAAACAGGGGGCCAGTTCACTGTCCCTCAGACCGTTGGAGGGCCGGACTATAGTTTAAAAAAAAACCATGAACAAATTCCTATGCACACTGCACATATCTTATTTTGAAGTAAAAAAACAAAACAGCAAAAACACCCGCATGTGGCCCGTGGGCCGTAGTTTGAGGACGCCTGATCTAAAGGCACCCATAAACCCTTGGAGCAGAAAACCTACTTAGTTGATCTTGAAAATGGCCAAAATATCCAGATTAATCACTACTAGATCATTTCAGTTTTGAAGACAGTGGTCTAAAAAGCAAACAACAAAAGAACACACACACACACACACACACACACCCCAAACAAGCACAAAAATAAAACCAAAAGCAACTATGTCAGTATGGCTGGGTATTAGAAAGCACTAACCAGGACTGTACCTTACATAGTCTTGCCTCTGTGTGCGTGTGGCTGGATGCCCTCAGCATGGTACCCGAGAGCAGTGTGGAAGCCAAGTTCACTGGTATGACCACCACAGGAACTGAAGGTGGGGGTCGGTCCTGCGTTAACTTGAAATGCCTCTAACATGGGCAAATTTTGAGCAGGACTCCTAGAGGTGGAAGGTGGCATCTCCCACTGCTGACCCTGAAATGCCTTTTCCAGTAAAGGAAGGGGTTCAAGTGCTGACCAGCTGTGGGTCAGAGACCCAGACGGCCACTGGAGAGCCGGCAGGAAGGTGTCCTGGCTTCGGCGAGACTCATTTCCTCCACACAGGGCTCCGACTCCCCGGAGCCTTCTTGTCAGAAGTACAATCTTTTTTGTCTATACTTTAAAAGAAATAGTTGTTCAAATCCCAAATGTTTTCAGCAACAGAAAAAATAAACTGCAGGATATGTCTAATATTTTCTAAATATCAATGAGTTATTGTTCAATTCATTCTTTTTACTTTAAGACATCAAAAACTACAAGATTAATTTATGTTGTTCGTCCCCTGAGAAATTTTCCAATTTATAATAAACATTAGTACATAAACCTAGATACATCCACATTTATTACTTATATCTAACTAACTTCGAATCCAAGGAAACCATGTTACCTTTTTTAAAAAGTATTGTGATGCCATAATTGATTGGGAGAAGAACAATTTATATCCTACGAGTTTGAATTATAATTTTTAATTCATTTTTTTCTTTAAGAACCTCTGTGAACAGCAAACCCTGTTTCCAAATCAAGAGCCTGCTGACTTGTTTTGCTGAATGAGACATTTTTGTGAATTCATATTTTCACATTCCCCTCGATGACATTCGCATTTTAAATGAGTTCAATGATCAAATAAAATTGTATACGTTTCACGTGACTATAAATCTGTTTGCCAAAACCTGTCTCCCTGGGTGAGAAAAAGGTGAGCCCCAGGGTCCCAGGGAGAAGCAGAGGAGAGGCTGACCTGGGTGTGGACAGCCAGCATGGAGGGCCGCCCTGAGGAGGTGGGAGTGTCATCAGGAAAGAGCAAAGCCTTCTACAGGGTCAGGAGGAACAGCCAACAGCTGTGTAGCTGGTGTCCAGAGATGGCACCTCCCATTCATTCAGTCCACTTGTTCCCTCCACAGACATAGACACAAGCTGAGGGCTGAGACGTACTTGTTGTGGGTCATCACCCTCCCCCTCCCACCTCCGCCACAAGAGGTCCTGGAAGAGCACTGGGTCCTGAAGTAGAGCACAAGCATATGGGGCAGGAGTGTGGAGGTGCGGAGCACCCAGGAGAGCTGGGGTCTAGAAAGTCAGAGACCAGCAATGGAGGGAAGCATGAAAATTGGATCTGGCCCCCTTCTTAGAATATGGAATACAAACCCCCAAACCTTCCCAAAGGTAGTTCTTGAAGGGGAGCACCAGAAGTGGACCGGGCAGGTGAAGGTGGGCATATGGGGATCCAGGTACAGAGACAGCAGCACTCAGAGACCAGCTCCGGACTGAGGGCCTTGGGAACGGGTAGAGGTTTGCAATGTGTGAGTTCAGCCGCAGTGCCTCCAAGAGCACTTGTCCATTAGGGAGTGAAGGAGCATGTGGAATGAAGATGTTTAAACAAGGGAAACTGTCCCAATACCTCCTCCCAGTGTGGCTGAAAGGATTTCCTGTGTACACTGTAAAAAGATCAGCAACATTCCAGCATTGGTCAGAATTACTTACTGGTCATAGTAATCAATTATCAACCAAGTTTACAGACTTGTGGTTTAAAATGATAGACTGAGATTGCAAGCTCACACACACACACACACACACACACACACACACACACACACAATCCAACTGAACATGGCTGACATGGTGGGAAGTTAGCACACAGTAACCATAATAGTTTAGAGAATGGAGGGGCGCCATTGCAGACCTGGGATTTGGGTGGACAGATGATGCCAGTTGGGGACCACCCACCCCAAAAGAGAATGGGTAGTTAAGGTGTAGTTATTGGTGTAAACTCCTCCCAGCTGGCGTCCTGAGACACCACACTGCCAGGGTGGGGGACAAGCCTAGTTTAGGGAAAGCCCCTGGGACAGGAACTGGATCCTCAGTTACTATGGCCTCAGGAAGCTGGTGGCAGTGGTATCACCCACAGCCCCAGCTCAGCACTGTCTCCACAGACAACAAGCTCTTCCTCTAGGGACTCTGACGTGCAGGGGAATTTGGAGCCAGGGAGAGAGCAGGAAAGAGCACTGGAAGGCCACAGATACCATAGTAATCCCAGAGGGAGAGAAAGATGCTGAATACTGTTCCACTGACACTGACACTAGAGAATGCAAGTAATTTAAAGAATAAAAGAAAAGTTAAAAATGCACTTTTTAAAAGATTTTTAATTGGTTTTTAAAGAGAGAGGAAGAGAGTGGTGGCGAGAGAGAGAGAGAGAGAGAGAGAGAGAGAGAGAGAGAGAGACAAATACCAATGTGAAAGCAAAACATAAATTGGCTGCCTCCTGAAAGCCCCCTACCAGGGATCAAGCCCCCAAACCTGGCATGTGCCCCAATCAGCCAGGGCAAACTATGCACATTTTGTATTAAAATCCCAGAAAGATGTTATTACATAGAAGTAGACTGGCAGGTCTTTAGAAAGAGGTTGTTAAGAACTGGTGGGAATTAAAAATGGTATTGCTGAAAAAATGCAAGAGAAGAACTCAACACTGTCAGAGACCTGAGGAAAGTCATCAAGAAATAAATTAAGAAACATTGTCAGTCAAGATAAAGTTTCAGAAAGAGATGAGAGAGAAAAAAAGAGGGGTTAGATGGGAGGATATGATTAAAGATATACTAGAAGAAAAGAGAGGCTTCACCTGGAAACAACCCACCTGGTTCAGAGCATACTGAATATTAAGACAAATTCAAAACATCCTGGTGACACTTTAGGTATTCAGGGAGGAGAGGAGATTACAGATACCTCTCAGGTCACTTCCTCGATCTCTTTTGTTCCTTTTTTCTCATTCTCTCCTGAATCTTGAGAATGAGGCTGCTTCCCGGGGCTGGGTCTTCAGGTCCTTCTTCGAATCTACCGAAGCTCCCTCTGTGACTCCACCCTGTCCTGGCCTCTAAATGCCATCTCTGAGCTGATGTACCCCAAATTTCTATCCCACTCCACCCTTTGCTGGAGTTGGCTTGTTGACATAACTGCTACTTATAGATCTCAAAATGGCCATATCCCAACCAGATTCCCACCCTCCCCCAGCTACACTAGTGTCTCCTCCCATGGACCCAGCTCCACCAGGTCAACATCTTAGGGGTCATCTTTTATTCTTTCCTTCCTCTCACTCAATTCATGTCCATCATCAAATGGACTTAAAATTGCCTCAACCATTTACCTGAGATGAATTCAGAATTATGATAAATAATGCTTAGGTAACTTACCAATATAATTAATGTATTTCAATAAGAAACATTCAGAAAAAGCTAAAATGATGACATAAATGTAAAAACAAAATACTGCAAATGATTCAGAGTAAAATTAACAAAGAAAAACAATCACCATTCTGTAAAACTTTCGCTGATCAGAGGTCTGGCTTACATTTGGGTTGAATTCAATATAAATCCAGTTAGATGAACCATTTTAGTGATAAGCTTTCACTCTGTATTTCCTATGATCGCTCCCTGAGGAAGCAAATTTCTTGCCATTTCACATTCAATATAAGTGCATTGCTGGTGAAAAGATGGCTAAATTGGTCCATCACTTTGTAATAAAATATCTCATGACTTGTTTATCTGATCAATGAAGAGTGTATTCTCCAGCTGTTCAATGTTAATGGGCCCGTTGCCCTAAAATGGTGAATTATCGACTCCCAGAGAGGCAGAAGGGGGTTGCAAATTCAGATCAGATTTCCTGCTTGAAACTGACATATTGCAGTTAAATTGTTGGAGCCAAGAATGCATGTCCTTTGTGTCTCACACTGCAGAGATGCCTAACACACAAGACCATTCCTAACTTAGAATTATTAAACTAGCTTTTTAAAAAATTACATCTGCATACAAAACTGATCATTCAAAGCTGGCAAAGTTATTGACATAGCACAGAAATATTTTGGTGGGATTTTAAAGGCCCAACTTCTGTATTCCAGTAATTTACCTGAGTTTAGTCTGTGCTGTTCTGAAAAGCATGTGTACACTCATTCAGTCAGTCATCCATTTATTCCTTTACTGATCAGCAAGTTTTAACCGTGTTCTGACAGTGAGCCCAGAACTGCACCAGTGATTCGGGCACAGTGGTATTAAGAAACCCGGTGCCCGACCCCAAGTCTCTCAGGGTGGTCTCCAATGTATTTTGTACCTGAGCCATGTGATTCGGATCTTGGCTTCGGGGTCAAGTGAGTACAACTACAGATACAGCTGCATCCCAGTTCTGCCATGCTGCCTGGGGAAATTGCTAATCTCTCTAAATCTGTTTTCTTATCTTTAAAATAGATGTAATATCAACTCTAAGGTTATGGCAAGGAATGACCTACGCAGAATCCGACTGTACAGCACACATTGGGAGGTGGAGCCCTCCGTGACTTCACCAGCATCAAGCCCCAAAGCTTCAGAAAGCAAGGCTCAGTGACCAAGCAGGTGCCCATCTAGCACTGTGACGCTCCATTCCACATGGCCTCAGCTGCTGCAATGATCACTTCTACTTTACACGCCGAGAAAATCCTGCTCCGGCATTTGTGGACCATTCCTGCTTCCCTGCAAGAGCCACAACCTTAAGAGTCACCTGACAAGAGGCAGTGGTCCCCCAAGTGAGTGACACATCCTGAGGGGTGAAGGATTCTTCTTTTACAACAGTAAGATCTTAAGGTGTTGGAGATAGTCAATGAAACAAAAAAATATATCATACATGCTCTGATCAATAATTAAATGTATGGGAAGTAGATGATTTTATTTGTTAACCAATTATTTACTCTGTTTCCTTTTGATTCAGCTTAGCCTTAAGAACAAAAAATTTTAAAGAAGCAAAATAAAACACAGAAGTTATCGCCCCCTTTTCAGTAGAAATGCAATAGAAATAAAATACTAGAGGTTTCACCCATAAGTTACTTCTGTAGACGTGTGGGGACATGCGATCTCAGCCCTAAAAGAGTTTGTGACCTGGGAATTACTTTTTCATGTGCTCTTTTAACAGGTAAGAGAACCTGAAGGATGGGCCTTTTTGTCTCCTGGTTGGGGGGTTTAAACCCAGGGACATTTATGAACCACACTTATTGAGGGCTGAGAATCACTGGCAAAGCTCGGGAAGTGAGGCGTCCCCAGCCCTGTCATCAACCCACCTCGTGACTTGGGCCCATCACCCTTCTCTGGTTCTCAGTTTGATTTTTGGTGCAATAGGAACATGAATTTAGACCCACCAACCATTTTGGAGCACATGTGCCCCAGCCATTAGGCTCACTTGGGAGCTCCTCTTGGGCAGGGCAAGAAGTCCAGGAGCTAAGAGGGACTGGCACCTGGTGTGTGGGCGGGAAGGGAGCCACGAGCCCGGAGCTCATGGACACTGAATGTTGGAAGGAGAGTACACATTCACTTTAGGAAGAGAAGGGTCACTCACTGGGCTCGCCTCTGATGAGCAACCTTTAATGGAAACCAGCACCGTGTCCACCTTCCCTCTCAGAGACTATGCTGAGCTGAGAGGAAGGGCAGGAGATATGCGGGGAGGAGGGATGGGCACACATCAATTTGTCTCTATTGATTTGGAGCAAAACATGTAAGAGTCATGTATGCAACCCAACTAAAATAATTTGAGAGACAAAAAAACTTTCAATGTGATTTTAAAACACATTTATGGTATTAATCAGTTAAAATGAGAAATACAGCATAGGAGTGCTCACGGAGGTGCCTTACTAGGAAGCAGGACGAACTTCACCATTGCGGGAGCTTACTCAAGGAGCACTCAGTGGAAACATTGATTTTTTAAAGAAATAAATGAATTATTTAATGAGATAATCTTGAAGATTCTGCTTTTAAGAGGGAAGCATTTGTGAAAATTGCTGGAAAAGACAGAGGCCTGTGGGAATCTAGTCAGAAAGTCGTGGGGGCTGACAGGTGCATGTGGGACCTCCCCCCTACCCTCAACTCAGGAGGACGGGAGCTGAGCACCTGAGATCAGTTATAGGAACCCAAAGAATGGTCTCTCACATGTCACTAAAGGTTGATGAGTGACTAGAAAGAGCAGCATCTTGAATGAAAATGTCAGATTTTAAATACACTTAAAATCCTCAAATACACTTCTTACTTCTATACTGCTTATATTTACTACAAAGAATCCTAAACTCTCTGTAGTCATTTGCAAATATCTTCATAATAAATATCCCATTAAATTCCGCATTTGGTCAGTGGTTGGATCTCAAATGAAGACAAGCAAGTTTATAGTTAAAGAGAGAGGAAGAAAAGAGAATGAGAGAGAGAAGAAGGGTGGAGAGAGAAGGAGAGAAACGGAGGTCCATAGCAGCACTGTGACTTGACCCTCGAGGCTACTTAGGAATGAATAAACGTACAAACCTGGACTTAAATGGCAGGATCATCCAGGCCACCTAACTCTAGGAGACTGAGCTTTGTCATCTCAAGAAGGAAAGAATTCACTTCAGATCAGCAAATGTGTTGCTCCAGCTCTGATGTCCTTGGGCCCCACTCCCTCTGCAGTGAAAGGGTCACAGGACCCCAATGTGGTCCAGGGCACAGCCCAGAATCAATTACCTCCTCCAGAAGGATGGGGGTGTGAACACCGTCAGACAGTCACAAATTACCTAGAGCAGGGGAAAAAAAACAAAAAACATTTTTCTAACTAATATGATCTTCCTGCCAGATAAGCAAGCTCCTTCTCTGACTG
The DNA here is from genome assembly GCF_027574615.1 of Eptesicus fuscus. Classification (NCBI taxonomy): domain Eukaryota; kingdom Metazoa; phylum Chordata; class Mammalia; order Chiroptera; family Vespertilionidae; genus Eptesicus; species Eptesicus fuscus. The sequence continues at coordinate 84,712,377 of NC_072476.1, read as the reverse complement.
ATCAGCTGCAGCTTCATTGCCTTCCAGACCCCATCTCCCCTCCCCCTCCCCCCTTCCTAGGAAGAGTAAATCACTTTTCGAAAGGCGGCTTGATATAATGGCGGTACATCTTCCCAAACACAGGTAATAGAACAGTGCGCACGATCACCTTTGGCAGAAAAGCCCAGCCACGGACACGTCCCCTTCTTGGCTCCAGGGGGCCTGCAGTAACACTCCTCATAAATCGGCTGGGAGATCCTAGGAGATACGACCCTGCTTTATAGCCGAGGCCAGCATTCAGTCACCGGGGACATGATCGCTGGGGGATAAGGTCACGGAGCCTCTTTTGGTGTCATCCCCCTGAGATGTTATCAGATGCTCAACCCTAAAGCAAGAGAAACAAACTGATAACAAAATTGGGGGGAGGGGACATGGGAGCAAATGTGATAATCCATCAACTCACCTGTGGAGAAAGTACCAGGGAAAAGCGGTATTGATTTTTTTTACAAGCCAGTGCACAGATTTGTCAGACAGAAGCACAGAGATGTCAATGCCCCGAGCCACCATCCCTAGCAACCCCAGAACCTCTCCCGGACAGACGCCTCCCAAGGGTAGGAGCAGAGGCGGCATGCGGGCTATTTCAACGCCTGGCTCAGAGGGGTTGTCAACTTTATTAGAGAGAAATGCCCGATGGCCCCCCCCCCCCCGCCCCCGCCTCGTACACTCCCCCAAAAGGGCATGTGTGCTATCTGCCACCACCAAGGCAGAGGTAGGACATAAGGAAAAGGACATCCAGTAGGACATACTTTGAGTGCATCCTGAGAGAGGCACCTTCATGGTCTGAGCAAGACCGCAGTCACCTGTTCTCCATGGAGCTGCGTGTGGGAGCTGCTTCTGCCATTGGGGTCACAGGAAGGTCACAAACATTTACTCAAATGTCCATTCAGTTGGAAGCCTGCAAAACTAATGGATAATTTTAGACTTCAGAGAAAATCTACTAGAACACAGTTTCATCACTTATCCAACAAAAGATAATCTGGACCAATTATCAAGGTAGACTGTTTATCTGTCCAGGAAAGAATCACTCTGGCACCCCAGGTTTCAGATGCTTAGAATCCACTGAGGTCTAGGTCTCATTAATGCGCCCACCAAAGAAACATCTGGAGACAGATAATGAGATTCGGTTTAACTGGGCCTGGGTAAACTTATTCAGCGCATGTTTGCATATCTAGCTAAACTCAACATCACTTTCAGATTCCACCGCCATTCTAAATCCTTTCTTCATGAAATCTCATCTGGTTAATAAAAAAGCAAAAGACAATCAAATTAAAAATTCAACAAAAGCACAAAATGTAAGATCTCAACCAATAACTTAGAAGTATCAAATTAAGAGGTTCATTACAAAGCTGACATGGACTTGGTAGCTATAGGTTCTGCTATGTGCACCACTCATTCGAAGCACTTCCACACCTGCTAAAGTGTGTTTCTCTTTCTCTGTCTTCTCTGATGCAGTGTCATTACACTCTTCTTTCAAGTACAGAATGTGGCTGTTCACTTTTGAACATGTGCTTTGAAAAGGAGTGCCTAGGGACAGCATGGCCTGCAGGCCACTTAGCGTGACAACCAGCATGGCATAGCTTGTTCTAAAGACTGAGAAGGAAGCTGCTGATTGAGTAAGACAGTGAGGGGAAATGAGAAATTATATACTAAATATGTGTGAAATGTGAAAAGCAAATAGAGGCAGAACAAAACTGCCTTAGAGAGCTTACGAAGTATAATACACACACAGTTATATACTAACACTTATGGTGATTTTTGTCAGTTGTATGAAAATGATTTTATAAGATCCAAGATGGCGGCCGATGGGACAGCAGGCTGCAAGATAGCGTGTGAGTGAGAGAGTGAAAGGAGAGTGTGTGGATGTGCAGGGAGCGTCTGTATTTGTGAGTGAGGGACAGCTATATTCCACAGGACTACTGGGGACTGGCAGACCAGGCTCTCTGGCCGGGCAGTCTCTACTACTGTTGAAATCTCTCCCAGAGTGGCCGGCTCTGCCACAGAGACCACGCCATCTTGAAGGGGAGAACGGCTGTGATTGGAAGGCCAGCCTTACCTTCAACCAGGGAGACCTCGGATACCTCCCAGGACCCTACAACCACATGGCCCAGGGACCAACCTTTGTAAATAGTAATTATTTTATTTTACTTTCCAATAATTCATTGCAAGGATATAGAAAAATGATTGATATTTGTACATAATTTTTTAAAATAGTTTGTGACAACCCCCACTATCACATGTGTTTTAACTTATGTAATATTCTCCCACAGCTTATTAGTGCTCAGTTCATTTTTCCCTATAAAAATAATTTCTATGGCTATTTTCAAGTTTGCTAAACTTCTCCTCTAAGAGAACTTGTTACTACACTGCTGCAGTCCCATTCCATGCCCTCTCACCTCAGATACTGTGATTATGTCTGAACATTCTGTTTGACACTTTTAGTTTGTAATGTATACATCACACTTAATGAAGTGCAATAAGTTACACATTTTCCTTAATTTTCTTGAACGTTCAAAGCATATTTATAATTGCTGTTTTAATATCCTTTGTTATTTCCACCATCTCTGTCATTTCTCATTCTGGTCCTATTGATTCATTTCTCTCCTTGTTGTGAGTTGTATTTTCCTATTGCTTTGCATGTCCAGTAACATTTTTGTTAAATTCCAGACATGATTTTACCTTGTTTGATATTAGATTTTTTTATATTATTGTTATCATTCGTTTAAATGTTTTGGGTTTAGGCTTTCTTCTTTTATTCCCCTGAGTTAGAGTTCAGTTCAGTTAAATGATATCAGTTTGATCCTTCTGAGACATGTTTTCATGCTTTCTTAGGGTTGGTCCAGGAGAGCCTAATTTGTCTCGACCACTGGGGTATGCCTTCTGAGATCCAGGCTACTAAGAGCACTTGGCCCCATGGAAACACAAATTTTTGCTGGTCCTGTGTGAATTCCAGGCCCTGCTCTGAGCATCTCTTTTGGTGATGACTTTTTCTTGAATCACAGCAAGATGGTGTGAAGTGCCCTTCGCTTACACACTACCAGTTATGTGGACATGCGTGGTGCCATGGCAACTGGATGACAGGTCTCGGTCCTGAGAGATAAATGGGGGGCAGCTGTGTCTGGCGACCCTGGGACGGTTCCCATCTCTGCATAGTGTGGCAACTTCAGGTTATGGGTCCTAACAAGATGACCTCAGGGCACCCGGACCGAGGCCATCAATCACAGGCAGGTAGCAGCCAGGAGAGAGCCTTTGGGACTCCTAAAGACACACGTGGGGGGTCAGGGAGGCTACAGCTGGATGCTAAGTGGAGTCACTATAAGGGTGACAGATCTGCCCTGCCAGCACCAGCATCAAATGTAAGCGGTCTTGCTGGTGAGTACTATTTCCTGACCACCAGAAAGCAATGCAATACCTCAGCTTGAGGGCGGGCGGGGGAGAGGGGGTCTGGCTTTAGCCTCTCCCCTGGATCTGAGGTGATAACTGTCACCTTCCCTTAAGGTAAACTCACCCGCTCCCCATCAATGTTCCCAGAAGACTGAGCCTGGATGAGCCAGCTCCAGAGAGTCTTAAAGAAACCCAGGGCCACGTGTCCTGAGGGTTTCCCACATTTCCTCCTCAGGTGCCTTAACGAAGTCAGGGACTGGCAGGTGTGAGCTGAAGTAGAATGGACAGAATATCAAGAAGAATTTCTGTAGGATAAAGCTGGTCATTATAAAAGTAGAGGTTCATAGAATTTCTTTTTCAAGAGAGTACCTTGAACCTGGCTGGCATGGCTCAGTAATTAAGCATCAACCTATGAGTCAGAAGGTCACAGTTTGATTCCCAGTCAGGGCACCCCAAGTTGGGGGCTTGATCCCCAGTGTGGGGCGTGCAGGAAGCAGCTGATCAATGACTCTCTCATCATTGATGTTTCTATTTCTCTCCCTCTCCCTTCCTCTCTGAAATCAATAAAAATATATTTGGGGGTGGAGGAGGGGGAGAAGAGCACCTTGAATAAAATTTTTAGAACACAGAAAATGTAATGAGATGATATCTCAAGGGAGAAAAATAAATGTTTTTCCAAAATAAATTCCCCAGTGACCTGCTCAATTTCTATCGCTAAACGTCTTCCCCTTTGGTTAAAGTTGTCCATTCCTCCTCCCGAACTGGGGCGGGTGTAACCACTAACCTCTCCTTGTGAATGGCTTGTCAGGAGCCCACCATTATGCTGGGAGACGGCGCACTGGGCAGGAAGGGTCATCAGCTTTGTCTGTTTGGGCTGAGAATGAGGTATGGAGGGTGAGAAGGGGAGAAGGAAGAGTTCAGGAGAAACTTTCCCAGGCTTTCCTATGCCAATATCCATTTTTTATTAAAATTTGTATTGACATAATTGTAAATTTACCCTGCTGCTATATGACATAAGAGAGATCTCATGTACACTTTACCCAGCTTCCCCAATGGAGAAATCAAAAGTGAATTATTAATATTTGGGATTGCCCCAAATTCTGTTGTCGAAGAGGATGAGTCCTTACCTCCAAAACCACTGACAGGGCAGTGGTGGCGCTGCTCAGCATTCCATTCCTCGGGAAGACAGTGGCCGACCCACTGAATCAGACCCTCTGGAAATGGAGCCCTTGACACTCACGTTTCAGAAGTTCTCTGACTGGTTCTCACCAAAGGCCCACCCCCTGGCCTTCTCAGCCCAGCTCAGTCAGAGCCCCAAGCCCACCAGAATGTCTGCGGAGCACCCAGCATCCTGAACTGCATGGTGGCACATGGGGGCGGGTCCTTACACCAGCCTGGCTGAGGTCCTCTGCATGGCGCTTAGTGTCAGGGCCAGCGGAAGCCCAAGGCACTCACCGGGCCATGAAAAGCCCAAACTTATATCCACTTGCCATATATCGATCCTTCATTCCAAAACAATGAAAGACTCTCAGAGTTCAGTATCCAGGGTCTGGGCCACTTCATCTCAAAAGCAACTTAGAAAAGTTGCAGTAAAAGAAGTGAGGCATGAAATGATCCACCGGCCCTGTCTCTTCTGTTCTGTGTTGGGGGAAAGCTGGCGTCTTGTTCATTTTCAGTGTTTCCACTAGTGGATAGATGATGCTCTTCCTCAGTCAGGGCTTCCCTGTCAGGGACTTGGCATCAAGGAAAGAAAAGGGAGAAATCAATTGGATGATAGCTTTTGATTACTTGATGTTGTCTTAGGAGGAAAATATAAAGAAATATATTAAAAACTCTTTTTTGGTTTCTGTCTCTTCAAGTTCTGGTTTGTGGAAAGGACTGCACACACACACACACACAAAAAAAAAAAAACAGTTAACTGTGCTGTGTCATAGAGCAACTCTGTGACCCCCAACAATTCCCTGGCACCCACTGGTTGCTGGTGGAGCATCATCAACTCCCCACTCTCTCAGGCTAAGGACCACCTACCTGCCTGAATCTTCTGTTGTTGCTACTAATGTAGACATTTTTAATTTATTGATGTATAATTTACATACAACAAGTGTTACTCATTGTGAGTATACTCATCAGTTAATTTTGACATGTGTATACAGTTGTATATCCACGACCACAATAAACTGTGGAAACCACGTATCTACCAGTTCCAATGGTTCCCTGGAGCTCTTGTCAATCAGTCTTCTCCACTCTCCTGCCCCAGGGAACCGTCGATTGAGTGACTTCCTGTATATTACATTACATTTTCTAGAATTTTATATGTAGTATTCTGTGACTTCTTCTTTCACTCAATGTAATGATTTTGAGATTAATCCCTTCTGTTGTCTATATTAGCAGTTCATTTCTTTCTATTGTTGAGTAGTATTTCATTGTATGTCTGCACCATAGTTTGTTTATTCATCTCTTGAAAAACATTTGTGTTGTTTCCAGGTTTTGATTATTAGAACTAGAGCTTCTGGGAAGATTCAAGCATAAGTCTTTGTGACGATGTGTGTTTTTATTGCTTTCAGATAAATATCTATGGAAAGAATTACTAGATCATCTGGAGAGTATATGTTGAAACCTGGAGGGAGCTGCTAACTGGGCTTTGAAAGCAGATGAGCCACTTCACATTCCCACCAGCACTACTTGGGGATTGTACTTGTTCCCTGTCCTCACAAGCGCTTGGTGTTTCTGTCACCTTCAGTTTTGACATCGAATTGGCTCTTAGTCATATCTCATCATGGTTAATTTACATTTCCAGTGACTGATGGTCTTGCCATGTGTGCGTACTGGCCATTCATACATCTTTTGTAAAATCCTTTTGCAAATATTTTACCCATTTGAGTGGGTTTTGTTTTTGGCATCTCACTGAGTTCTAAGACTTTCTCATTGATATCCACTGTGGTCAGAGTGCATATTCTGTGTGACTTAATTTTTGCACAGGTGCTGAACCTTGTCCTATGGCCCAGCACACAGACTCTTTTGGTGAGTTCTGTATGTTCTTAACAAGAACACGTATTCTACTGTGGTTGGGAGGGTGCTCCAATCTATCAAGTAGATCTAGTCGGTTAATAGTGTTGCTTGAACATTCCATATCCTTATTGATTTTCTGTCGACATCTTCTACTAATTGCTGAGAGAGGAATATTGAAACCTCCAAATTTAAGTGTAAATTTGTCTATTTCTCCTTCAACTCTGTCAGTTTTGGGTTCGTATATTTTGAAGCTCCATTGTCAAGTGCGTCCACATTTAGAATTTTTCCACTTACTGAACTGACCCCATTATTATGAGGTCCTGCCCCCTCTCCATCCTATCTTGTCTGTAGTTTAATTTGTGTTGCGTTATTATCAACACACCCCCTACCTTAAAAGTAGTACTTTCATATTTCATATATCTTTCTATCCATGTATTTTCAACTTATCAGTGTCTTTATATCATAGAGTTAGATTGTGCTTTTTATCTGGCTCCATAATCTCTTCTTTGATGAGGAGTGTGATGGGGCATCCCAGTCCTGGTTGGAGCTCAGAGCAAGCCTCAGAGGGAGGGAGATGGGGAAGGGGGCCGCCCCACTGCCAGGACCAGCTCACCATATGCTCACCACAGATAAGTGTCTGTCCCGGCTGATGTCCCCACGCCAGGGAGCAGCTGGTTTTCCACTGTTGTGAGGGCTACACAGGAGCCTCCCTCCTGCTTTTCTGTTTTCTATAATGTGAATTATTCTGTTGTTTCTTTTTTAGGCAGGAGGATGGAAATGAAAAATTAATGAGTCCTCTCTGGATATCCTTTAAAACTTATTGAAAAGAGTAAACCCGTGTTAACCTCCAAAGTTGAACAAATTTGGATGTGCGTGATGTAAATGTGCTGCCGAACTGAAAAGGAAAACAGCCTCACACCACTTCTTATCCCAAAAGCAAGCCCCCCATCCCCACACACACACACACACACACACACACACACACACACACACACACACATACACACACACCTGGGGAGGACTGCAGAGGGGCAGGTCCATGCACATTCAAAGGGAGGCCCCTCCACTCCCAGCCGCCCTGGCAAGTGGAATGTGCAAGGAACTCAGAGGCAGGAGATGAGAAAATCCTTTTAGACTTTGCTGATACACAGCGCAGAGCAGCCAAAGCAGGGGCTCCTGGAGCAGGGTCCTGCCTCCAAGACAGCCCCTGGGAAATCCTGGCAGACTTATCAGTCTGGGAATCTCAGGCTTCCAGAGGGGTGGGGAACCTGGTACCGCTCTCCCGCTGGCTCAGCGAGGCCCTGTCTGGGCTTCAAGCACCAAGGTGCCATTTCCTGCAAACGACTGGACGCAAGAAGAAAAGTCCATTAGACTGCCAATTCCACACAACAGATTTTTCTTTGTAAAAAGAAATAATAATAATAATTAGAAATGATATGTCTGGGTGGAAAAGATATGCACTTGGAGTTAAAAATAGGAAATTAACCCTTCTTAGGTCACTAATATTTTTGAATTTCACTTTCACTGCCTTCACACACTGTCTGTTGCTGATATTATCAGTTCACCTGTTAAAATGTCATCTAAGAAGGTGAGATACGCACTCAGATGTTCAGAAAGCAGAATTCCGAGGACTGCAGGCCGAAGGCAAAGCAAAGAGAAAGGCATCCGTGCACGGAATGTGAGAGCAGCAACAATTTTGAGACTTCAAAATGCCCCAATAGCTACACTGTATTCTTTGTAAAAATTATTATCCAGAGGGTTCCCATATCAAATCAAGAAAGGTGCTCAAAAGGGAACTAGTAAAATCTCACATCTCCTCAGGGGCCAACACCAATAGCATCACGGCTCAGTTTCTTGACTTCAGACAGGTATGGTATGAAACCCAACCTGACAGTGCCTGGACCACAGAGAGACCCGGGCGGCCCCAGGCCCTCTGGCCTCCAGGTAGGGCATGAAGTTGAGTTCTTCTGGTTTCCACAAAAGCCTCTTTCCAGTGAGCTCAGGGTGTTTGGAGGAGTATGGAGAGTAACAGGACTAAGTGCTGACTGAGTTAGGGGAAATGCCATTAAAATTAGTAGGAAGGAAGGAAGGAAGGAAGGAAGGAAGGAAGGAAGGAAGGAAGGAAGGAGGATTCTTTCAGTAAGACCACAGAATCTTAGGAGAAACCAGGCTATTAGAAAACTATTACATGTTGAGTTTTTGTTTTGTTTTTCATTCATGATATGTAATAACAGGTCTCTAACATCCTAGTTTTACAGTTTGCCATGCATCCAAAACAAAGATGAGTTCAGGGACAAGCAGCAGAGAAGACATGGAAATGTGGGCTGGAGGGGCCTGAGAGGAAGCCGTGGTCTGGTCGTGGAAAGGGATCTTACAGCCCTTCCTCAGCTGCAAGGAGGAAGCGACAGCAAGGGGACCAAGGACAGGCAGGAGCATGAGAGAGACAGACAGACAGAGAAATTCACACCACTTACACCCAGTGCTCATGATGGCACTTGTTCTTGTCTCCATTTTCTCCTCCTGGTGGATGAAAAGAGAAAAAGCAGTCGCGCAAAGTACAATATTAACCAGTGCACTCACATGCATATATGCATAGCCCATGGACAGAGAGTGGTGTGGGGAAGACCAGGGGAGGGGGTGGGAGTGGAGTGGAGGGGTCAAGGGGGAAGGAGACGTCTGTAATACTTTCAACAATAAAGATAAATTTTAAAACGAGAGATTGAACTGGTCCCCCTGGCTAACTGGAGGGAGTCAGGTGGAAACGGGCCCTGCCTATCGTATTCCCTTAGAATCCAGCAGTTGGATTCTAGCTACTAGACTTTGGTGACAACTTTCTCTACTAAAGTTTCTCAGAAACAGGCCTGTGCATTGGGAAGGCCCGGCCTCTGTTAAAGGCTGCGGGGGTTTCTTTTTGCGCCTTGCTGGAGAAAAGCTGAGGGCGAGGGAGCCCTGATTGTGGACACCAGGGACAGGGAAGAAGGCACTTCATTGAACTCGTATGAGCCTCTTTGCTTCCTGCTCCAGAATGCACACTTTATTTCCAGTTGTTACAATATTGTATTAAAACTATTGATACTACTATTAGTAGCATTATTAACTTTTTTCACTGTCAAGGGAGGCTGGCACCATTGGTTACCTGCAATGTCATTTCCGATTCTCCCTTCTCTCCTCTCTCCCCCATTCGAGAGAAAATTTAAAGACCAGTAATTCCCCAACATTTCTTGTGGCTCAAATTCTCCCTGATGCCTGTGTTAGCCAAGATGTGAGAGAGGAATGCTGCTTGGGGCTCTCCAAGGTACAGGCTCACTGGCACATTGCTGCCCTCTCCCTTTCCCTGTGCATATGAGGCCACGGCCTGGCCAATGTCTACTGACCATGAGTCCACCAGCATGAGAATGTCTGACTCACTGGGCAGCTCAGCCTGTACCTGCCTGGGCTCACCTCTGGGCCACTCCTCGTGTGAGAAAAATATAAAGCCTGTGTTTTTGAGCCACTGCAAGTCCATTTCCTGATGTTCACAGTGAGGTGGATTTATAAGGCAGTGTTTGCATTACTTTGCAACAAGCATCTCAAAACCCTGCTGCCAACTAAGTGCCGTCTTATCAAAGACCCCAAATGAGAACCTTCCAACTTGTCCCAGAACCCACAGAACAGTGGGAGATAACTAGTTGTTTTAGGCAACAACATTTTTAAATGATTTGTTACAAAGTAACACATGATTGGAGAAGTCCTTGGAGTTTTTTAGGTGACTTGTTACTTTCTAGCAAATGAGATGCCCTGTGATTTCCCTGCCTTGCCTGGATCAGTCTGTTCTCCTGGTGCCCCATTTCCTTTCAAGGAAGAAAGGTGGTTAGAAACCACGATCTGGGTGGCAGGGTGTTCACCACTTCTACACGTCATCACTCTTACATCCCTCAGCACACGGAGCTGGGAAAGACACAGACACAGATACAGACACAGAGTGGTAATAGACATAAATACATGTCTATGTTTCTCCATCAGCAAAAATTAAACCTAGTCCTATCTAATAAAAGCGTAATATGCAAATTGACCATACCTCCACTACACCCACAAGCCACGCCCACCAGCCGATCAGGAGCGAGTATGCAAATTAACCCAACCAAGATGGCTGCGGCCACGGAGAGAGCAGGAGGCTTGGGTTTCCCTGGCAATGGAGGAAGCCAAGCTTTCTGCCTGCCCTGGCCCACGTTGGCCTCCGCTGAAGGCTACAAAGTTTCAATTATCCTCTCTAATAAAATGGTAATATGCAAATTAACCATCACTCCGCTACATAAGCCATGCCCACCAGCCAAGCCACGCCCACCAGCCAATCAGGGCGAGTATGCAAATTAACCCAATCCAAGATGGCTACAGCCACAGAGAGCAAGGTTTCCCAGGTAACAGAGCAAGCCAAGCTTTCCGATAGCCGTTGCAGGCCTAAGCCTCCACTCAAGCTACAAAGTTTCAATTATAGAAGGTAAACAAATTCAAACAAATGGCGGCAGAATGGAGCTTGAGAGAGCAGGCCAAGGTTGCCGGTGGCAACAGGGGAAGCAAAGCTTTCCGCACACCCTGGCCGGGCCCACCCGCTTAAGGCTACAAAGTTTCAATTATAGAAGGTGAATTAACTGCCACAGAAATGGCTGCTGGCCGCGGAGGGAGCCCCAGGCTTGGCTCCGCTCCAGGCTACAAAGTTTCAATTGTAGAAGGAAAATAAATTCCAAATACCAGGGCCTCCGCTTGGGTTGCCAGGGGGTGTGGCTGGCCTGCAAACCACCACAGGCCCCTCGCTCAGGCCGCCCCATGCCCCAAGGGAACCCCCACCCTGATCTGGAACACCCTTCAGGGCAAACCAGCTGGCCCCCACCCCTGTACCAGGCCTCTATCCTATCTAATAAAAGAGTAATATGCAGATTGACCATCACTCCAACACACAATATGTCTGCCCCCATGTGGTCAAAGATCCCACCCCCATGTGGACACAAGATGGCCACTACAAGATGGTCAGCAGGAGAGGGCAGTTGGGAGGCAACCGGCCTGCAAGGGAGGGCAGTTGAGAGGGACCAGGCTTGCAAGGTAGGGCAGTTGGAGGTGATCAACCCTGCAGGAGAGGGCAGTTAGGGGTGACCAGGCTAGCAGAAGAGGGAAGTTGGGGGCAAACAGGCTGGCAGGGGAGCAGTTAAGCATCAACCAGGCTGGCAGCGGAGTGGTTAGGGGGTGATCAGGCTGGCAGGCAGAAGCGGTTAGGGGAAATCAGGAAGGCAGGCAGGCAAGCAGTTGGGAGCCAGCAGTCCTGGATTGTGAGAGGGATGTCCGACTGCCCGTTTAGCCCGATCCTGGTGGGATCGTGCCTAAAAGGGCAGTTGGACATCCCTCCAGGAGTCCCAGATTGGAGAGGGTACAGGCTGGGCTGAGGGACAACCCCCCGCCGTGCACGAATTTCATGCACAGAGCTTCTAGTAGAAGATAAATAAATCCCAGATACCAGGGCCTCCGCTTGGGTCGCTGGGGGGCATGGCCAGCCTGTAAACCACCACAGGCCCCTCGCCCAGGCCACCCCACACCCCAAGGGAACCTCCACTTTGATCCGGGACACCCTTCAGGGAAAACCAGCCAGCCTCCACCAGTGCACCAGGCCTCTATCCTATCTAAGCCTATCTAATAAAAGAATAATATGCAAATTGACCATCATTCCAACACACAAGATGGCTGCCCCCCATGTGGTCAAAGATGACTGCCCCCATGTGGACACAAGATGGCCGCCACAAGATGGCCAGCAGGGGAGGGCAGTTAGGAGGGACCAGGCCTGCAAGGGAGGGCAGTTGTGGGTGATCAGGCCAGCAAGGGAGGACAGTTAGGGGTGACCTGGCTGACAGAGGAGGTAAGTTGGGGGCAACCGGGCCTGCAGGGGAAGGGCAGTTGGGGGGGACCAAGTCTGCAGGGGAGGGAAGTTAGGGGTGACCAGGCCTGCAGGGGAGGGTAGTTAGGGGCAAACAGGCTGACAGAGGAGCAGTTAGGCATCAATCAGGCTGACAGGGGAGTGGTTAGGGGGTGATCAGGCTGGCAGGCAGAAGTGGTTAGGGACAATCAGGAAGGCAGGCAGGCGAGCAGTTGGGAGCCAGCAGTCCTGGATTGTGAGAGGGATGTCCGACTGCCCGTTTAGGCCCAATCCTACTGGGCAGTCGGACATCCCTTGAGAAGTCCCAGATTGGAGAGGGTGCAGGCTAGGCTTAGGGACACATACCCCCATGCACAAATTTTGTGCACCAGGCCTCTAGTTTACTAATAATACCTCAATTCTAATCCAGAAGCATAGGGAACTTTCTAGCCTTTTCCTTTTCGATACATGGAACTCCCTTCTCCACCAGTGAGAAATGCTGGCTCCCATTGACCTCAAGATACTCATTGACCAAGCCCTAGAATACACAGAAAGGAGTTTCAGGTGTGTCAACCCGCAAAAGTGATAAAAGCAAGCCTGTAACCAGAGTTCAATATGTGCAGATTTTCTGTTTTTACTTAAAATTTACATAGAGTGAAATGCACAAATTCTAAGTGTACAATTTGATGGGGTTTGACAGGTGCAAGCACCCATGTAACCCATAAAAATACTGAACATTTCCATCACCTTCAGAAATCCCCCATATGCCTCCCAGTCAGCCCTCCCCACCACTAAACAAACTCTTGTGTTTTTTGTAACCATAGATTAGTGTTGCCTGTCCCAGAACTTCATGTGTGAGTTCCTGAAGTCTGTGCTCTCCCATCTCTGACTTCTTTTTCTCAGCCCAATGTCTCTCAATTCCACCCACATTTTCACGTGTATAAGTAGTCTGATACATTTTCCACTGCTTTTTTATTCCATTATGTGAATATACACAATTTGCTTATCCGCTGTTCTCTTTATGAACATCTGCATTATTTCTAGGTATAGAGCTATTGCAAATAAATCTGCTGTGAACATTGTTGTGCAAGTCCTTTTGTCAAAATAGCTTATCTTTCTTGTGAGTCAATATCTAGCAATATAATTGCTAAGTCAAAAGTAAATGTAGAATTAGTTTTCATCCAAAATATCTTCCCAAGTTGTGCATTTCAACACTGTGACAAGCATTGCTTGAGTGATTGAGTTGCTCCTCCATTTATTATTGTCTTTTTTTTTTAATTTTCACTATTCTAAAGTTGCTACAGTGTTATCTTATTTTTGGTTATAATTTGTATATCCTAATTAAAAAATTATTTGAACATTTTTTTCATGTAATTATTGGCCAAATGATTATTATGCAATGTCATTTCAAGTGGTTTGTCTTTTTTTATTGCATTGTTTGTCTTTTATTGTTCTGTTGTGGAAATCCCTTAAATATTATAGATACTAGTCCATTATCAAGTATATGTTATGCAAATATTTATCCCAGTCTCTGGCTTACCTATTGATTTTCTCTATGATGTATTTTGACAAGCTACAATTTTTGCTTTGATGTATTACAATTTTGTAAAAAATATTTTTTTTTCTGTTTCTTGCTTTTGGTGTCCATTCCAGGAAATCTTTACACTCAGATCATGAAGATATTCTCCTAAATTTTCCTCTGGTCATTACATAGCTTTTACATTTAGGTCTGAGGTCAATCTCAAATTAATATTTCAGTATGCTTTGAAATAGAATTCTTCTTATTTTTATGCAGACAGCTATCTCATTAGTCCAGTGCCGTTGGATTGCTTTAGCACCTTTGTCAAAAAATAGACTATATGCATATGCATATTTCTAGGCTCACTATTCCATTGTGTTGGTTCTCTTTTCTGCCCTTATACTAATCCCACACTCTCTGATTATTGCCGCTTTGGAATACAACAGTGTATGTGATGGTGAAAGCAGACCTTTTGCCTTGAACCCAATTTCAGAGGGGCAATCATTACTGTTTTACTTTTAATTATGATGTGCTTTAATTTTCAAATGCCCTTAATCACATTGAGAAAGTTTCTATTTCTAGTTTGCTGGGTGTTTATAACATGAATAAGAACTGAATTTTGCAAAATGTTTTTTTCATATTTATTGAAAAGACCATATGTTTATTCTGTTAGGATGGTGAATTATATAATTTGTTTGTTTTTTAATGAAAATCAATTTTGCATTATTGAGTTCAAAAAAACTCACCTAGTCATGTTATATCATGATTTTCTCAAACTGCTCAAGAGAAATCTTTTTGAAAAATTGAAATGAACAAACAGAAAAGTAAAAATAACCAAAACTTGTGGAAAACAGTTAAAGCAGTGCTGAAAGAAAATTTCATAGCAATGAAGCATTTATTAGGAAAGATGAAAAGTCTCAAATTAATAATATAAGTTCTCACTTCAACAACCTAAATAAAGAAAAGCAAAATAAACTCAAAGCAAGCAGAGGGAAGTCATAAAGACAGCAGCAAAAACCAATGAAATTGAAAACAGAAAAACAATAGAGAAAAATCAAGAAAGGCCCAATACCACATATGTTAGGCTGACAGCTGGTGTCCACAAGTCACTTGCTGAAGGTCTCACAACTAAGTTTCCTTCATGAAACAGCAGGAAATAGAAAGCCAAAAAAAAAAAAAAGAAAGAAAGAAAAAGAAAAAGCTGTTCCTTGTCTTCTGATTCCTGTTGTGTGTGTTTTTGGATTTGAAATCAGTTGTCACGTCTACCATTATTTCCCTCCCCGTGTGTAACATACTGTAGTGCAGAATAATGCAAAGATGTCCACATGCAAATCCTAATCTTCAGACCCTGTGACTATGTGATACTACACGGCACATGGGAATTAAGTTTGCAGATGGAATTAGGATGCTAATCTGCCAACCTTTAAAAAGGGAGATTATCCTGGACTTTCTTGGTCAGCCTAGCCTAATCACATGAGCCTTTTAAGAGTGGAAGGAATAGACAAAAGAGTAAATCACAGAGAAGACATTGAAGAAGAAGGGGGAGAGATTCCCAGTAGGAGAGGGACTCACCCACAGAGCTGGCTTTGAAGTTAGGATGAGCGCCCTGAGCCAAGGAAGACAGGTGACCCCAGTGGACGGCAGGTCCTCGTTTGTCAGCCAACAAGAGAATGGGGCTCTGGTGCTATAACACAACGCCTGCCAACACCTCGATGAGCAGAGAAACAGGTCCTCCCAGAGCCTCAGAAAGGAGCCCCGGGTTGTAGGAAGCTGACTTCTCTGTGCTGGATCCTGTCTGTGTGGGTATTCAGACCAAGGGATGAGCAGAAGCTCAGGGCTGACTCCACAGACCCTGGAATGGCGCCAAGGGGCACTTTCTCTGGGCTGAGAAGAGAGGTGAGTGTCAGGAATGTTGAGGAGCTCTCAGACACAGAGGAGAGCTCTCCCAAAAGTGCCCCCAGACGCTTATCTCATGCCCAGAACGACTGTCATCAGAGCGGGTGAGATCCAGGCTCCTTCCTAAGCCTTGGGTAACACTGCAATGTGTCATTTAAACCTGCACTCACTCACATCAGGGCCCCCATTTTTCTCTCAGAAGTCAAGGCACCGAGGGAGGCACCCTGAAAGATGACAGGAGCACAGAGGGGAGTGTGGGCACAGAGGACAAGAGGGTGGGCAGTGCCAATGAGAGGGCAGCGTGCCCCGAAGGGGTGAAGGACACTGTCCTAGAAGACAGAGACTGTTACCCAAGGTTCTTCCTGCTGCTGGCACAGTTCAGGGAGGGGTGGCACCCAAAGACAGGGGGACAGAGTGTCCTGTCACTATAGCTCTATCTTTGCTTCAAACAAGGTGAGGTAGAGAGAAGACAGAAGAAAACCTAGTGCCTAAGAAACCTGATCCATTTGACCATCCTGCAAAGAATACTTAAGGAGAAAGAAATGTAGGGCTAAACAGTGGGTTCTACGCTCTCCCCTGCATTTATTTACTGAGATTTGACGTGGGATGTGTTTGGGCAAATAAACCTGTTCCTCCATACCTGCTTCCTTTACATTTTCATTCCTTAGAGCCAATGTCACCATTTTCACTTTAATTTCAAAAGGAGCGGATGCGTTAGAAAACAGATCATTCAAGGTCAGCTTTCTATGGAATCCCTCTTTCTCTAACTTCATAATGACCACGAAATTCACGTGTGGTTTTGACAACCAGTCGGTAAGTTTTTTCAATGACAGTTATTCCAAAATTCAAGCACTTGCCACTTATTGTTGGCTACGATATTCAACAAAAGAAATGTCCGTCCCATGGACTTCCTTTGTCAGTTCCTCAGCAGAATCACTAAGGAACAGTTGACAGAATGGTTAGTTCTCCTTCGTGGGAGTTAAATGTCCACCTGCTTAATATGGAAGCCAAGAGACACTGATGGAGGCGTTTGCAGACCAGGTACCAGAAGTCTGTACAGCGGGTTCTCTCTCTGCCCAATGTCCACTTCATATTCTTCATGAAAACAGCTGGTCCTGCTACATTGAGCTAAAATTAACCACCACAGACCAGGAGGAATAGTTAACACATTAATTCACAAGGGCTTGCTTGCGCTTGTCATTTAACACTAATCATGTGATTATTTGAACCCAAAACTATATTTTTCCTACATTCATTAATATTTATCCCAGATAAGAGATTTAGACAAAAATTTCACAACATGCATACAGTTTCCCTGTCTTATATCCAAAGCTTGGCGTTTGTCAATATTTGTGCATAATGACAGTTTTATTAAGAGAAAGGCCTTTTTAAAAAGACTATTACTCATAATAAAAATCATAAGATGGTAATTATTCTTCCTTGTCCCATGCTTGACTATGACATATCTCTTTTAATATTTTGTATCTTTTATATTATTGGTTTTTAAAAACAAATCTGTCCCTGACTATTATTTTCATATCAATGTCTAAATTTGGCTCATGTTCTTACTATCTCACATTTGTTTTTTCACTGGCTTTTGCTAAGAACCAGTGGTTCATTTCATGTCTAGGGAAGCTGTTTCACTCCCCTGTCTACACAGTCAAAGGAAATTACTGATAAGCAATGGGAATAAATGCTCAGAAAGCAGAAGCGAAGGGTGTGGAACCAACACTAACTATGAAGAGCTAGGGACTCGGTGAGTTCTTCTTGCATTTCCTGGTGGACGAATGGAGACTCCATCGAAAAATGCCCATGCCTCACTTGTCTTTGAGAACTTACTTGAGTTGTGAAAGCAATTACGAATGATTAAGGATGGCACTCAGGGGCACAGGAAACTCAACCAAATCTATTGGAATTCCTAGTTTACGAGCCACCAAACAGGTAAAGAAAAATGGTTCAAATGAAAATAACAGCTAAGTCTGGAAATGAAAAGTATTTTCAAGTGGAAGTGATACTAAATGTTTGCCTCCTGCTCACATATTGTGGCAGATTACCTCTCTTGCTATTTATTATACGCACAAGGTGAATGAGGCCATGGTGTAACCTAGAAGTAAACCTTGTGTAAGCTGCAGACCAGCACAAGGCCTGTTTCTGGCGATGCTCAGGTGAGCTCAAACCCTTTACTTTAGGGCTTCTGTTGACAAGCCCTGGATGAAACATTCATAACTCCAGACAATCCACCTCGACCAGAGCAGAAAGAAAAATGGCATATAAAATATTCAGGGAGCAGGGGAAGAAGAGAGGTGGTTTCTACAAGTGGTTTATGTTGGTGGGATCACCACCACAGATTCAGAAATTTGCTGGCAAAAATTAAACACATTTCATCTCCAAATCAGCCACAGCCTGGCCGCAGCTGGGACCCAGTGACTATCTGCTCATAATTTTTCTACCAGAGAAACATACCAAGCTCTCCCCACGCTAAAAAGGTTTTTATTCTGTTTTTAAAAGAGCCCTCTGACCCATGTGACCCAAATGTCATCTGACCGCTGGCCATGGTCCCCGTCCACAGCCCGAGCAGGAAGGATGACAGCACCCACCAGGCCACCTCTTCTTCTGATTACCAGGCTCTTTGAAGCGTAGGAGACTATGAGGGGTTAGGCTGTTCCGGGAGACAAAGCAGGCCATTCCTGCACTTCTCGGGCTCCCGCTCCTGTAATCAGCAGGAACGTGTTGCTGAGAAAGTCATGAACGGGGCTGACACCCAACCCTCCCTCCTTGTGGCTCTCCCAGGCGGGGTCCACAGGTGCACAAGGACCCTTGAGTACCGGCCACTAGGACCGAGCTTCATCTGCACCTGTTTCTACTAGTGTTCTGTTCTGTGAGACATATACCCCCCAAAGATTTTATGAATCCCTCACCCTAAAAATGTTCTAATTTGGGTAACAAATTGCATGATCTACCATCTAAGCAGACGTTTTTGGTTTTTTTTTAATTTAAAGGTGAACTTAAAATGTAGGTTATATTGCCCTAGCCGACTTGGCTCAGTGGATAGAGTGTCAGCCTCTGGACTGAAGAGTCATGGGTTCAATTCCGGTCAAGGGCACATGCCTGAGTTGTGGTCTCCATCCCTTGTAGGGGGTGTGCAGGAGGCAGCCGATCAATGATTCTCTCTCATCATTGATGGTACTGATGGCTCTATCTCTCTCTCCCTCTCCCTTCCTCTCTGAAATCAATAAAGACATATTTTTAAAAAATAAAAATGTACGGTATTATTTGACAAGAGGGAAAGTGGGGAGATGGCAAAAGTGAGAAGAAAAAATTATTTACATGGAAGAAAGTAGATTATTATTATCTGTAAAATGTTTTGTTAAATCTTAAAAAAAATTGAGAAATGCATGAAACTGGGTTTGTTTAATTAAAATAAAATACATATGCTAGAAAGGGAAAAGTAAAAGTCCCCACCCCATCCACCTCAACCGGACGTAAGCACTGCCAATGTTACAGAAATAGTGGCACAGACAGTTAGGAGCCTTCCGAGCCTCCTTCCCAGAGCCACACTGGGCTTTTTACCTCGAAGGGGTAGGGAACTTTACTGACCGTGAATAGAGCTGGGGTGTTGGTCACTTCAGCCCCCGTGTCGCGCTGTCTTCTTTCGTGTGGCTGCACAGGAACGTGCTGCTCACCACGGTGGCTCTCGTGTGGGGAACTTGCTGTTTACAGCTACTTGATTCAAGGTAAGATTAAATATATGAATATATATATGTATATACACCTAACAGTTACAAATTTAAAATCCCCAATTTCCCAATTATTTAAGTTTGATCGGTTGCTATCACTTTTCCACTTATAAATCATAAAGTTAGAAGAATCACTCTTTAGTTTTTCTTTAGTCAGTGTAACTCAAGTTAAACCAACTGGATTTTCTTTAAGAAGAAAGTTTCGTGTACACCGTAATTAATAAAGTTTTCTGAAAATCTGAAACAGTTTATCTAAAACTTCAATGTACCTGGGGTTCTTTTATACAAGCTCTGAATCTGTGAGAATTTCCTTCCCTAACAAGACAAACTTACCTAAATATTTGTGCAGTCTGTTGCAAAGGTCTTTGAAATAATATGTAAGTATCATGTCTTAGTCAGACTTTTGCTGACATAACCCTGACTAAACAACCTTGGAATGTTAGCAGTTTAAAATATCAGCGTGTATTCCTTGCTCTGGGTCTTCTGGGAGCTGCAGAGGGAGATTCCTTTGAGCCGCAGAATTGAACTCTGACATCCAGCATCCAGAGCTCATCATAGGCCACAGCCAAGGCGATGGGCCCAGAAGCGTCTTCACGAACCCTCAGGGGAGCCACGGGAGGAGGCACTGCCGTGGGCATAGAAGGAACAATTCCAGCACCGGGAGGTGGGAAACTGGGGCAGTCATCCAATCTCCACCCCTAGGTTCACTACTAACTGTCGCCAGAGTCAAGTGCAGGACGGAAAAGCACCCAACAACTCAAAAGGAACTTTGAAACTGACAAGATGGCGTAGTACACAATGAAGACATTGTTGTCACAAACCTCAGTGAGCTAGATATTACACTAAGAAAATTGTTAGAAATACAAGGAGAAATGTAAACTTACATGGAGAGCTGTCAGAGATAAACACTTCTCAGCTTTCAACAGATCAAGTAGAGGAAACAACAGACTCTGTGAAATGCAATAAATAAATCATCAATTAGTATCTACACAACAAACTGCTTCCTAAAGACAAAGACTTCTCCATTGCTTAGCATAGCAATCAAATGTTTATAGAAAGTAATTGTATGTCTGTTTTCAAAATAATCCTCAGTGAATTCATTGGATGATGCATTTGCACCACATTTAAAGGACAATAAAAGACAATTAGACACAAACAACAGGAGTTTAAAATAAAATAAAATAAACAATTATAAACTAAAAGAACAAAATCTTAAATCATTATTCAACAAGAAAATAAAGACTACAATTAAAGACTAATTTAAAAAATAAAATGAGGGCCTCAAAACACATTAAAATGAAAAGGATATGGCAAAAAGATGAATTCAAATAGAATATAAATGTTTTAAGTCCTTTTGTTATTAAAAAAAAAAAACATTGTGGGGTTTTCCTGTTGAAATATTTCAAGCTTTTAAGGGACAAAGAAGCCCCATGCGTGGCAGAGTCAGGGGAGAAGGACGTCTTCCGAATTATTTAATTTTGGCTCCATAACCTTGATGCTAAACTCTCATAAGATAAATCAAAGGGATGTTGAAGATAAATATTTCATACGAACATGTTGGTTTCAATAACTTTTGTGTTTTCTCAGTTTTCTATAATGAGCATTTTTCCTTCAATAATAATAATAATAATAATAATTCTTTCAAATAGTAAAATGGTAGAGAGAGAGCCTTTTCTGAAAATGCTAGCATTACAGAATTTCTGTTTTCACCACGCAGACAGTGCTGGGAGGAATCTTCTATGTGCTGGCCTGTCGTCATGTATTCTGCATGAGCAGGAGATGACTTCTAACTAGACACGCAGATTCAGATTCAGATTCAGATTCACTTCCTGAAAGTGTCTTTTGTTATCAGGAAGAAGGGCAGGACCAGGGAGCCTCAGCTGCTCATGGAGAGCATTGGGTGGGTGGTCTGACTGCCCCATGCCATCCCTTGCCCACATTGTACCAATAGAACAAGGACTGGCCCGGCTTTGGTCAGCTCTAGGTGCACCTGCTTGGCCTGGGTTTTTATTGCTCTAAGTGCCCATTTCTCACTGGACATCTCATCTGGATGCTGGAGGAAGTGTTCAGTGGAGCACTTAGCAAGAACGTAGCATCCCAGTCTTCCTGTCTCTCAATGTCTCTTGCATGTTACACTCAGAGTCCCCTGAGGCAGCCATGGGCTGGGCAGACATGACCCTGCAGCTACTATGGGTAATAGGGTGCTGAATGGTTTTTCCTCTCTCTTTAAATATGCACAGAATTCTAGAATATTCCATGATTACTTTTTCACTTCCCTTTGAATGCTGAAGACGACAGGAGCTGGCTTTCAGCATCATCTAACTTGACGCTCACAACATGCGACTTAAAGAGGTGACACCTGTCCAAAGCCAAGCGCTGGTCGGCAGAGCTGTCTGACCTCCGGGCCTATGTGTGTCACACCTTGGCTACACTGTCTCCCCAAGAAATGTGTTCTCTGGCTGTATAATACATCCTATCTGCTGTTCACCATTCTTATACAAAACACCATGTGTCAGGGGGGGAAAACCTTTGCTCATAGAGTTACAGGAGCTCTGATTACTAAACTGCTGGAAAGGGCATCACTTAAAAGCATAAACCATTTTCATATGTCTGGTCTGACTCCCTAACAATACAATTTTTAAACAAGTAATAGAGTTCAGAGCAGCTGACATAAGGACTTGCTCGCCGTCACAGAAAAGGGGGCGGAAGACCGATTTATTTCACCTCCGTGGGCCCTGATAGTCCTGATTCAGAGACGGGGGAGTGAGGCTCAAGGAACTGGAACTGATTTTCCAGCACTAATTCTGTAAGTTTACAAGCACTTTGCTACCAGTGGTGAAAAATGGTTATTTCCACCCAATTAATCACCTCGGAGATCTCACCAACTCAAATTACAAAGTTATATAGGTGCTGCTCTATGTCATTAAGCTTCATGCCACAAAATTAGAAGCACCGGGCTTTTCTCAATTACTTTTTGTTCCTTCTACTTTTGGATTGACTTGTGTCAGTGCCTTGTATTTGTCTATTTCTGCAGGTTGGGAAAAGTGCCTCATTTGTTAGAAGCCAAATATAGAACAGGACCTCCTTGTTACCATGGGATTCTGGGGAACCAAGTAGTTTGGAAGTAATCCAGAGATGTGGTTATAATGAGGGTAATTCTGGTCAGGTTTAATTATGTAAAGTTGTGGCATGAAGAGGCAGGGTCCACACAGCAGGCGGGCTCCAGCAGGGGGTCTCTCGGTGACAGCCGACGGGGCAGGACATGTCACCAACCACGCCATTAGCCACTTGCTCCCCTTTTAGACACCTCCTTGTCATTGAAAAGCAGGTGTCACTGGGGAAATGTCATCATGAAAATCTTCTGTATTGGGAATTAGTTATCCAGTCGTGATGATGTGTCATTCACTTGTACGGCAGTTATTTTAAGCTCTTTGCCCCTTTACAGAGTCAGTTCTCAATTATCCATCACAAGAGAAGGTCAGTGGCAGGAACGAACCCGAATGACAGGCAATTAAAAACAACGTACATTTAGCTTTAAAATGAATAGCACAGTGAAAACAAGAAAAAGATAACATGTATTAAATTACCAAAATTTTAAGTTGCGTTTTTCTTAATTGTTACAAAAACAATATATTTGAATGTTGACTTTTACATTGAATATTTAAAAAGAAAGAAAGAAAAACAACAGAGCCCCACAGCCTAACCACACATTCCTTGGGAAAGGCCACTTCTAATTATTTCTATTATTAGTTCTGGTTATTTTTACCTCTGTGTCTCTTGGTATCTTTATAGTCCAATTTGTTGAAATATTGACTTTTGGTATTAACTATTGACTTCCTACGGTGGAGATGTGACTTTGGCTCACTTACTTTACCCTTCCCTCTCCACGTTTGAACAATTTTTAGCTTCTGTGTTGAGTACTGTTGTCCCGTTAGATCATACAGTTGGAATTCTACAACCTATTGAGTGAATGTTTGCTTCCCTAGTTCATAAGATGAGACTGTGACATTCCCCATACTTCCATTTCTCATTGTTCCTTTCTTCCATTTCCCAAATTCTCTCTATATTTTACTTTATGTTGTCAAATTTGATAGCATTTGCATTCTACTCCATAACTATGACTTATTATTCTCTAATTTCTACCTGGCAATTGATTTATCTAAAGTTTAGAAAATTAATGGACCATACTTATATAATGGGCATTGTGTTTTATTCACTGTAAAATGGAATTACATGCTAGGATTGTATTTCCTTCCATTTATAGCTTTTTTGTTTTCCTGGAGTTTCTAATCGCCTTGTTTTTTCTTGCATGCACTGTTTTTACCTTATCTTTAATGGCTAATATTTTAAAGGCATTATCAAATCAATGAAATCTCCCATGAGCATTCTTTGTTCTCCCCATGGATTTCCCTCATACGTTCTCCTGGGCTTTTTGCTCTCCAGGCCTATCATCCTGGAACTTAAATTTCTCAGAGTCCTGAGTTGTACCCACTGATAATCCAGATCTCTCTCCCAGGTTTTCATGATTGTCTTCTTGATGTCCCCATTACCTTGTTGGAGTACATCCTCACATAAGAAAAGGTTGGTGCAGAAGGTACAAACAATTAGTGTTTGCGCATTTGTACTCTATTTATACTATTCTCATAGTTAATGATAGTTTGATTTGAATCTAAGGCTGGGTTTCCCCTGAAAGAGAGCCTGATATAAGACATTAACTACAGGCAATTGGTTTGGGAGGCATCCCAGAGAGCTTTGGTAGGGGGTAGAAAAGAGGGAGAAACAAGGAAACAAAGCAGCATGATGTGCCTTAATGTACAGGTTACCCTGTAAGCAAGCAGGGCCTCTGGGAGACTGTATGATAATACATCCTCCAGATTATCTCACTCAAGGTGAGAGGAGATCAGAGTAATTAGCCAAGTAATTCTATCAGGCATTGTGCTCCCAATAGAGTTAACTGCCTGGAACTTTCCACCTGCAGGTTGGCTCCATAACCTAAAGAAAGCCTGTCAGCAAACATTTGCAGTGTTATGGTACAAAGCACCAACCTGCTCAGGGAAGATGCCTGCGGAGAGTCTGGGAGGGCATGAAGGATGGAAAATCACTTTCTCTTGGAAGTTCAAAGCCCATGATCATTTTCTTCTGGCATAAGTTCCCTGCTTCTTGATAATTGAAAAAATGTTCTTTTTTAAAAGCTGCGCTATATTCTTGACTTTTTTTCTGAGAATACGAAAGATATTTTCAGAGTTTTTTGTTGTTGTTGTTCCCTAAATGGTCTCTCTCCTCCATAGCCCAACTGTTCTATTTCTGACCATGGCACACATGGTCAGGGCTTCCCAACCAGCAGACTTTACACCATCACCATGGAAACACAAGTGCCAGAGAGAGGAGGGCTTTCCTAGATGGCACCAACTTCCAAACACTTGAGTTCTGGCTCTAAGAATCCCCCAGATGCTTCCCTTAATTCTTTTTGGAAGACAAGGTTTGGGGGAGAGATCAAGTACTCAGTACTGGCATGTTAAGTTTGAGAAGCTTATCCTATCTAATAAAGAGGGAGTATGCTAATTGACTGCCATGCCCTCAAAGATGGCAGTGCCCACAGCCACAAGATGGCAATGCCCAGTCCCCTCAGCCCCGCCAGGACAGCAGGCATGCAACATGGCCTGGCCCACCCTCAGGCGGGTCCAGCTGTTCCAAGCACTTGCCTTTGGAGTCCCCCAGTCTCCTCAGCCCCCTAGCCGCCCAGGGCCGGCCCAAGGTGCAGGCAAGCCTCAGATGTTGGCTGCACAGCCACCCAGGGCCAGCCCAAGGCACAAGCAAGCCTCAGATGTTGGCTGCCCAGCCACCCAGGGCCACCCAAGGCTCAGGTAACCAGGGCTGGCTGAGGCTTGTGCTGCCGGCAATGGAAGCAGCAGAGGTGTGATGGGGGCATCGCCTTCCCCTGATCACCGGGTCACTTTCCGCCCCTGAGGGCTCCTGGACTATAAGAGGGGGCAGGCCAGGCTGAGGGACCCCCATCCAGTGCATGAATTTTTGTGCACCAGGCCTCTAGTTAGAACTATAAACAAGAGTGTCAAATAGGCAGTAGGTGATATGGATCTGGATGTGGGGACTGGTATCAGAACTGTTGGTTGGTTGTCTATAGATATTACTTAAGGCACAAGACTGAAGGAGATCTTTGAGCAAGGAAGAATATAGACAAAGAAAAGACTAGGCCCCAGAACTAAGCCTTTGAAAACTAAAAAGGAACCAGTGAAATGGCATGGGTCTCTCCCCCAATTTTGCAGGCTAGTTACCCAAGACCCAAGTGTCAGCAGGGGAAGTTCCTTCAGAGGCTGCATGGGAGGGTCCAGGCCATGCCTCTCTCTTAGCTTCTGGTCACTTGCTGGCAATTTTTGGCATTCGTTGCCTTGTACATACATCACTCCATCTGCAACCTCCACCTGACCTCTCCCTGTATCTCGTCACATCTTCTTCTCTCGTGCATGTCTGCCTCTGTCTCCAAATTTCCCCTTCTTGAAAGGACACCCCACATATTGATTAGGGCCCATATTAATGACCTGATTTTAGCTATGTAAGGTTCCTATTTTCAAATAAAGTCACATTCGGAGGTACTGGGGGGTTAGGGCTTCAACATATATGTTTTGCAGGGGGGGCACAATTCAATAAGAATACTGTCTTAGCTCATTTCCACATACCCAGTTCTCAGATCTAGATTACAATCCCTTTGTAAAGCATCTCCCCTGCCAGGACCTGTCTCAGTTAAAAGCCAAAAGGCAAATCTAGGTTCTCTAAAGTTTGTTCATGTCAATTACATTTCTATTGTAAATATGTAAATTAATTAAATGTTATGCAATCTGGTGGATGTGAAGACAGGGCTATCTTTTCTTAAATGAAAACCAAGTTAAATGCTTGGGGAAAACATGCTAGCCAGAAAAGTGACTTAAAACAATTACAATGAAATTAATACTGAACAAAATAACCATAAAAGATTGGAATAATCTTTTAGGACTCAAGCATTCATACGCAGGTTGTTCTGTGAGTGTTTTTATGTTATAGGCTCACTTGTAAGAAACCCGACCTGGAACTGGAGTCATGTCATGTATAAACAGGAGACAAGAAGTCTGCTCAGATCCTGCCCGGAAACACTCACAGAGGAGACCTGGACTCTGCCTGGAAAGGTTGGAGGTTAGGGCCTACATTTGTTTAAAACTTAAACTTTAAATGGAAATGAAATGCTTACGGTGCCTATTATTATACTGCACTCCTTGGCTATGTTCAATGGACTCCAGTTACCAGCCCAGCCTTCGCAGGAAGGTGAGCCTAAGTCAGCACATCCCATTGAGGCTCCGAGGTGTTGAGTGTGCTATTAGCAGCCGAGGAAGGTTGGGCCTAGGCAGTGCCATTTCAGAGCGAGGCAGTGACTCTGTCCAGTGTGAGAAGCTGGCTTTGTCACGGAGGGGCCCAGAACTGGCCCAAGGAAATCTTATGACTGATAATCTACTGGACAAAGGGCATGGTTAAGCATTAATGCTCAGGTGACAACCTCTCTTTCATTGATCTCTGTTCCTTTTCCAAGTCCCATGCTTGTTTTTATTCTGCCTCATATTTCAGTTTCCTGCCGAATTTCAGGATGAAGGCCAGTAGTCGGGGGAAGACTCCCAGCTGCAACCTTCATGGGTGGAGCTGGCACAGGTGGGGTGTCAGATATTATGCTGTGAAACAGGGTGCAGAGTCGAACAGAACATGGATGCTGACCTCCTGAACTTATAGGCCACCAGAGATATGGGGATGTAAGCCGCTGCCCATGGACTGTGCGACAAGGGTGTGAGAGGCTGGGCACTGGCTGGGCCCTCTGTGCACGATCCCTCACTCAGTCCCACAGGCAGCTCCAACTTAAGGTGGAAAAGCTCAGAAAATGGCAACCCAGGTAAGATGTCAGCAAGAACCCAGGAAGGCCCTATGTCCGCCGTCTTCCCTTCCTTTTTCTCCATGGACTTGACCTGCAGCAGCAATTTCTCGCCCTACAATCACGTTTCTCAGGCTGCTTATTTTCAGCTGCTTCGGGCCCAGAAGTCTCACCGCACCTACGTTCACACACACAGGCACAGGCGGATATATACACCCCTCAGCATATGTTAGAACAGGGCCACTCCACCAAGCCACCTAAGTTCATGTGCTTGTCTTCCTCCCTCCCAGGGTGACCTCTCGGTCAGCATTTCAACACAGGCTTCCAAGCTGTGGCCAGCTCCCACCATTGTTCTTACTCCCCCTGTGAAGTCAGAACTCACTGGAATGTTACCTGGGACAGAGGCTCAGTGATTGATCCCGTTCAGTGATTGATCCCGCTCACTTCCAGGGGCCCCTGTGCTGCGGAGGCACGCTCTGAGCATGGCAGCTGGCAGGGACCTTCGCACCCGAGTGCTGCCTGGGTGGGCAGCCTCCTGTGCAGGAGCCCTTCAGGGACTGGGTGCTCAGCGTGGTCTGTGAGCTGCCTGTCATGGGAAAAGGTGTGGGCATGTGGCTTAAGACGCTGAACCAAGGGCAGTATTAAAACATGGCATTTCCTAATAATACTGCCAGGGCAGGGAACAAAAGTGGGCAAATTGCTCTGTGGGTAAACACCTTTTTTACTTTGTGTGGTTGTAAAAGCAAAACATATCTTTAGAAAATTTGGGACATGAAAAATAATTTTTTAATTACCCATTAAACCTCCTCACTAAGATATCACTATTATATAGATAGATGACAGGTGATAGATAGATAGATAGATAGATAGATAGATAGATAGATAGATAGTTTTTGCAAACATATGTGTCCTGTTTTTACCATTTTCTATCTTGTTTTTCTCATAATGTTCTAGCACTTGATGGCCTCACAAACACCGTCTCAAATCCCTGGGGGTACTTATCACCTGGCTCACTAGATGGAGTTTAGCATCGTCCTGCTCCTACAAAACTGGGCTGCTCCCAGTTTTCCCGATTACCAATTATACGGTGATGAAACTTACACAAACATTTGTGTGACTTTCTGGTTTCCTTGTGTTTTTTCCTTTTTCTAGAAGGAGAATCACTGGGTCAAAGCCATTAAACAAAGTGCATTTGATAAACAAGCCAGCATGCTCCCCATTAATGTTGAACTGATGGATACATCACTGACCACCATTCACAAAGGGCCCCTCTCACTGTACCACTGCCAGCACCAATGACTACTAAATGCTGGATGTGGGTCGACATTATGGGGGAAACGTGATATTTCCATTCTTTTTGTGTGTTAATTAATTTGTGTGTCTTTGCTCACCATGAAGCTGAAGGTTTTTCAAAGGTAGACTGGATTTCTTTCTTGATTGGGTGGTTCATAGCCCTTCTGTTTGGCGTTCATGTTTTCCTTACCAATGTCTATGAGAATAATTGGCAATTAATCTCCCAGTCTTTGCATAACATTTTTAAATGGTATCAATTAAAGGGGAAAAGGTTTGACTCTGTGCTTTCCCCAAGCATCACACCTCACATTTTCCAAAGACTCTTAAAGGTCAATGCTGCTTCAAAGTCAGACTTCAGTTTGGACAGACTGCCACCAGAAGGCAACAGTTTCAGATATGTTCCACTGGTTTGAAGTGAGCTAAAACTTTGACTTCTTAAAATGTCAACCTCATAAATTCACCCCCTTAGACAAAATCAGATGCTGGTCACCATGCGACAGACATTCACTTAGCCACGATGCTGTGTGGGCCTTGAGCTGCAGCCCACACGGACCATTCAGTCCTTGTCCTTTAAAAGCCAGAAATTTAGATGCAAAAATGAAAATTTAAATATTTTATATTTTGTCCTCTTTAAGTTACATTCACCCACTTTTTGCCAGATTCAGTAATTTTGGGTTAAAATATAAAAAGCACTTACACTTTTGGTGCAGGTGAAATCAAGAATCTTTAGTTTCTGAAGATTTATTGAATAGATACCCAGAATAAATCCTTCATCCTAAAATAACTGCCCCCACTCCTGCCTTGGGGTCAGAGGTTATGACCTCTGCTTCTGTTGAAGGCCCTCTCCTGGATCCCCAGCCCTGGTCAGCCTGCTGAAAGGCAATGATATGGAAGTCAGAGGGAAGCCAGGAGTGGCCCTGGTGAGTGACCTCCAGGAGAGCCCATTGGAGATGGTGGGGGTTCATTTCTAACTACAGGACGGGATTTAAGTATCCTGGGTTCTGTGCACCCTAATGTGAGGCTAATGAGGGCTGACCCTCCCTTGAGTACCCATAAGGTCCCTCCCCTCTTCCAGGAGGGTGGCCAGCCTGCTGAAGTGCCCAGGGTCTGCTGTACACATACTCAGGTTAGAGATTCTACTCAGCTCCAGGCAAACTAAGTAGTCCCTTAAAGACTCAATTTCCTCATCCATAGAATGGAGACAACAGTAGAACCAACTTATTACAGATGGAGGTTTGGGTTACATGTGTAACAGGCAGCTTAGTGCCTGAGCCAGAAGAGGCCCTCCGTAGAGGTGGGCTCTGTCTACTCATCTCTCTCCAAGGAACCACAGCAATGCTCACTACCCACGAGTAGGTGGATGGCACCAGAGTTCTACTAAGGGACAAATCTAAGGTGTTTCTGACAATAAGCCTGAAAATGAACCACGTCTAACTTTCGGTCCTGCTTTGGCAGACCACAGGACCAGATAATATAACCTCCCGGGCATGAGCTCGGGGGCAATGGATATCTGATCTGGGGCATCTGGAAAGGCCAAAGAGCTCCCCTCGCAAAGCCAGAGGGCTTTCAGGCACAGGCAGGGAGAAGGGACACCAGTGAACCATAAGGTGCCCTCCAAACTCAAGGCATCTTCAACGGTGACAAGGATGGGGTAAAACTCACAGCAGAGGCTTCCTAAGTGACAACTTGCGGGATGGGGCACTGGACACAGGCCCGCTGCCTGGCTGCCTGACTGCCTGGTGCAGGGGGAAGCAGCCTGTCACTCCAGCTGCCCCGCCCCCGGGGGACCCCAGGGAGGCTGTAACCCCTTCACACCTTATTGCCGGGAAGTGACTTTGTGATCTGACACATTAAAAACAGGTTCAAGAGAGGCTCCTCTCCAGTGAGTTGGAACCTCAGAGTGACAGGCCTGCCTTCCCTCCCACACTCGCTTGGCTCAGACAGGAGCGATCCAGAAAGAAGGCGGGGGAGAAGGCAGGGCACAGCGGCTTTACTGAAATGCCATGTTCTCAATGCTCCCATTACTACCCATAGGGAGAGACTGGGGAAGCTGTGTAACTGAGCCTTCCAATAATTAAGAATAGAAGAATCATGAGAAGCTTTCGCTTCTGGATCCTTGGTCCGTGTTGGGGTGCCTGCAGGAAATTCCTGGGGCTGAGCTCCTACCCAGCCCTACAAAGTCCCTGTCCAGCTCAGCTTCGGCCCCTGCCCAGCCCTAATCCAGCCCCAGCTCATACCATGCTCGGATCAGCCACTGCTTGAGTGCCCCCCAAACCCGGCCCAGCCCCAGCAGATGCCCAGATCCTGCCTGACTCCCACCCAACCCCTGCCAGTCCCACCCACCCCTTCAGCTCCACGCCTGTCTGTACAGGCTTGCAGGCAAAGAGCAAGGTGCCCGCTTGGGCAGGTAAGTTCAAGGGCGGCCAGAAGAGGGCGCGTCTCACTGAGATGCTCCAGAGCTCTGCAGCCCTCCTGCCCCGGACCCCTACCCCCGCCTAGACCCCAGATCCCAGATCCCAGATCCCGGTGTTCAGACCCAGCCGGAGCCAAGGGGAGCGTGCCCGCCCAGCAGGGGCCAAGCGGGAGTTCTGGGTGGCGTCCGGGCTGCGGAGAGCAGCGCGCTGCGCAAGTCAAATGCGTTTGTGCCACCTGTTGGCCCCGCGCCCACACTGCACGCGCCAGCAGAGTTGCTCAGAGGCATCTAAGCGGTACAGGTCTTAGGCCTGCCCTGGGGGGACTCAGGTGCAGGGCTCTGACGGACGGACGTGGACGGATGGACGGACGTAGAGTGCCTGCAGGGGAGCGTGCCCCAAATGAAATGCCAGGTGACAGTTTCCCAATCGCAAAGGCATTAGGAAGGGGAAGGTTGGTAAAAAAGAAACACCTAAGTAAATTTAAAAAATATTTATTTTCAATATTGCAGTCTTTCTAAACTTTAAACAAAATGTTTCTAAATCTAATCTTTTGAAGCACTCACAAACTGATTAGCTGGTGTGTTTTTCAAGGTCAAGTTTTGACTAGCATGCATTATTTTCATGGGGAAGAAATAACTATTATATATAACATGTCATTATTTTCTGTGCACATTTATTTTTATCTTCTTTTTAATGAGTGCATCTTTTCACGCTCGTGTAAACTACAAGATATATGTGTACCTGCGCTGGATGTAGATCTAAAGAACAGCCAGATTTACAAACAATAATTTTTATAACTAATTTGGCCAGATGTAACTTCCTCTTTAGATATTTGTTTTATCTTAGATAGGATACTTGTTTGAAGGTACACAGAATTTGATCTTAACTGTATGTTACAACCTGGCCTCCTGAATACCTAGAAACATGACTGGGAGGCATGGTTCTGTTCACATTCTACCCACACACACAAAAAAAAAGAGAGAGAGAGAGAGCTGAAGTCACACAATAACATACAGAACAAGATGGATATTTGCTGTCCCCATGTCGTATCCATGAGATATGTGATTTGGGTTTTTCTAGCATTTCTTTCTTCAGACAAAATATATATATATATATATATATATATATATATATGGTTTCTTATCATGAAATGTATATGCCACAAAAACATAAAAGAATGTTCTAATTATAGCTGTTGATATCCTATTAAATAAAAACAAAAGATATATGTTTTTAAATGGATAAATACAAAATTCCAAAGCACACCTTTCACTTTGAGAGAAAATTGTTGTATTTTTTTTCATTTTCCCCATACCTTCTCATTTTCCCCAGACCCCAGTGTGACACTTCTTTATCTCTCTGTCACCAAATAAAGCAGGACATATAAGTATCATATCTCTTACCATGGTCAGCAAATATTCTCCAGTAGTTCGTGATATATATTTTGGTTATACAACTTTACTGGTATATGCATGAGCTCTTTCCTTTTATGTGGAAACACCTCATTTATAACTCACAACAACACAGCAGGAGAGAACTTGACTATGTAAAGGTAAGGAGTGGGGGAAAGCAGGAGGAATTCCGCTGATATCCTTATGTTGCATTTTTGTATATATATGCATATATAATCTCTATACATACACCTATAGATAAAATAAATAGGGATCATCCATATTTCAAATGATATATAGTATCTCTTAAGGAAAGAATATATTATATGTTATATAAAATATACTTATATACATAACATTATATACATGTCATAATGTTATGTATATAACACTAAGGTATAAGACAAATAGCCAGGTTCAGAGCTGGAATGAGATAGAGGATAGGGAAAGGGGGACACATTTTTTTTATGGACAGGACATCCATATTGGATCCAAGTTCAGTGATTTAGTTATGAGATAATATTGATTTTTAAATGTCAATAATAATTAATTAATATCACAGCATTCTTAATAGCATCTCCCACTTATCACACACACACACACACACACACACACACACACACACACACACACTCATAAGGAGGATAGGCATTCTTAGCCATTCTAACAAAGCAGCTGGTCAGAACCTGGTGCTGAAAGACTTCTTGGGAGCCTCCTATGAAACAGTTCAGCAGTAGATATTATTATAGCATGAAGAAGCAGTTAGGGAGAACAGACAAAACTTTCAACCACAGCTTGAGTTTTTATAATTAGGAATAAAGAGATATTTAAAGATACCTGGAAATCTTAGTAAAAGCAAATATGCAAAGATGATGTTTATATGCCAAGAAAAGGAAATCACTGCAAGAGAAGTAATTACGATAAAGTATTTTGAAGAGATTATTAATTGAGATGAAATAATAAGAGTTCAAAGGGGCCTTTTTAAAACACTGGGACACTCAATGTAGCACTAAAATACTTTATCCATATGTAGATATGACACAGAGAGAGAGGTAAGCAGTCCTGAGGACAGAAGGGAACGTTGGGGCATTGTCCGGTGGTCCTGACAGTGAGGGAGACCAGCCACCCTGCTGTGGGACTCTCCTCGTGACCAGTTGGCTATCTAACCTGTGGCCAAGAGTGTTGCTGAAACCCTCAAATGTGGAATCTAAGCTGGATAAGAAAGAGATGGAGAAAGAAGAAGGCTGAAGGGTAGGTGGGTCTGCTAAAATCTAAGAGCAGTCTTTGAGTCATGAAACAGTAACAGGGGATTAATCTTGGGTGTGTGACTTGGGTGGGTGGGTAGGACCTGTGGATGCTGACCTGGTCTGACTGATAGGAGTGGGTGTCAAAGGGAGGCTGCTGAACATAAGGAGGTCAAGGAATCAAGAGGTCTGAGTGTTAGATGGGTCGTCCAGCAGAGGATCCCAGGATGGAGGAAAAGGAGGGTGGAGGGTGATCCTGAGCTAAAAGCAAAGGATGGTCACCTGAGAGAAAGGAATGGCAGAGCTAGTGCAAAAAAACAAAAACAAAAAACAAGGAACAGGTGTGCTTTTGTGATGTGAATACGGAGACCCAGAGGTCTGAAGGGTCAATGGAGCAGGTAATCCTGCAAGGGAGGGAGCAGGGCATCACACATCATGCTTGGTGGATACTCACATCCAATCCTGCTTGTACTAAAAATGAGCCTAAGCAAAGTGCAGACCTCTGCAAAGCCTCAGTGTTCCTCTCTGAAAAATGAGCATGATCACTTAGGGCTGCTGTGAAGGTTAAATGTGTTTACTTCACACAATGTTTTGATGCGTCTGATATGTTACAATAATGTTTGCCGATGCAACTCTTAATCTTAACAGAGCAATAGGCTCCTACTAAGTGCCATGCACTGTGCTAGAACTTGGAAATGAAAAGTCACTCAATTTAAGAGAGCACAAAGGAGGCAGAATGGACAGTTTAACAGAGAGATAACTTTTATGCGAAAATTGTGGAATTGATCAGGCATGAGATGGAAGAAAAGGCATGTAATTTCCAGGAAATTACAACATGTTCAGAGGCAGATGGACACATGGGACCCAGCCATTGTGTGGGAGTAGCAGGTTAAACATACTTAAAAACTCATTTCCAATGACACTGATACAAGCCAGGTGTCGGGTGAATAAAGAGGAATCACATTTCTCTCCTACTTTATAAGGACGTGAATTCCTTCTACCATTTCTGGGGAGTGAAAAGTCTCTATAACCTCCATAAAAATTGTTGCTTCATTTTCTACTTTCTTCCCTCTTCAAAAGTAGGAAAATGTGCCAGGTATTGTCCCTGGGGACTCAAATGGAGTACAGTGCTCAGCAGTTGGCAGGAAGGAGACGTAACAAGCTGTGTCTTAGAAATAAGACAAAAATTTCCTGTTTCCTTCTTTTTCTTTTTAACATTTTAACCTCTGATTCAAGAATCCTAAGGAGTTAGTTTAGGTTAGGTCATTACACAGCTTCTGAATAGTATTTTTATAAAATCCTCATGTCAGATGAAATCCAAGATCTTTGCTAAAGGGACACTATTAATACTATTTTTTAACTTATTGAGCAAAGAGTAAGAACCCTCTGGTTCACTGGTTCCCTTAATACCAGTGCCTGGTAATTTTTTAGAAAAAATCAGCACCATCATTTTGCTTTTACCTCGATGAACACCAATGATAAAGTATAACCCAAAACAGGTTGATGAAGAGTCATTTCTGGAAATCAATAAGCCATTAATTTTGTTTTCCCTTGTGGGGAACATCAGATGATTGAAAATGAAAGAGGCAGAGGAGATGAGTCTCACGTTGAAGGCAGGCCTGAACAGCTGGAAATACACATGTGGACATCATCATGGCCACTCACGTCCTTGCCTCATTTGGAAAGTTTTGTAAATTGAGTCAGTAAACAAGGCCAGTGCCCAAGAGTGTGATACAGGGCGAGAATGAAGACAGAACATAGAAACACAGAGCGTGGAGCTTACAGAACATGATGCCTGACACGTGCTGTGCCTGAGAGGCAAGGTGGCTTTCCCAGGGCTATGCGGCAGCCCCTGCAGAGCAAGCTCTTCGCCCTGATGCTGTGACTCTAGGTCACATATGTTCCCTGCACACTGTCGCTGCTCACCCAGCTCCTCCAAGGCTGCAGGATCAGAGCTGAGCATCCCTGCTACCTCAGGGCGTTGGGCAGGAGAGATTCCAAAGTGCCAGGCCAACGGGAGGACCATTCAGCACGAAGGAAAGATGCTGGGAGCTGGACTGCGCACATGTGCTCATCTCTGGTGCAAACCCAGCAGCAGACATCTATTTAGCACAGCAATGGGCTTCTAATACATGAAGCTTTTACCATAACTTTCCTTAAGCTTCTCACCTGCCGATGATACAGTATTTCCTCCACCATGATGTGCCGAAGAGCTAAGCCAAGACATGCTCCCTGAACACACTATGGTACCCTGGACCGGATCCTGGAACAGAAAAGAGGATATGAGGTAAAAACTAAGAAATCTGAATAAAATATGAACTTTAGTTAATAATGTGTCAATATTGGTTCACTCAGTGTAACAGGTGTACCATTCTAATAGAAAAAAATTAATAATAGGAGGAACTGGGTACAGGATACATGGGGACTCTGTTTAGTATTATTACAATTTTATGTAAATCTAAACTTCTATAAAATAAAGTTTATTTTAAAAACAATCAGCACAACTGTGCTGCTAAGAGACATGTTGGAAGTGCAGACAGGACAACCTCTCAGGAAGGCAATTGGACGACACAATCCTTGACTATTTTACCTAGACATTTACACCTGGAAATTCCCTATTTAGGCACCTAATCTAAAATGTTCAAAAGTCCTGAAAATTATATGGACAAAGGTGTTATTGAAACAGAATTTATAGTAGTAAGAAATTGCCAAGAGTAGCAGATTGTGTCCTGATTAGATGAACATAATGCTGTGAACCAAGCTTAAGAGGAGTCTGCAGACAGAAGAAAATTTGCCACATCATCATCACACCTTAAGGATATGGACTAACATTACTAGGGATGACCTCTGGGTGGTGACATTAGGGTTGATTTTAAGTTTCATCTTGGTTCATTTATAATTTCTGAATTGTTTATGTGAAGGAAATGCTTCTGAAATAAGGAACACAGATATATAGAGAAAGGTTTAAGTTGCAAATGAAAACATTAGTACTTGTTCTTCTATATCTAAATATTAAGACAGAAAACTATATGAAAGTGTTGGTTTTCCACGATTTTTTAATTCAAATATAAAATCCATAAGAGAAGCATTTTTCTACAGAAGCTTCTGTTCTGAAGTAGCTTTTTTCTCCAGCTCTATGTGTCAGTGGAACAAGCACCAGGGACTGATTATGAAATAATCTGAACTGGAAGGAGCCTCCTACACAAACAAAAGACTTCAGGTTGGCCCTAATTGATTTGGCTCAATGGATAGAGCATCTGCCTGCGGACTCAAGGGTTCCAGGTTCGATTCCAATCAAGGGCATGTACCTTGGTTGCGAGCACATATCCAGTAGGGAGTGTGCAGGAGGCAGCTGATTGATGTTTCTAACTCTCTATCCCTCTCCCTTCCTCTCTGTAAAAAATCAATAAAATATATATTTTTAAAAAAAGACTTCAGGTTGTGTCCTGATTAGATGAACAATTGAATCAACTCCCTCCACTCTCTACCTGTAGGCTGGAGAATGTATATGTGAATCCCTCTGAACGCAACCATAAATTATGCATCCAGCATTTGGGTGATTAAGTGACAGGGATGTGTTACCTGTAGGCAAATTCAGCCATCACAGAACACACAGCAGCACTTTTCTAAGCAGGAAGGGTCTCAGCAACACTGAGGTCACCCTGTTTAGAAATAACGCCATGGCATTCTTAGCACATGTCTTGAGAATGTTGGAGATGGGTGATAAGAACTTCTGTTTGATGGCTTGTTTCCAGAGCAACACTTCTAATGATGTCACATTCTCTAAGAAATAATACTGATAGCTGAGGAATTCTGAACTGTGCATATTCTGTGTCTTGGTGTTTCAAAACATATCACATTTTCAGAACAAGTCTTGGGTAAAATTGGACTTGCTGGAGAAACATCATGAAAAAGTCATGGTTTCAGATGGTTTAGAACAAGCAATAATACATCAATATTTCTGCCCAACTCTCTGATGTGGTGGCCATATCAACCAAAAAAGACTAACACATATTTTTACTCTTTTTTAATATTGAATTTTATCCTAAATGGGTGGGACTTCTAGCACCCATGGTAGAGTGAGACAATAGACAAATCTCCCCAAAAAGCAATTACAAAATTAGACAATATTGTCAAGAGCATTATTTCAGGACTCTGGAAACCAAATAAAAACATACCAGAAATTGAAACGCATGTATTCAAGGAACACCACTGAACCCCATGTGAGAACAGAGAGATGTATGGTATTTTACTGAGGCTGCCTAACCCCACCTGCCCCTAGCTTCATAATGCAATGGTTCGTGACTCTCATGATGGGCAGGCAGTGGGAACCAGCAGCTCGGCTGCCAGAGGGGCTAACTTAATTTGCAGTGGCATGTGGTGCTGAATAGAATAGTGATCTCTGTGGGGGGAGGAGAGAGAAAAACATGAAGGTAAACAGTGCAGCACCCAACCCACACAGAGATTTATTAGCCAAGGATGGAAACTTTATTAGCTCAAGGCATTTGAGCACCGTCTCTGACCAATCCTTGTCTGAGTACTAAACTGTGATGACCAGAAGTGAACTCCATGAAACCAAATTAAAATAAAAAAACAAGAATTTTCAAAAAAAAAAAAAACAATACTAAATGGAGATATCAGTGGTCACACCCAGGGTAAACAGAATTTACAGAATTAGTAGAGGCAACTCACTAAACAAATGAAAATCAAAACCAGCAACAACAAACATGGTGGGGAGCGGTGGAGTGGGAGATCATAATCCAGAGTTGCTATAATATATCGCCCAAAATATCAAGTTTTTAACAAACATTTCAAAACAAGCAATGAAACAGGAACATGTGATCCACCATTGGGGGGAAAGCAGTCAATGGAAACTCCCTGAGAGGACCCGGAGGTTGAAACAGCAAAGGCCTCACAGCAATTACTGTAAATATGTTCAAATACTGAGACAATGATATGCAAAGGTAAAGAAAAGTACCACGATAGTGACTCGTCAGCAAAGAAAGACGATTAAAAAGACAAGTTACAAGAGATGTGCTGGAGTTGAAAATCATCATAACCAAAGTGAAAATTTCACTCAACGAAGTATTCAGACTGGCTCAATAAAGGGTGAGCAAACTTAAACATAGATCAAGGAAAAATATCCAATCTGAAGGACAAAAGAGAAATAAAAGAGTGGGGGTGAGGAGGAGAAACAGAGACCTATGAGACACCATAAAATATACCAAGATATGTTTAATGGGAGTCCCAGGAGGAGTAGGAAGTGTCAGAAAAATACCTGAAGAAATAATAGCTGAATTTGATCCCTGTTCAAATTTGATGGAAATTTTGTATGTCCAAGAGGCTCAACAGTTTCTAAATAACAAAAACACAGAGACCCCATCTAAACACAATAGTCAAATTGTCGAAACCCAAAACAAGGAGAAAAATCTTAAAAGGAGCAGAAGAACAGAAACCCTCCTTGAAAAGGAACCTGTAAAGAGATTAACCACTGACCCCCCCCCCCCCCCCCCCCCAGTATGTATGCAAGAAGGTAGTGAGGTAACGTATTTATTAAAAGTGCCGAAAGGAAAAACAAAAGCAAACAAAGAAACACCAGAATTCTCTAATCAGCAATGCAATCCAGCAAGTGAAAAGGGTTCTAGTCATTGCAATTGAACAAGATAAAGAAATAAAGACATCTCTATAAAAGAGAAAAAATTAAAACTTTTTTTACAGGTGACACAGTGCTGTTTGTGATATTTAAAATTATGTTTCCAATTTTCTGTTTGGTCATACCTCCAGTACCTTATTTCTTTCCTTTTTCCTTTGGCTTGCTTATTTAATGTTTCTTAACATAAATTTATACATTGGGTTATATATGTAACAGTCTTCTGAGCATTTAGAAGCGAAAATACACTAGACCAAGCAACAAAACAAAACACAATCTTGCCAACTTTTAATTCCCCAGATTTGTTCTATTTATTTAGAATGAATAAATTTAAAAGAGAAAAAGAAAACATTTTTGAATGCCAGAAAAAATACTCTTAAAAGTTGAATTGTCATCTTAGCACTCAAATGCATTTGTTTATGATGGAACAGGGATCAAAAGGAAGTCAAAATTATGGTTAAATTGTTTTCAACAATTAAAGACTGACTTCTGTGCTGCCCAGTACCTAAAGGAAGGGAAGATAAACCGAGAACTCTGCTTGTGGCCCGCTCTCCAGCCTTCCTGTAGACGGGGACGATGACCAGCCACTGTGAGAGTCATTGTCCCGGGTGGTGCCATGAATCTTTGCCGCATCTGTAAGAGATTATTAGTTTTCAAATAGCCTGTTAACACCGCCACCAGCACACACCACTGGTCCAGATTTGTGGTTTCAGAAGTCACTTCTATCACACCCGGCGAGCCTGCTGTGGAGTTCGTGTTGCTATAAAAAGCCTCCTCGTGGCTAAGAGAAGGTCTGGCTTCAGCTGGAAGCCTGGTCCTCAGAGGCAGGTCAAAGGTGAGCATTCCGTAGACTCTTCTGCACTGATGAGTTGATAGAGAATCCCACTCTGTTTCCCCGATATTTTAATTTCTAACAGAAAGCAAACAAAGCAAAACCTACTAGGAAAAAAAGGTGATTGAAAAACAAAACAGAAGCACCCCTCTATTGAACACTTGCTCCCGTGTGCTCTTTGGCCTCATTGTGGCAAAGGCACATGGCCCCCTGCATTTGGCCTCGCCGCCAGCTGGCTGCCCTGGCACCGCTGATGCTCACTCACCTTTCCTCCAGCACCCGTTCATCCGGTCCAGGCTGCTGCTGCATTGGCGCGCCCACCTGTCTGAAGCATCGGTAGCTGTCCCCACATCAGGCGTTCTGGGTGGGGACAGTTCTAGCGACATCCGGAGCTGCCGTGCCAGTTCAGCAGGTACACGCTCCAGGGAGCTCTGCCCACAGACGGCTACTAATGCAAGGTGTGACCAGAGTCATTTTTAGCAGCTCTTATTCTTTATGAAAAGTGCCTATATCGAAGTTGTTTGCCGGTTGAACTAATTCAGGAATGTATTTGAAATACATATTTTATGATTGCCTGTGTCATTTCTCAGTGTAATGTGTGGTCCAGAAAACATTCAGGTATTAGTGCTGACTAGTTAAAGACATAGCATTATGGACCTTTCTTTAGTAAAAATTATTTTAAAAGTAGAAAATTATGATTCAAAAGGTACTGTATGGTTTTATTTGAGGTAGATAATTGTAACCCAAATGGTATATGTTTTATCTTCATGTTGCAGTATAATTGCATAGAGGGGAAAAAGGAAATCAAGATTAAAAGCCTCAGGTGTGTTACTAGACAACTACTACTTCAATCCCACTTTTAATTTCTCCAAACTTGCAGGAGTTCTTATGGAAATTACTATTAAGATCTATTTTTATGTATATTTAAGCAGTTGCTCTGCACAGTGGCCTTAAAATAATTAGCAATTTTCCTGTTTTCTTTTACAGCATTCAAAGTCGTTAACTTCTCTCTGTGTAAGTTTCCTCACTTTATAAAATGGAAGTTTTCTCATTTTATAAACAAAGTTGCCTCTGCCACCCTACCTCACAGGATTGTTCTGACCTAGTGGTCTCTCCTTAAAACAGCTGGAACAGAGGAAAACACTATAGGAAGGTACATTTTTATACCATTATTACCCGTCATAGTGGCATGCAATGCACTAGCCTTCAATCACCTTGTCAGAAGTAAGATTCCAGGTTTCAGGCTGATGGACTGCAGGGAAGCGGACCCACATGTCACGCCATGGAATTTGCAGTTCTCGGGTGTTTTGATTTCTTCCTGTGAGTGGGTAGTGCTCTTAAATCTGCCCCTTATAGAGGGTCCTGCACGTCCCTGTAACCAGGAGGCCACCTGCTCTCACTCGGCCCATCTTTCTGGGCACGTCCAGGTCTGGAAGCTCTTCAAGGGAACATTTTTGGTCCATTATAGAAACGCACACAGAGTGCTTTCCAATGGCTAGGACGATTTGTTTTCTTTGGCCAATTTCTACATCTCTCCCCTGATGTACAATCCCCTGCCCTTGAGGGGCCCAGGTGGGTCTGAGGACTTCCAGGTGGGAGTTGAAGGTGCTGACGGCATTGTCACAATGACACCGATGGAAGGTAAAGGGCATAGTTTCTGCAGACTCTGAGAGTGTGAGAGCCAAGAGGGAGCACCTGCTTGTGTGAAAGTTGAGGACCAAGCAGGTCTAATTTTCTCCAAAAAAGGAAAGATTTGCTAACGGTGGTAAGCAGGAGGTCTTTTGGACCTGTGGGGGCATGGCCGTGTGAGCCAGGCAGGGAGGGCCGCTGTGCAGAGCCAGCGGGGCCTCGGGGAGGAAATGAACCTTACCAGCAAGAGCAGTCCTGTCCCGCTGAGCCTGCCTTCCTCAAAGGTCCCCTCCACCAAGGGTCCCAGCAGAATGGAGCCAGTGCCCATCATGTGTCCTGATATGTGTGATGCTGGGCGACCCTGGCTGGGTCCCAGGACTGCACTGTCCCCATGGCTAGCTGCAGACTGAGAGCTGGGTAAAACACAGAAACACAAACTCCTGTGGGAGTACACGCGGGGAAAGCCCGGTACACACTGGCTCTCAGGCCAACCACAAGCAGAGCCCCCCGCCTCCCTTCCAGCTGCTTCTGTTCATTTTCCACCTTTCTCTGTCTCAGTCATCAGTCTTTCCTCCGCCTGGTGGTCTCCTTTTGTCCCAGAACCATTGGACTTTCTCCAGGCATCAGAGAACTGGCTGCTTGTGTGTGGATTTATTTGTCTCACTAAGTAACCCAGAAAGGCCGACTAAGTCAGCAAAATTACAATGTGCTGGCCTGGGCTCATCGCCTGGAACCCCCAGTAAAAGACAGTCTGATTGACTGTGCTGGGCTTTCAGCCCTTAGAGCCAACCATCAGGTTCTTGGGGACAAAGTAGAATGGCTGCTGATGGGCAGGGCCGTCCTGTGGCCTAGAGGTGAGACACTCCAAGGAAGGAGGTCGGCTTTGCCAGCAGATGGTGAGGGATCCTGGGAAAAGGCGTGATGACAAATGTGCCTAGAGGAGTGTCCCCCCTGTAGGCGCTGGGGTCAGGCAGGACTGGGTTTGCATTTTGGCTTTGCCTGTTCCTGGTCACCTTGTGCCTATTATTTAAAGCGTCTAACTTGCAGCTCAGCCATCTGTGTGAAGGGTTATTGTTTTTAATAAATAGTTCAGCTTCCATGGATGACATTTCAGTGTTTTCACTGACACTGGTAATACCAGCTCACTGGGAAGGCATGAGATTAGG
Source organism: Eptesicus fuscus (assembly GCF_027574615.1). Taxonomy (NCBI): domain Eukaryota; kingdom Metazoa; phylum Chordata; class Mammalia; order Chiroptera; family Vespertilionidae; genus Eptesicus; species Eptesicus fuscus. The sequence goes on along the minus strand of NC_072476.1, from coordinate 84,669,393 downwards.
GTCAGAGAGGAGACAGAGCTGCATATATGTTTGGTGCTTATTTGCTTCCAACAAATAGTGCTTAAATGAAAAAAAAAGAAAAAAAAAAGCCTAAAGGAGATCTCTAAAGGGATCTGCTCTGAGCAGCTGCCCACAACCAGGGAGGAGCAGGGAGCATAGGGGTGAGGGAGGGAGCACAGGGCTGTACTGGCCTCTGAGCCGACAGCAAGCTGCCCCGGGCGAGTGTCCATGGGGTCAGCCCTGACCCACCATCAAGGGACGGGGTCTCCGCCAGGTTAGGATATAAATTCAGCAGACAATATGAGCTTGTTTCTTTGTGTTTCGGGGTTTTTTTTTTAAGATTCCACATATAAAAGAGATCATACAGTATTTGTCTTTCTTTGTCTGACTTATTTAACTCAGCATGATGCCCTCAAGGTCCATCTATGTTGTCTCAAATGGCAAAATTTTATTCTTTTTTATGGCTCAAGTTCTTTATCCATTCAATGAACACTTAGGTTGTTTCTATATTTGGGCTATCATAAATGCTGCCATGAGCATGGGGGTGCATATGTTTTCAAATTCATGTTTTAATTTCCTCTGAATACGCAGAAGTGGAATTGATAAATCCATTTTCAACTTTTTGAGAAATCTCTATAACGTTTTCCGTAGTGACTGCATCAATTTGTATTCCCACCCACAGTGCACGAGGGTTCTCTTTTCTCCATCTTCTCGCCAGCACTTGTGTCTTCTTTTCTGTTTTATGCCAGCCATTCTAACAGGTGTGAGGTGATATCTTGTTGTGGTTTTGACTTGCATCTCCCTGATGCTTAATGATGTTGAGCATCTTTTCATGTATGTGTTCTTTCGGAAAACATTTATTCAGATTTTCTGTCCATTTTTTTTAATCAGATTTCTTTTTGGCTGTTGAGTTGTATGAGTTCTTTATATATTCTGGATATGAGCCCCTTACAGATATATGATTTGCAATTATTTTCTCCCATTCAGTAGGTTGCCTTTTCATTTTGTTGATGGTTTCCTCCACTATGCAGCAACATTTTAGTTTGATGTAGTCCCACGTGTTCATTTCTGCTTTTGCTTTTGGTGTCAGATTCAAAAAACTCATCACCAAGACCTATGTCAAGGAGCCTACAGCCTGTACTTTTTTCTAGGAGTTTTATAGTTTCAGTTGCATTCAAGTCTCTAAACAGTTTGAGTTACCTTTGGTGTAAGACAGTGGTCCAGTTTTAGTCTTTTTCATGTGGCTGTCCAATTTTCTCAACACCATTTATTGAAAAGACTCTCCTTTCCCCGTTGTATATTCATGGCTCCTTTGTTGCACATTAATTGACCATAGATGCATGGGTTTATTGCTGGGCTCTCTATTCTCTTCCCAGAATAATGTTTGACAACAGATCCATGCATCATGACACAGCCAAGTTGACACATAAAACAAGCCATCACAGATGGATGATGTAGCTGTCACCAGGACCTTGTTCCAAAATCTGTGGTCCTCCCTCCCCCTCTCTCCAGAGATACAAAAGCAGACCCCAAACAGCAGCTGTAGCAGCCCCAGCAACCGGGCCTGGGAGTCTGTGGACTGGATAGTCAGAGCGCATCATGACCGCTGAAGTGACGGTTTAGACACACAGCAGCCTGGGACATGAGCTCCCAGCCTCACTGAGGCATGTGAGGGCTTCTACTGCAACACCTTCCACGTAGCCCCTTCCAATGACCCTGCCACCATCATTCCACATGCAGACTGTCAGTTCTTGGAGTGTGAGGATCTTCATGTCCCCAGAGGCGGGTCCGGAGGCTGTTCAGGGCAAGTACCTGCTAACAATCCATTGAGGTGGACATGGCTGCCTATCCAGACCACTCCTCCTCTTCACTGATCCCATAACCCACCACCCAAGTCACCAGACCCAAAGTTGTGAAATGTGTCTTAGGGACTAGAGATAACATTGAATATCCTGGAGCTGGGTGTCATTAAGTAGTATCAGGATGGTCCCAAGGAGTTAAAACACCATTTTCCATTGCAATTGTTAACATTAAAAATACAACTTAACCCTGGTTTTCTTGATATGTTCCATGTACAAAAGAAGGGCTATAAATAAATCATTCAACCAAAGAGGAGAACCGTCTAGGAATTAATTTATTCATATAGTCCTACTCCCCAGGGCTGGAAGAGGTTCTCAAGGGGGATTTAAAATTACTGACTGTTTACACAATGGAAAGCTTCTTGGCTTTCATTGTCTTCCCCGACAGCAGCATGAGTCACAAACCAAACTCAAGATAAATCTGCATCCTTCCGAAGATGCCTGAGCAAGTGGGTGCGCCAGCGGCCACACCAGCAGGCTAAATGCATGGCACGACACGATGACAGAAAGAAGCTTCTGTGGGGACAAGGAACACAGTTATTTGACCACAGAAAGGGCCCCTGGCCAGTGCATCCTTCCTGTGCCCACTCTGCAGCGCCCCGTACTCTGCCAATGCAGGGCGCTAGTTTCCTCCCTGTCCCCACATGGCTGGTGAAAACACCCACAGAGATGGATACACAGGGATTCCCTCCGGCCCACCCAGGCCACACAGCTGCAGCTCTGTGTCCCTCCATCATCATTCCATGCCACTCAATAACACAGATTTAAAGCCATACTTTTCCCAGATAATAAAACATTCTGCACCAAAACGGTCTCTCAAGGTATTCATGAGGCCCATACCTGGAGGTTTTATTAACTTCCCTGATGCTTGGAAGGTGGTCAATGCATCTGACCATCAGGCTAGAGCAGTGGTTCTCAACCTTCCTAATGCCGCGACCCTTTAATACAGTTCCTCATGTTGTGGTGACCCCCAACCATAAAATTATTTTCGTTGCTACTTCATAACTATAATTTTGCTACTGTTAATGAATCGTAATGTAAATATCTGTGTTTTCCGATGGTCTTAGGCATGAGTCACAAACCAAACTCAAGAGAACCTAAGACCGTCGGAAAACACAGATATTTACATTACGATTCATTACAGTAGCAAAATTATAGTTATGAAGTAGCAACGAAAATAATTTTATGGTTGGGGGTCACCACAACATGAGGAACCGTATTAAAGGGTCGCGGCATTAGGAAGGTTGAGAACCCTGAGCTAGAGGGTCTCTGGAGACACTGAGGGCTGCCTCCCACTCCTCGACCACATCCTCCCTCCCCCAAGCACAAAGCAGTGAAACTGCAGGAGCTGGGAGGGGGAGCAGGTCGAAGAGTAGGCAGCATGTGCCAGAAGATGAGCCCTGAGGCCTGAAAGGGACTAACGTGCCCCCCGCAGACCCAGCTCTGGGGATACAGTCCATTGTCTGCCCAACCCCCACCCTCCCCAAATAAAGGAAATCAGGAAGACACAGTGTGGCCTACTTGGCAAGTTCCCTGCTTGCTGTGGAGGAAGGTAATTTGTTACATAAATAATGAATCAGATGTGTGTTAACGTGGAATTAGCTCTCGAAGCGGTTTGTAGAGCAATTGTGTGACTCCAGGTCACCGCGGGCTGTCAGTTCCAGAGACTCCTGGGTGGATGCGTCCCAAGTTCTTGTGACTGTGCACCCTCAGTGGGGTTTCTTCGTGGGGTCTCCCTAACTCCATCAAATTCTGGAGGGAGTCACAGAGCATTCAAGATGTGAAAAGATCCCTTTTAAATGGCAAAGGCTCCCAAAGGACTCGGCCCAGACTCTGTCTCTCTGTGTCCTATAACCGGGATGTTAGGGTGACTTTTCTCACTGGGATTTCAAAGGTTCAAAGTCGTCCATGCAGAGAAGATCCCTGTTTTCTGTCTCTCCCTCCGAAAGCCCACTGCGCTCACGTGTCCGGGCAAGCTGAGCAGAGATGACGGAACCCAGGAGAGGCAGCGAGGAGCTGGCGAGAGCTGTGACATGTGTGCATGCGCCAAGCACTAGGGGGGGTGCAGGGTTGGTTCCAGAAGGATCAGCACAGCCCGCATTGATTACGTTCATCCTGCCAGGAATGGGGGCCTGAGAAGGGAACTCAGAGGCGGGGCAGAGCCCAGGATGCTCTCCGTTACAGGAGCCCCGGCGGGTGGCCTCCCGTCCACACCCGGAGGTGAGGCCACATGAAACGCTGCCATCCTCCCCCCCCCGGCAGCCCCGACAAGAGGGCACTTGACCTTCCTCAAAATCCAGCAGAAACAAGTGTCCGGAAATGGAGGGGCTAAGTGGGGCCTGCCCCTCCCGCCCCATCCTGGCCCTGAGATGTCCCAGGGCACGGCTGCGGGAGAGGAAGCTGTTGCTGGATGGCTGGATGCAGCTGGAAAGAATTCCGAAATTACCACCACGTCCAATTTTAGACATCCTATTCCTCTCCCCGCGCCTGGGAAATCTGTTGTCTGCACGTTCCCGCTCTCCCGCCAAGTCCCCCCCTGCCTCCTCTGAACAGCCCAGTGCTCCAGCCACCCACTGAGGGCGCGGCTCTGGGTGCACCCGCTCCTCGCATCCCAGTCCTGGGAGGGGGGGGGTTTCATGAACCTGAAGGATCCCTGTGCTCCGGGCCCCAAGGCATTTAGCAAACTGTCTCATGGAGTCACTGATAGATATTGTGGATAAATGAGTCCCTCCCAGGACAAAACTCATGTTGGAGCTGCCACTGGCCTGGCCTGCTGCCACCTGTGTCCCCTGCACCACCCTCTGACCAGCATCTCAGGTACAACCCCTCCTGCCTCCCGGACAACGGGCTCAGTGTAGCCTGGCCAGGGGGAACCTCTGTCATCAGATCTCAGGGAGAAGACCCTGCTCCCGGCCTCCCTGGCGGCTCCAGCAGGAGGGAAGGGAGGGCTCAGGGACATGGCACCTTAAGATGGAAACTGCTCGAGATCATCTTCAGGAGACAACGTTTTCTGACATTTACTGTCATCTGTTGTAGCAGACAAAACTGAACATACTGGGTTGCTTGAAAGTAGCTTGAAAAGCTTTGTGAAGGAAAATTCTGAAGAGGACACACAATGTCAGAAGCTAAATGTTCAACTACGTTTCAATAGAGGCCCATTGCTACCCCTACAGCTAAAGAACAATCGAGGGCCATGGACAGATGAAGTGGGAGACACAGAAAAGCCAAAGACAAAGCTGCCGTCCCCTCCCACGGCCAGTGGCGGTTCTTCTCTGAGATGCTCTCCATTGCTGAGAGCAGACCGCAGACGGCAGACCAGGTGGGCTCACTCCAGCCCTGGGGGTGATGGCCTGGCTGGGCCCTGCTCCAGGAGCCCCTTTCTGAGTAGCAGTGTGGAGCTGGAGCCTGGCTGCCTACATCCACCCAGACCACATGGGGCTCCACGGGCTCCTGTAGCTCTATTCTTCCTCGAGCAGCTGGAACCGCCTCTACAGCAATTCAGCATCTAAGAAAAGGGGCCTGGGCGAGCCTGGTTGATGACAGGCCTGATTTCAGGGGGCAGACCTGAAGGAAGTTCAAGGGGCACTTTGTGACACTGGGTGGGACTTGACCCCAGGGCCCTGACCTCCCCTGGGCTGGCTTGAGGACTGAATGAGAGCACGCCTACCCTGTGGTGAGCAAGGAACATGGGGAGAGCCCCGGCCCTGGCTGACACGGATCCTTCCAATCAGCTTTACCTACAGAGCCAATTCCTATTGAGAAGCACTCCTCAGTGAGTTTCAAGGTGGGCTGTGGCAAGAAAGTTAGCAATGTCCTTGGCTGCCCCATGCCCTCACCTTTGTCACAGGGCATATCCGACGAACTCTGGATCCTGCAGGGAGGATCAGGGCTCAGGGTCTGGAGGAGTTGAGACACATTTGAAGTATAGGCAGAAACCCAGGTTGTGGGACCACAGGGATCACAGCTCAAAAGCAGAGAAAACTGTCCTCACACCCAAGAAAAAGGGCTTGAATTGAGCTGAAGGAAGATGGGCATGTGTAGGTGAGGTGGGAAGGAAGGTGGACGATGTCACTAGGAGAAGTCTAGGGCCTATTGGCCAACCAGCCAAGAATTAATGAGGATTTAGAGTAAGGTGCACCACATCGATGGGAAAGAAAGGCACTGCCCTGAGAACCTGATGAGGAAAGCCAGGCTGGTGACCACAGGGGTGTAGGTGTGAGAAAAGAGCGTGTCAACACATGGCACATCAAAGGAGGCTCTCAAACAACTCTGAGGGTTTATCACCAACAGGATGCTGTGTTTAATCTGCTCACAAGCCCACAGCTTGTGGCAAATGCACTTGCAATTTGTGCCTCTGAACTGATATACATGAATAAATATGTATTGTGGGAAAACACTTAACAGAGATCTACCCTCTTAACCAATGTTAAGTGCACAGCGCAGTGTACTTAGTTATAGGCGCAATGTTGTATGGCAGGTCTTTACAATGCACTCATTTTGTGAAACTGAACAGCAACTCCCAGTTCCCCATCCTCCCCCACCCCAGCCCATCCCTGGCAACCACAATTCTACTCACAGTCTCTAAGGGTTTGCCATTTTATAAACCTTGTGTATGTGAAATCATGCAGTGTTTGTCCTTCTGTGATTGGCTTAAATCAGGATCTCAAAGAGATATCTGCACCCTCATGCTCATTACAGCATTATTCACAACAGCCAAGACTTGGAAACAATGGCATGTCCATGGACAGATGAATGGGTAAAGAGCGGCCCTTATGTGCTGTGGAGTGTTATTTAGCCATAAGAAAGAAGAAGGTCCTTCCATGTACAACAGCATGGATGAACCTGGAGGACATCATTCATGTGTCAAATGTCAGGGAATTAGGGCCACAGTAAATGATTAAATGCTGGTGGACAATTTTATTCATTTAATATTCAACATAATTTTGTCTTTCTTTGTACTGGTATTTTCCTGCCTTTGTTAAGTTACCAAATTGTAGCTTATTTCTCTTTCTGGTTTCTCATTAGTTTTGAGGTTTGAGTACTGACAATGGAAAATCCATTCTTCCAGATGATTTGGGACTATGTGAGGAGCAGGCTTCCTCTAGCCACACAGGAGGGTTGGTCACCTACGATGTCCCACACCACAGGAAGCTCCAAAGTCTCTCCTTAAGTAAAGAGTCATGGGGGGGCCCCCACGGGGGCCAGGGCAGGCACTGTGACCCCACAGTGATATCAGGAACCCTAGGTGCACTGGCGGCCTCCCTCACCCTCACCAAGTCCACTGCCAGCGCTCTGCTTGGAGATGGTAAGGGTTCCAGTGTGCATGTTTGATGGAGAACTTTCAGGAAAACACAGGGAAAGTGGTCTTGCTGACACTGTCTGTGAGTGTCTTTATGTGCATTAAATGGTCAAATCCATGGTCTGGCCATCGTCTACATGGGACAGGACACTCGGATACACAGGGATCCTCTCCTGTTTTGATCTGGATCAAGTGAGCTGGGAACGCAGTGTTTTGTCTTCATGGCTCTGCTAATACATGAGTCTGCTTCATTCATTTTTAAAAATATTATTCAAGCCTGGCTCGCAGTGGTTGAGTGTTGACCTATGAACCAGGAGGTCACAGGTTCAATTCCTGGTCAGGGCATATGCCCAGATTGCAGGCTCCATCTCCAGAGTCATGCATGGAGGAGGCAGCCGATCAATGATTCTCTCTCATCATTGATGTTTCTATCTCTCTCTCCCTCTCTTTTCCTCTCTGAAATCCTATATAATAAAAGGCTAATATGCAAATAGACCGAACAGCAGGAACAACCAAACAACTGGTCCCTATGACATGCACTGACCACCAGGGGGCGCACGTGGAACATGGCAGGCATTGGCAGCAGGTGGCAGAGTGCAGAACATGGTGGGTGTCAGCATTGGCGGGATGGTGGAGCAGGTGAGCTGGGGGCGCCAGACCAAGACGCCAGACTGGGTGCTGGTCGCTGTCATTGGGGTAAGCCTCTGGTGGTTACTGAAAATTCTTTGCTCCTGCGCCGCGGTCCCACCCGGCACTCACACCCACTGCCAGCGCTGGCCCCGATCGCTTGGCACCATCAGCGGGTGCAAGTGGTGACTGCCGGCCCCAATCACCTCTCAGGGCTTCTTTACCTCCTCCTGTTCCTGAGGGGCATTCGGGGCTGGCAGCTGCCTCTCGCACCTGCTGCTGGCACCAGAGCTGCCATTTGCACCCACTGCTGGCACCAGCCCCGCTCGCACCCAGTGAAGGTGCTGAGTGCAAGCGGGGCCGGCACCATCAGTGGGTGCAAGTGGCAGCTGCTGCCCTGATCTCCCATGAGGGCTTCTTCACCTCCCCCTCAGGGGCAATTGGGGCAGCAGCCACCACTTGCACCCACTGACAGCACCGGCCCCACTTGCACCCACTGTTGGCATCGGCCCCAATCGCTCCGCACGGTCAGCAGGTGTGAGCGGGGCCAGTGACATCAGCGCATGGGAGTCGTGGTGGCAGGAGCAGGCCTGCCTGCAGACAGGGGACTGGGGCCGCTGCAGGAGGGGCTTGGTAGGGGCATGGAGGATGGGCCGAGACCCGCCCCTGTGCCCACCACAGCCTAGCGGCCCACAGTTCCTTTCAAGGTGCATGAATTCGTGTACTGGGCCCCTAGTCAACAATAAAAATATATTTTAAAAAATATTATTCAAGACAAATACATTTTCTTTTATTCACAGAAGTTTTCTCTCAATGATGGTGTAATTCAATGTTGAGAACATGGTTTAGTAAATGCAGGAGGAAGCAGAACTCTGAACTAAGGATGTGGTTGTGGACAAAATGGCTTTCCCTGCTCAAGGAGTGAGATGGGAAGCTCCCCTATAAAGAGAGATGGAGGAGAAATGGGGAGTGAGGAGAAAGGGGGGCCATGCCATCAAGGTGGGACCTCACCCATCACCCCATAGAGCTTCAGTGACAACACAAGAACCATGGAACATTTGGTTTCTGGGTGTGAATCCAGGAGACTCTGGGTTAGGACAGACACTGTTTGGAAAGATGCTGGACAGGAGTCTAGTTCTATCATAATTAGAGGCCCAGTGCATGAAATTTGTGCATAGGTAGGGTCCCTGGCAGCTGCCGACTGCTGGCTGGGGCCTCCCTTCCCCGGCTGCCGGCTGCCAGCCAGGGCCTTCCTTCATTCCGCGCCACCCCCTGATGGTCAGTGCATGTCATAGTGAGCAATCGAACTCCCAGTGGGTCAAACTCCTGAACGGACACTTTGCATATTAGGCTTTTATATATATATATATATAGATGGGCTGAATCATCTGCCCACTATGACAGGCTCTGAGCACCTTAGGTCACCCAGACCCCCAAAAGTCCTATTCCTCCCAATACCTTCTCTAGTAGACAAAGGGACCCTGGGAACTGGGGTGCTCTCAGTGCCATCCCCAGGTCTTCCTCAGCCTTGATGGTCTTCCACACACATGCACGCAGAAACACATACACACACACACTCACACATGTGCTCACACATACACACACTCTCCAGCACTATGGTATCAGTGAACTAATCCACAGAGAGTGGGTCTTCCCCTCTGGGTAGGGTTCTAGAGATGCTTGTGTGGCAGAACCTCTGAGGTTAGTGATGGTAGTGTGTGGCCAACCCTGGGGAGGCTGATGAGAGGAAGCTTCTCTCCACATGCATAGATGTGAGCATAGCCAGAGGGGGCCTCCCACCCAGGACACTGAGGGAGAGAAGTGGCTCAAAGGGGCCAGAACAGTGGGATCTGCTCCAGGCTCTCAATCACCCAGCCTGGTCTCCTCCCCACAGGAATGCTGTGAGCACTGTCTTCTGAATTCAGACTGAGTCTGCTCCTTTTTGTGTAAGACAGGAAAGGAAAGGAAAGGAAAGGAGAGGAGAGGAGAGGAGAGGAGAGGAGAGGAGAGGAGAGGAGAGGAGAGGAGAGGAGAGGAGAGGAGAGGAGAGGAGAGGAGAGGAGAGGAGAGGAGAGGAGAGGAGAGGGGAAGAAGAAAAGAGGAGAGAAGAGAAGGGAAGGGAAGGGAAGGGAAGGGAAGGGAAGGGAAGGGAAGGGAAGGGAAGGGAAGGGAAGGGAAGGGAAGGGAAGAGAAGGGAAGGGAAGGGAAGGGAAGGGAAGGGAAGGGAAGGGAAGGGAAGGGAAGGGAAGGGAAGAAGGAAAGGGAAGGGAAGGGAAGGAGAAATTTGCAATGCTAGTAGGTTGTCTCCTGCCCCCAACCCCTATAACACCAGATCCAGACTCACATGTGTGAATTGTGTGGCTGTGAAACTATCCATCAGCGCTTGCATCAGCATTGACAACTAGAACCATCTCCACACCGTCTTAAGTGCATAATCATGGGATTAAGTTATGTGTAATTTAGAAATATTGCCTGAAGAAACGCTTGTTCTGCTATTTATCTGGTAAATTTTACTTATGCTCCTCCAAATCCAACACTTGTGGCTTGCAATTTTCAAAACGTTTCTGGTTTCCAGTCCAGCAGATTTCATCTGTCAATTTGAGCAGATAGTTTTGTCAAAATCCTTTCTAAGTTCTTTGCTCTGCCCACTCTTCCCTTGTCCTCCACAAGTTTCAGATCAGCAGAAAACACCCGAGCTGTGAAATTAGCCTGCACACTCGCTCATCAGCACACTCTGTGTGGGATGCAGGGGCGGGAGGAATATGCGGGCGGAGCCACCCCTGCCTACTGGGCCTGTGCCTCCTTTTTCAAAGCATATACTTGAGGTGGAAATTTTTCATAATTGCCTCAGCACAAAGGTGAGTTTGTTTGGAAAGTTTCAGCAAAACCTGCTCATCTGTGTTGTTGTTGTGCAAGACTGTGGAAGGACAAGCCCCGGGAAATGAAGAAAATGTTTGCCCACGAGTAACTCCAAAGGCCATCATTTGATTTAAAACTTTACAGAAGTCCAGGATTCAGAAAAGAAAGACAAATCAGATAAGTTTAAGAAAGCACAGAGGATGCACTTTTATCTGATTTTCTGATTCAATCCTTAACCAAAATATCTCAAACTATTAAAATATGAACATCTGATTTTCACAATACTGTTTCTGAAGGACAGGAGGCCAGTTGTAATGCTCTAAGGTTAGTTTGGTTTTGGTGTTTTGTTTTGTTTTTTGGGGGTTTTTTTTGGGGGGGAGGGGGGCTGAGTGGGATCAGCCTCTGTGTATTCTTGAGCAGTGGGTGACTCATGAAACCTGAAGATAATTGCCAGATTGCATATTTACAAAGGAAACATGAGACCAAGACTCACATATTGAACAGATTTCCATTCAAGGGTAACTGACTTCATTTCCATCATTCCTGGAGAGCTGGGAAGATGAGACTCATTTTTTAAGATGTGTATTTGTACTGATCATCTGCTATGGTCTGCAAAGCAAAGGAAGATCCAGCCCGCCACTTCCAGCTCCCACTTGTCATTCTCTCTTTCATCCTCTTCCACTGGAGGAAAACCAACCATAATGTCTTTCATCAGTTTTAAGGGTCGTTCTCCACCTCATGTTTAGACTTAGGTGTATATTCTATTCCAGTCACAGGGGTGACTATATTGTGCATTTCCCTGAACTTCTTTCCAGAATGTACCTCCAGGTCTGTCTTCCTGAATTTCATCACAGAAACCACACATACACACACACACACACACACACACACACACACACACGCAACAAACTTTCAATTCAACATCCAATTTTTTTTCTGGATTTAATTCATGGATACTTGAATTGTCCTTTGTTCTCCTTTGCTGACATGCTCAGTCATGTCTCTGTATTATCCACAGTTCTCTTTAAGCCCCTTGCTTCACATATCCTCTCTCAAAATTTAGTCTGAAATGTTTATATAACTGAACCTGGATCCAAGGATCCATCCAAGACCCAGACAACTGCACTCTTTGTTTCCTAAGAGCGGTATACTTTTCCCTGAAGACATCTTTTTAACCCTGGCCCATGAACTTTATGACCATTATCTATGACCTTTATTGACAATCATCACCCATAAGTATTGCCTTGATAATTCCCTTTGACTTTTACTTACCCAGGACCATTGCTGGTGACCAATACCCCATAACTCCTACTGTGATCTTCACCCACGACTTTTACTATGACTATCACCAATAACCATTGCCTATGACCATCACCTGTGGCTATCATCCATGATGATTACCTATGACTATCTTCTATGATCATTCTCATGACCATTCCCCATGACCATTGCTCATGACCGTCACCCATGACCTTCATTATAACCTTCTCCCACAAGCATCACCATGACCATTACCAGCAATCATCATGTATGACCATCACTCATGACCTTCACTATGACCTCCTGTAACTATCACCATAACCACTGGCCATGATTGCAGAAGTATCCATTGTGGAATTGAACTTCCTCCACTGGAAGTTTAGAGAGCATAGTCTATGATAACAGGATAGATCTAGGGCCTAGGATAACATCATTTTTAGAAAGAAAACTGATACAAACACTATATTGGAAGAGGTAGACAGACCCTAAATATGATATGGGAAGTGAGCAGGACTATTTACATAGCAATTCCCTTTCTTCTTCTTGCCCTGGAGTCTCTTGCGTGCTCACCTGAAGCCTGATGCGAAGGCTATGCCAACCCTGACCAGGTGGCTCTGCCCAGATGTGCATTCACCCCACCTGGAGCAATAGTAACAGGAGACAAATACCTACCTTGTTCATTATAATAACTGACAATGATCAGGATGAATATTTTAAAATAAAAAAGCCCCTTGTTTAAAAATAGGGACTCAGTTTTTATCCACTCAATACTATAGCAATTTGAAGATGATAATCTTGGTTTTCAGATTTCAGCAATCCTCTCATTTAAGCTGTGTTCTGTATTTACTGTCCTTCTAATGGCCTGGTTCCTGTTTTCTCAAATTTTCTCGTTTTTCCTGGTGTGTCTAAGTTTTAACCCTTTTCGACCCACAACAGCAGGTGGATAAAATGAAGTGGCACAATCATGTGGAGTTCTTTTACTTTCACTTACACTATTGATTATTGCTTATTTTCTCCTTGGAGTCTGATCACTTCCTGAGGAGGAAATCTGGCCTTTAGACTGGAAACACAAGGCAGGGAATTGATGAGTCTCTCTAAATGCAAGTCCACCTGTTCATTATCCCCACTCCTCTCAAAAATAGATTAATAAGATACAAATGGTGAAATAGTTCTAACATCATAGCATATACAATGTGTGTATAAATATATGCATGTGTATATCTACATGTGCATCTATACACATGCATGTACATAATTGATAAATTTTGTTTTTTGTCGAGATGGGTCCTTGATGTTAAAACTTTATCTTCCTACATGGGACAAGTCATATAAGACATAGACAAGCCATATAAGAGATTTCATATAAGTAATGCTATTTTTGTGGAATTTTCCCTACCATAATGCAATATATTAACATGCAAATATTAAAGTTACAAGCTTTAAATTTTAACCAGCAGCCAGTCGACTGACTGAGGTATGTTTCTCATTTCCACGGGGCCTCCATACAAGCAGCAGCCGTTTTAATAGACATCACGCATTAAAAAGGGGAGGACTGTTACGTCGCGCTTCAGCCAGAGCCACGGGGCACAATATGTTCTGTGGGTCAAAAGCGCACGTCCTGAAGGAGCCAGCCAACTACAGCGTCCTGTTATTAATCCGGAAATTGCATTTTTAGAACTGATATTGTCGACTACCTAAGTCTATATTGTTTCCCCGGTGGAATTTCTTTCCCCTGAAAATCAAACAAACTTCCTTTGTTCCCTTCGAGGTGGGCAGCCAGCCCTGAATGAGCTCCGACTTTAGTCAGCATGTCCTTTTGACTCTGACAGAGACACGGGACTCTGGTGTCGTTCCCCCCAAGTGATGACTTGCACAGATGGCATCTCTAGGAAGGCCAGGCAGCAAGGATACTGAGCCTCTGGAAGACAGATTGTCAGGCCAAAGGGTGACAGAGAAAGTGTGGGGTGCTTGAGGACTGCTGTTCCAAGTCCTTCCTTCCCCTCAAGACTGAAGGACGACCCTGAACAACAGGACAAAGTTAGAAAAACTTCCACAGGACATGCAACCACATGTGTTACTTCCGTCTCATTTATTTTCTAAAAGAAGGTAACGTATGCCTGGCGATGGGTATCCTTTGAATGCTATCCAACCAGGGATAGCCCACCAGGGTTTTTCCTGGGATCCTGTGCAATCCTACAAAGATATCATGAGGTCCCAAGAGGCCATCTATTTCTGAGCATCTCCACCACCCTGGCCCCTCTCCTCAGCTGGCTGTGTATGGAGTTCTTGTGGGGCAGACCATAAAGAAGGATCTCGTTCTTGAGAGAACCACAGGTGAACTCACCTGGGCTCCAGGGACAAGGCTCCTGGTCCCAGCTCTGCCACTTGTCAGCTAAGTCATCTTAAATCAGTTTTCCCACCTACCTGGGGATGACCCCTCACCCTGCTCACTTCCCAGGTCATCAGCGAGGCACATGCATGTGTGTGTGCACATCTTTGTGCTAATGTGGCATACTCTACCATTGTGAAGTATCATCTCTTCACTGACGTGCCCTTTCTTCCCATCGACCCCGACATCTGCTGTGAGTTAAGGGTGGCATAGTAGAGACTATTCCAGGCAATGGTTTTGGGTCATAGCTTCAGAAAACACAACCAAGCTAATGAACTGGCTGAGCAGAGAATCATCTTGCCCAGGAGGGAATGGGTGGGATGGAACTTCACACCTCCCACCCAGTGGTGCTCCAGCAGCCTGTACCTGTTGGATAGGAGAGAGGAACAGTGCTCCTGTGGGAAGATTGGTTAGGAATGAGTGATAAAGGCCCAGACATCCTACAGCCACTTTACGAGCCATTCCAGTAAAAGAGTGGGTATTTAGAGGCCTTCGGCCTGACATAGCCATTCATAATTGCGTGAATGCATTTCAATTAATACTTCCTTAAACACTTCTCATTTACTTACAGCATAGTCATTAATCCATTTGGTGTGCCCCAGCAGTCTCCAGCATCGCAGATAATACGGACAATTAATACAATGTAACGCATTTCTAGGGTTCCTCCAGGCTTCTACTTATGGCAGCTCTACTGCAAAAAAAATATTTTCCTGTCATTATTTAAATAACTAGAGGCCCAGTGCATGAAAATTCGTGCACTGGAGTGGGGGGTCCCTCAGCCCAGCCTGCCCCCCTCACAACAGGGAGCCCTCAGGCAATGTCCTACTGACGACTTAGGGGAGCAGGCCTAAGCCACAGTCTGGCCTCTCTCTGTGGGAGGAGACTGGGCTGATCAGAGGAAGGCACCACTCCCATTACCCCACTGCTGCTGCCACTGCCGGCCGCTGTGGCTGCCGGCCCTCCTCGGCCCTCACAGCTGCCGTGGCTGCACACCTTCTCCAGCCCTCGAAGCCTCTGCAGCTTTGTCCGGAAGGACATCCAGAAGGATGTCCGGAAGACGTCCGGTCTATCCAGTCTAATTAGCATATTACCCTTTTATTAGTATAGATGAGAACTGATATTTAAAGCACATAAAATATTTCTTTAATGTTAGGAATTTATTTGCTATCCAAGACCTTCAAGCTCTGCAAAAAGATGATGTTTAAATTTCCTCCAGAGACTCAAAAAGTTTATTCAGGTTCCAGACATCATAATGGAAAATGTGTTTAAAAGAGTCATGCAGACGTTAATTAACACTCTGGTTTGTTAAAACATCAATCTTCCCTAATCCTTCCAATCTTCCTAAAGTTACTTGCAACAGCCCTGCCACTTGGATTCCCCAAAACTTTTCTGCTGGATGTCTAGGAAGCTGGTGACCAGCATGCTTTGCAGTGATGTCACAGCCAGTGAACAGCTCCCACTGGCTTCCTAGGGCCTGAGCCTTCTATGCTCTGGAATAATGAGAAGGCAGCTCAAGGACCTCTGGGCACCTGGGCCGCATACCCCCAATTCATTCAGTGCACTGACTTCGTATGAGGACCCAGTGATGACGAGGTGGAATGTTGTTCCTCAGGAGCACCTGAGGCAGGCTGGAAGACGGGAGAAGCCAGCAGGTCTTTAAATCGATGCAGAAATGTGACTGTCAAAGGCACAGCCACTACAAATCAAGCTACACATGTTAAACATAAAGTTAAATGAAGATGAATAGGGTGGAACATAAGAGTTTTATAGATTGACTTCCTCTACTAAAAGAATATCCTAGACTTAGGTCAAAAATAAAATTTACTTATATGTGTTTTATAAGAAATTAAATGACAATATTAAGATGGAAAAAGCATGTGAGGCAAATTCAAATAAGGGAAAGTAGAAAGGCCAGTATTAATATTTAAAAAGTGAAAATTAAGGTAAAAACATAAAATGGGAAAAGATAGATATTTCATAATGATAAAAGGTATAATCCTTAAGAAATTTGAGCCATAGATGTTTATTTCTTTAAGAACAGAGCAAAAACTGTTATAAGTACAAGAAGAAATGGACAGATCCAAAATAATTAGGGGAACCATTAACACAACTTTAGAAACTGACAGGTAATAAAGTATACAAAAAAAGAAGAAGATTTAAATATACAATTGACAAGCTTAACCTACTAGATTGATAAAAAATAAATTTTCTAACAGAACATAAAAATTGTTTTCAAACACCCATGGGACATTTACAAAATAGAACATTATTAGGCCACAAATAATTTCCACAGCTTATGACCATGGTACTAACTAACTTAATCAAATATAATATACACACATTAACTCTTGTTAACATACACACACACACTTTATATTAGCAGCCCAGAGCTAACATTGTTTGGGTTGGTGACATAGTAGATGCATTGCCTTAATGTCAAATACATGTATCACTATTGCCATTACTATGGTCCTAGTCAATGCAATAAGACAAGAATAAAATAGGAGACACTGAGTGTGAACTATTAATCAAAAGTGGTATCTATTCTATAAAAGGCATCAATTGTTTCAGTAATAAACATGTAACAATAGGTAGTAGCAATTATTTTATTGATGTTTATTAATAATCATTTTAAATACACTTCAATTTTAATGATATGCAAATTCAGTAAAATATTTTATGTATGAATAAAAATTTGCATTTTCCAAAGAAAACATTATTTTGTTTGCACTCTGTTTTAAATTTTTAATACAAATAATTTCAAATGGTCACTAAACGACAGAACAGAGTATCCCAAGTTCTCCAAATTTACTTAAAATCACTGTGCTGTCCTTCTATATTCCATAGTACAGGAGTGCATAGTACACAGGGCAAGCCAAAGTAACCTTCTTATAGAAGGTAAATGTAGCTACATATACATTATCATGTAAGTCCTCAGTGATTGTTTAGGACCAACTTTCCTGAGGGGAAGATTTGATGACTGGCATGTGGAATCCTCATTGAGTGAGTTCTATTATTGTTCTAAACCCTCCACAGAAGAAGCAGCATAGCTTTTTTCAAAGGATGGAGGGGACACACCTCAACCGATAACAATAATTGTGTTAGAATAGTTAGAATAGTTTAAATTAATGTATGTATTTTAAAAAAAAAAAAAAACTTACTCTCTTAAAACATTCATATTGGCCATCCACTCTAATCATATAAATTGGTCAGGTTTTTTTTTTCCTACTTAAGGAAGGGTATTTGTCTAATGAAAGTTACAAGAAAAGCACTGAAGGATTTGGTGCACGAGGGAGACCCCAGCATCTGAACCGTGGCAGGTTACCAGCCACCAGCAGTGCAGGAGCAGCTGAAAGCCAGATGCTGCCATCCATTTGGGCAAGGATGCCAGACAGTCACCAAAAGACAAGAGAAGGACACAGCAAAGTGCCTGCTGCCTAACTGGTTTGTCAGTTGAACGATTCACAAAATGCCTAGTTAACAGCCCCTGAGAAAACTCAGAGCCCTAATGGCATCTTGGGTAAAGTTCACCTGGAGTAACATCTCTGCCTCATGGAGGGCAGAAGGTAAATCATTGCTCCTCTGAGTCCTGCTGCCCACTTATGTACGTGGAGGGTTGGCCTGACAGCACGGCCAGCTGCATCATCTCATTAGCAATGAGGAGTCATGGCAGTTGCACATCAGAACCCTAAATGCAACTCAAGACACATCCACACCAAGTCAACAATAAGTTCACATTTGGAAGATTAAAGAGAGAAAAAAAAAATATTATATGGTACCAACCTACACTCCCTGATTAGGTGAAATGAGTAAATAATGCACAATGCTAGTAACATCCACTTTTGACCATGGCCAGACATTGATTACTCCATCAAGACGACTCACAATAGAAGAGGTTGGTTTTGCTAATTACTACACATTTATAATAGTAACAGTTTGATATAAAACAGTGTGATAAGTTCAGAATGAGTATGACAGGGAATAGAGGGCCTGGCAGACATGCGATGGATTCTGCACTTGGTTGCGGTGCAGCTGCCAATGTCAGCAGAGGCTACCCGTGGCAGGTGTGGTTTCCACCCAGCTCTCTATTTTATTAAAAATCCTACCACTAGTGTTAGCTTCTGCTCTTTCATTCCCTCTTTATTTTTATGAGATAACTAGAGGTCCGGTGCACGAAATTCATGCACGGGAGGGGGAGGGTCCCCTCAGCCCAGCCTGCACCCTCTCCAATCTGAGACCCCTCAGGGGATGTTCAACTGCCGGTTTAGGTCCAATCCCGGGGATCGGGCCTAACCCGGCAGTCGGACATCCCTCTCACAATCCTGGACCGCTGGCTCCTAACCACTCACCTGCCTTCCTGCCTGATTGCCCTTAACTGCCCCCCCCGCCAGCCTGATCACCCCTAACCGCCTCTGCCTGCTGGCCTGATCACCCCTCACTGCCTCTGCCTGCCAGCCTGATCGCCCCCAACTGGCCCCCCTCACCAGCCTGGTCGCCCCTAACTGCCCCCCCCCCCCACCCCCTGCCAACCTGGTTGCCCCTAACTGCCCACCCCCTCCCCCCAGCCTGGTTGCCCCTAACTGCCCTTCCCTGCCAACCTGGTCACCCCCAACTGCCCCCCCTGTTGGCCTGGTTGCCCCACACAGACTGCTATTCAGTCGTTTGGTTGTCCCTCACTAACCCTCCTGCCGGCCTGATCACCCCCAACTGCATCCCCCTGCCAGCCTGGTCACCCCACGCAGCCCACTGCTCAGTTGTTTGGTCGTCCCTCACTAACCCCCCCCCTGCCAGCCTGGTCGCCCCACCCCCTGCTGACCTGGTCACCCCACACTGCCTGCTGCTCAGTCATTAGGTCGTCCCTCACTAACCCCCTGCCTGCCTGGTCACCCACCTGCTGCTCAGTCGTGTGGTTGTCCCTCACTAACACCCCTGCCGGCCTGGTTGCTCCATGCAGCCTGCTGCTCAGTCATTTGGTCGTCCCTCACTAACCCCCCTGCTGGCCTGGTCACCCCACACAGCCTGTTCAGTCATCTGTTTGGTTGTTTCGGTTGTGACGGTCGCTTAGGCTTTTTATATATAGATAAGAACAAAAGTGTGATTACTCATCCAAATGGCATCATCAGCTCTGCTATAAAAACATTTCTCATTGACAAGATCTTGACCTGATCACATTTACACCAAGGACAAGTGGATTTTCATCTGTCAGTCACAACAGAAAAGTTCAAATTTTGCTATGTTACATATTTTGAGACTTTAATCTTTAATGATCAAAATTCAGATTATCTGTAGTTGAGTGTATGGAAATTTAGTTTCCCACGCTTTTTTTCCTCAAACAATATGATGTAGGAAGATTTGTAAATATATTTTCCTGCCTACATTGTGAAATTATTACTATCCTAATGAAAATAAACCAAAATTCATAAATTAAATCTAATGTTTTCCACTTTTCCCCTCTATTTATTTTCTAAATTGAGAGATTTCTATATTTGTTTCACCACTTTAAAACACTAATTAGAGAACATCTCATTCTCTTTCTTTTTCCACAATATTTCTATCATATTAATTTTATATAATATTTTAAAGTACTGTCATAAAGCAAACTTTAACATATTATGATATCTCAAGTTTTAAGTTTAAATTGCATAAGTTAATTTTTAATTGCTATTAAGGTACTGAACAAAACACATTAGGAAATAAACCAAATTACATATACGTTATGTTTAATAAACTCAAAAAGGGTCTGAACTCTCTTAGTCACCTAACAATTTAAAGATAACACAGATTTTAGTTTTTCCTAAAATATGTTCGGATTAGTTTGTCCTTTTTAATAGCAGCACAGATGTTTTTCTATCTATGTCACATCTATATGAAGTATGTACTGTAACCTGAATAGTTACCCCAATGTTAGCAATGAAGGCGTCTTTGGGACTTGGTGGGTGACATACCAGTGGAATCTGCTCCAGGACATCAGCCTGGTCCCTTCTTAAGTGAACACTGTCACCAGCTTTAGGTTCTATCACTACTCCTTTTTCAACAACCAAAAACTACCGTCAGGGCCAAGAAATAAAAGTGTAGAAAAGTGCAATTGAAACACAGGGATGGAGGGGTGACTTCTCACGCAGTATCTGCCACAGGGGCACACAGGAGGCTGTGCCACATAGACATCCATACTGAATTGTCTGCTTCCCAGGAATCTACTCCAAGGGTTTGATTACAATTAAGCCTAATATTCAATGTGCAGTTAAGATCACTTTTCCTAATTTCACCAATGATCAAATTAAATACCTATTTAAAGCAGATTTCAGTTCATTTCAGATGCCACGAAGCTAACCTACCTTCAACTGCGCGAGGCAGCTGCACAGTAAAGTTGTCAAGTGGCACCTTATTAAACCTAGAATTCACAGACTCTTGGCTGAGGGTCAGGTCTGATTATTTTGAACTAGAAAAATTTCATGAATATAGTTTTATTTTCTATAATGTGCTTATGTGGAACAAATGTTCTCTACGTTAGTGTTGGAATTCAAATGAAACACCTACTTTAAAAGACCTGGTTCACTGTACGTGTCATCTCCTTTATTAAACCTGAACTTCTTAGGGGAAATAGTTACATTTCGCTTTTCTCTACTTCCCAACAGTGTCTAATATATTATTGGTGCGGAATGAATATTATATAAACAAGCAAAAGAATAAATGAATGAAGACATTGGTGAGCTTAGAAACTTTAAGACAAATCAAAATAAACATCATTTTCCCTCATTAAAATAGGCAATAGAATGAAAAATTTTGAAATCCACTGTAACTGTTAATCACAAGGAAATCAAGGGCTTAGTCAGCATTTGGCATCGATTCAAAATGTGTGCTGCTAAATGTCTCTGACACGGTGGTTGCTTTATCTCCTAGTACTATTTCTTAATCCCAACTAAAACTTTTAAGTTGTTATTTTTTCTGTTGGCACAAGTAAATGTTTGATAAGTATTTGTTAAATGAGCGGCATCAACTTTTCTATCATAAGAAAAATTGAAATTGATGACTGCCTCTTTATAGCAAGTCTGAAAGTCAGGTGGATGGTGTCAGCCTCCAACTTTGTTCTTCTTCATCAGTATTGTGTTGGCTGTTCTGGGTCTTTTGTTCCCATATAAACATTAGAATCAATTTGTCAATATCCACAAACTAACTGGCTGGGATTTTGACTGATAGGGAATTCATTGAATCTATAGATCAAATTGAACAGAATTCACATCTTCACAAAATTGCATCTTCCTATCCATGAACATGGAATACTTCTTCCTTTATTTAGTTCTTTGATTTCATTCAGAGTTTTGTTGTTTTTCTTATATATGTGTTTGTACATATTTTGTTAGGTTTATATCTAAATATTTTATGTTGGAGGATGCTAATGTAAATGATATTATGTTTTTTATTTCAAATCTCACTTGTTCATTGCTGGTATGTATGAAAGCAACTAACTTTTGTATATTAGCCTTGTATCCTACAACCTTGCTATAGTCATCTATTAGTCCCAGCAAGGTTATTTTGCTGATTCTTTCAGATTTCCTACAGACACAATCATGTCATTGGTCATCAAAGACAGTTTTATTTCCTCCTTCCCAATTTATATACATTTTTACTTCCTTTGTTCTTTTTCAAGGTAATTTTAACTACTCAGAGTTCCTTGCAATTACATATGAATGTAGAATGATATTTTCCATTTGTGAAAACATGGGTCATTGGAATTTTTATAGAAACTGACTTGATTGCTTTGGGAAGTATTATCACCTTTACTATATTAAGTCCTTGAATTCATGAATATGGAATATCTTTCCATTTATTTAGGTCTTTTTTAAATTCCCTTCAACAATGTTTTGTAGTTTTTGATATATGTCTGGGACCTTCTTAATGAAATATATTACTGTCTTATTATTTTTTAATATATTTTTATTGATTTCAGAGAGGAAGGGAGAGAGAGATAGAGATAGAAACATCAATGATGAGAAGGAACCATCAATTGGCTGCCTCCTGCATACATACCCCCCACTGGGGATTGAGCTTGCAACCTGGGCATGTGCCCTTGACCAGAATCGAACCCAGCACCCTTCAGTCCACAGGCCATCACTCTATCCACTGAGCCAAATCAGCTAGGGCAGTCTTATTATTTTCGATGTTACTATAAATAGATTTCTATATATAATTTTATATTAGACTAGAGGCCCAGTGCATGAAATTCATGCACGGGTAGGGTCCCTAGGCCTGGCCTGTGATCAGGGCCAATCTTCCCAGGCTGCCAGCAGCTGGCCCCGCCCCCTGCCACTGACACCAGTCACCCTCTGTGTGTGGGGTGACTGACGGGGCAATCGCACTCATGTTGGCCTGGTACCACCCGGATCTGCCACCACCCACCCCTGGTTCCCCATTCCCCATCAGGCAATCAGAGCCTGCTGGCCCAGAGGGAGGGAATAAGAGGTTGGCCATCGGGCGATCAGGGACTGCGGGCTGGGGGCAGCTCCTGCACTGAGTGTCTAAGCCCTGGTGATCAGTGTGCATCATAGCAACCGATCGTTCCGCCGTCCGGTCAATTTGCCAATTACGCTTTTATATATATAGATTGTCCATTGACAATTAATGGAAACACAACTGATTTTTGTAATTGATCTTGTATCCAGCAACTTTGATTCATTTATTATCTCTATATTTGCTTTTTGTGTGTGTGGATTCTTTTGGGGTTTCTATTTGCAAGATTATATAGCCTATGAGATATATAGTGCTGTAATAATAGAGTAATAGAGATGGTTTTGTTTCTTTCTTTCCAAAATGGGTGCCTTTTATTATTTTCTCTTGACTAGTCGCACTGGCGAGAACTTCACTGTACAATGCTGAAGAGAAGTGGTGAGAATAGACACCCTTATTCTATTCTTGCTCTTATCCTGTTCTAGTTTTTAGACTTTCACCATTGACTATGATATTAGCTGTACGTCTTTCACAAATACCTTTTATCTTGTTGAGAAAGTTTCCTTCTACTTCTAGTTTATTGAACGTTTTTGTCATGAAAAGGTATTGGATTTTGTCAAATGCTTTTTCTGCATCAGTTGAGATTATTATTTCCCCTTCACTCTATTAATGTGATGTATGACATTGTTTGATATTTGTATTCTGAAACACCCTTGTATTCTTGAGATAAATCCCATTTAATACGCTGCTGGTTTGGGCTGCTGGTATTTTGTTGAGGGTTTTCACATCTATACGCATAAGCGATATGAAACTATAGTTGTCTTTTTTCATCTCATGTATTTGTCTGGTTTTGGTATCAGGTAATAGTTATTTCATAGAATGAGTTAGGTAGTGTTTCCTCCTCTGATATTTTTAGAAAAGTTTGAGAATAATTAGTGTTAATTCTTTTTTAAATGTTTGATGGAATTTAACAGTGAAGCCATCTGGACTGAGCTTTTATTCATTGAGAGGTTTCTTACTATTGATTCAGTCTCTTTGTTATTGATCTACTAAGATATACTCTTTATTATTGAGTCAGTTTTGGTACTAGAAACATGTGTTTCTAGGAATTTGTACATTTTATTTAGGTTATCTGATTTGTTGGCATAACATTATATATAGTGTTCCCTTATATTTTTTTTTATTTCTGTAAAATCAGTAGTAATGTCCTTACCTTTATTCCTGATTTTAGTAAAGTTGTCTCTCTATTTTTTATTGGTTAGTCTAACTAAATGTTTGTCAATATTTTTATCTTTTCAAAAAAAACAAATTTTGGTGTCACTGATTCTCTCAACTGTTTTTTCTACTCTCTATCTCCTACTTAGTCTTTACTATTTCCTTCTATCAGATTTAAATTTTATTTATTTAATTTTATTTGGTTTTTGTTGTTTTAGTTTTGTGTTGTTTTTGCTCTTTTTTTCTTCTTCTTCTAATTCCTCAAGGTGGGAGGTTAGGCTGCTTATTTGAGATCTCTTCTTTTAATTTTTTTAACTTTTTTTAAATTTATTTTTAATATTTTTATTGTTTAAAGTTTTACATATGTCTTCTTTTTCCCCAATTGACTCCCCTCCCCCAGCCATCTCTTTTTAATGTCAACATTTATAGCTATGAGTTTCTTTCTGAGCACTGCTTTCGATATGGCCCATAAGTCTTGGTAAGCTGTGTTTTCATTTTAATTTGTTTCAAAGTATTTTCTAAATCCCTTGTGATTTCTTTATTGATTCATTGGTTGTTTAAGAGTGTGTTGTTTAAATTTCCACATATGTGCGAATTTTTCAGATTTCCTTCAGCTATTAATTTTTCACTTTATTTCATTGTGGTTGGAGAAGATATTGTAGAATTTCAGTTTTTTAAATTTATTAAGACTTGTTTTGTGGTCTCACTATGGTGTTACTATACCCAACACAGGCAAAGTTGACAGTAAGGTGAAGAGCCTTCCTAGAGGAAAAGATGGTTATTCCTTATGATGATAAAATTGTCAATTCACCAGAACATTATAACAATTCAAATTAGTATGCACTTATACCACAGCTTTAAATATATAAAGTAAACACAGAAACAATTAAAAGCATAAATAATCAAATTTACAAGTTTGGAAGGAAATTTTTAACACAACACTCTCAGGAATGCCAGAAAAGGCAGACAAAATGGTGTATAGATATAGAAAATTGTGAAAATGTGATAAAAACCTGATATAATTGACATGTGGAGAAGAATTCATCCCACAGCTGCAGGATCATATGCTTTGCCAGCACATGGAGTGCAGGCACAAGGGGTCCTCACAGCTCATGCATAAGTTAGATCACAACAAATTTCAAAGCCTTGAGATCACCCAAAGAATGTTGTCTGATCACAATGTGGTTGCACTGGAAAACAGTGACAATAAGACAACTAGAATATCCCCCAATGTTGGAGATTAAGATGCAGAATACTAAATAGCCAATGGGTCAAAGAAGAAATCATGACAAATACAGAAATAGTTTTGTAACACTTTATACAGGGTGTTCAAAAGAAATGTATACACACTCCGGCTGCCATTATTAATTCCAATGGGTTAAATCTAAAAGAAAAAAAAATCAATTGAGCTATCAACCAACTGTTAAAGTATGTATACGTTTTGGGGGGACAGCCTTTATATCAAAATCTACAGCATAAAGTTACTTTGTGCACAAGATATTTAAAACTTTGAACACATATATGAAGAAACAAGATAAGCTAAAAAATGATGTCTTTCTTTTCAAAAGATTTTTTTTTTCTTGATTTCAGAGAGGAAGGAAGAGGGAAAGAGGGATAGAAACATCAACGATGAGAGAGAACCATTGATCGGCTGCCTCATGCATGCCCCCTACTGGGGATCAAGCCTGCAATCCAGGCATGGGACCTGATGGGGCGAATCGAACCTTGATCTCCTGGGTCATAGGTTAAAGCTCAACCACTGAGCCACACCGGTTGGGCAGCATAATTTGGTTTTTCCCCAAGGCAATGTTAAGTGTGGGGGGAAATCTTGAGCTAGATTTAGATAAACAACCTTAGTTTCCCCAACATTTCCATTTGGCCTCTAAGGAAAGCCCCAAGCTGTGTACTGACACCAGGACCTCCACAAGCTGATGCTGAGTGAAGAACCTTCTGGGGATATGAGCCTATCTCAGGGACCCAAAAGCCTTCACTAATAACTTGAGAAAGATGTTTTTTAGAAAGCAACATAGATCTGAGTCTTAGTGATCCTTATCCTTAAATGGTGAACAGGCAAGTCATTCATTTACACACTCATCCACAAACCTTCATCAAGTTCCATGTGAGGACATAGATACCTAAGATCCAGGTGAAGTGAACACGCCCTCCTCCCCACCCCAAGGGGCTCTGTGCTCCTGAAGGTGAGACTGAAGCCCTCCCAGACATGATGTCCTCAGCGAAGGGAAAAGCAATGCTTTTGGGCCTAATCAGATTCTAGAGGAAGCATGCGTATCCCATAATTCATTCTCTCATTCTTTCATTCACGTATCCATTGGGCAAGTACTGCTGGGATGGGGATGTAATGAAGAAAAGATGCTGCACCTGCCTTTAACCAACTGGGGATGTGGACATGAAAACCAGCAGTGAGGCAACGTGATGAAGCAAGGACAGTGCAGGAGGGAGGCTGTTCCTGCCCTGGCTGCTTGGAAGTCTGGAAAGTGGGCTGGGAGGACTGCACACTGAAGGCCAGACACAGACGGGTCAGGAGACTAAGGATATTGGCCAAGCAATGGCCAGGATGCCTCTAGCAAATGCTCCCCCTGAGCCATGTAAGAAAAGACTGAGACTTAACCGCCAGGCTGTGGGACCTGGTCTCCCAGGACCTATAGCAGCCTGGTGAGCAGGGGCCACAGCTCCACTTTGCTGATGAGACACTGAAAACCAGGAAGCAAGGCTAGCCCTAGCCCAGCTGCATCTTCCACCCCACCCTCCCTCCTACATATAACTTCCATTTGCAGTGTCCTTGTTTACAACGTGGCTACGGCGTGGCGAGAACTGAGCAGTGCTGACCAAAGCCACCCTCACCTGGCAGGAGCGTGAGGAGAGGATGGAGGAGCCTGCTCCCCCTCCTGCACAAAATGACACCTGAAGTCACAGTGCTTCTCAGGTCTGTCCTGGGACCTGGTGGATCTCTCCACCTGGGGTGCAGGGTGGGTCTGTGAATACACTTAGGCTCCTCTTAGTACTTGTTGGTTGCGTTTTAACTGTTTGATTTGTTTAGTGCCACTTCAGCTCTTTTCAATGCTGAACCTAAACTCATGTTTCCAAAGTTTTCAGTCATTTATTGATTAACAAATTGATCTTATTTTGGGGGTTCCTAAACTTTCATAACTAGAGGTAAATGTCAATTTAAAGAGCACATTCCCAGAGCAGCCCCTGCTGTCAGTGAAACAGAATCTGTGGGTCTCCAAGGGCCAGGAGCCACGTCTGGGCCCTCGAGAATAAGCTTATGTTCAAATATATGAAGGCTTTTCCTTGAGTCTTAATCCTCTACTGTTTTACTGTATAAATGATATCCTGAAATCGTGATAAACCTACTCAATTTATTCATTTAGTCTTTGCCAATACTTTAAAGACATCTTTTACACATGCGTGCATAGCCTTTGTCCTGGTTAGGGTAGGCTCGTGGTCGGCAAACTGCGGCTCGCGAGCCACATGCAGCTCTTTGGCCCCTTGAGTGTGGCTCTTCCGCAAAATATCACGGCCTGGGCAAGTCTATTTTGAAGAAGTGGCGTTAGAAGAAGTTTAAGTTTAAAAAATTTGGCTCTCAAAAGAAATTTCAATCGTTGTACTATTGATATTTGACTCTGTTGACTAATGAGTTTGCCGACCACTGGGGTAGGCGAACTGCTCTAACAAATGAACACAGAGCTTTAGTACTTTAACACCACAAAATTTTACTGCTCTCTAATCACCAAGCAATGTGGCTGGGGATAGGGGCCTCTGTCCCATGCAGTCATTAGGAGACCCATGTTCTTGCAGCCTGGCCAGCTCTAACACGCGGCCTCCGAGTCTGATACATGGCATGGGACAGGAAAAGAGAGTCTAGGACAGATCCTTTTATAGGCCAAGATTAGAAGTAGCATCCATCTCTCCACCCACCAACCATTGATCGGAACCTGGACACGTGCAAGGGAACCATGAGCTGGAGTTTAGCTGTGTGCCCAGGGAGAGAAGACACAGCATTACCAAGAACCAGCATCTCTGCGAGTGTGCCCTGATCTAAAACTTGAAGGAGGTAGATGGCATGCCTTTTTATTTTTTTAAATATATTTTTATAGATTCCAGAGAGAAAGGGAGAGGGAGAGGGAGATAGATACATCAATTATGAGAGAGAATCATTGATTCGCTGCCTCCTGCACACCCCACCCCCACCCTTACTGGGGATCAAGCCCCCAACCTGGGCATGTGCCCTGACCAGGAATTGAATCTCGATCTCCTGGTTCATAGGTCGATGCTCAACCACTGAGCCACACCAGCAGGGCAATGGCATGCCTTTTTAGGTAATGCAACCCAAAGCTTACTTAACCAGCCCAATTGTCAGTACAAAAGCTTAGAAACTGGCCAGCCACCCTCCCTCCTCTATGAGAAGCCAGACGGGGGACACCCCCACAGTGATTTCTTTGTGGTCCTCTCTAAGGGGGCTCTCTGGTCACAAGATTCGCAGTGCTTCCCCCTCTTGCCCTCTCCAGGGCGTCTCTGAGTGTGGGCATTACTGTGGTCTTTCCAAGAAACACCCTAGGAATTAGGACCACAAAACAACACTGAGGACAAGTTCCATAGGTGTGTACTTGCAGCTATGGATTCTAGGTGCCCTTTGGGAAATTTGCCTGGAGGAGTCATGACTCGGCAATCAGACCCGGAGTGCAAGGCCCTCGGGTGCTCCAGGTCCCACATTTAAAAGCATGTCGATTCCACTCCTCCTGTGAAATCACCAGACTGTAAGCTGCTGGAGAGCAGGCGGCAGCTCATGGTGGTAGTGGCACAGTGCCCACACCACTATGCAAAAATACGTCCCCAGCAGTTCATCCCTTAATGCATAGGAACAGCACAGCCCCAGGGCAGGGCCGGGAGTCCATGAGGTTGCCCGAGCCTCTGCTATCCCTTGGGCATGTCAGGTCTCATCCATTGGCCCAACGTGCCTCAGCACGTTTCAGTGGTCGTGAGGTCATCAATAGTCAGAAATCTGTACAGTTCATTCTCGCACAATGTGCCGCATTATTACATCCAATGATGCAATAGTGAAACCCTGATAGGGTTAAATTCTTAACACAGGTTAGGGCATTTGACATGAGACTCTGTTTCCCTGTTCAATTTAACATTGTTATGGCTATTTTATTAAAAACATAAAGATATAATACTAAGAAGAAAGTTCAGTAAAACAGTGCATACGTAGGAAGCTAACACGCTTTTTTGACCTTCAGATGGCTCTTACAAAATATTGTAGATAAATGTTTTCTCAAAAATTTCCTCATGGATTTAAAAGTTTATGAAGAAAGTGTTGGGGCAAAGACGGCATCCGGAAGAAGGTTAAACCCAACACTTGAAGAAATAGCATTAAGATTGTGCAAAGAGCCCCCCCCCCCCCCCCCCCACTTCCCGGCAGCAGGAAGCACCAGCCAGCCCCAGAAGAGCACAAAGGAGCTCTACCTTTCTCTCAGGGGGATGGTTTGGTTCTAACGTCCCCAGGACACTTCCTTAGATGCTGTGGCATCTGATAGGACAGGATGGTGCCTCTCTTGCTCCCATTCCAGAATCCCCTGGAGATATTGTGCAGTTAATTACATGCCTAATTTTGAAAGTTACACGATCTGGCATCGCACACTCCCCTTAGCTGGGTGCTCATTCCCTGGCTGCTGTGCACAGGTGTTCAAGTCAGAACCAAATTGCATCTCCCTGGTCTGCCTCTTCTTCCCGCCTCTCCTTGTTGTAAATCACCTGGCTCCTGCCAAGCCATTTTTAAAATACACCCTCCTCTTAGTGCGGCTCAAATGAAGCTCGGGTAATGAATTGGTTTGCAGGGAGGTTTGGGTGAATCACTGGCACCTGAGGCACAGAAGATGCTGCGTCAGATAATCACTGCCGGTTGCATTCAGATGCCAGAAAGAAACCAGGAGAAAAGAGTTCAGGTCTAGAAGAAAAGATGGGGCAGATGGAAACACAGACGCAGGGCTGGCACCCACCCACAATTGGCAGAGCCTAACCTTGGAGAGCTGAAATCAGATGCCGCCCCTATGCCCCGGGGGTCGTGTTCCCGAGCCAGAGGCAAGACCGAGATGGTCCAGGAAGATATTGATTATGTCTGTGTGCAAGAAATCATAGCGTGGTTTTCTCAAACAATGAGCACCTGCCTTGTTTAAAACCAGCAGCCTGTCTGACTGAACTGAGTCACGGGTTAGCTTGTTCAGGAGTCGGCCTCTGTGAGACACAAACATGCAGCCACCACCCCACCTGAAGACACAGAGTTTTGAGGGGGGAAATTCAAGTATAAGATACAGAGTATAATTGTATTCTTAATATTTGGTGATTTCGATGTGGCAAAAGGGGGTGCTTTGATATCGTTGTTTGGGGCTACTGAACCTTCATACTCCTATATAAAGCTTCTAACCCATGCTAAAAGAAAGAGTAATGAAACAAAGACAAGAGGAAGAATGGGAGGGAGTAAGGGAGGATGGAAAAGTGCAACAGCAAACATATTTACTTCCCAAAATATGTTTTGTCCTCTGTGACAATGAGAACTATTTCCTCTCTTTGGTCAGAAAGCCATAAATGTCTCACCTCTTAGTGGGCACGCGTGACCCACATATTTCAACCACTGCCCCTTCCTAGACTGCTTCCAAGGCATCAGCACTTTTCCCGGGTCCCTTGAGGTCAGTGCCACACGTGACGAAGGAGACAGCCTAAGTGCTGTCCCCGTGCACATGCTCTGCTACAAGGCAGAGCCAGCTTCATGGTGTGAGCCGTGCATCACACCAGGCCTCAGCGCACTTGGTTTGATGTTTTGCCATAACTGTCTTGAAATTCTTTACGATTTTTTAACAAGGAGGCCCACTTTTTAGTTTTCACTGGGCCATGCAAATGCCATAGTTGGCTCCATATCAGGCAGACTGCACCTCACACAGGTCCAGACGATACCCCTATGTTTATTCATTTGCAGCTGTGTCATCCCAAAGCACCTACTCAGGGTTCAAACACTCACTGCAGCTCCCTGAGCATCAACCAAGAGGGCATCCTGCACACACAGATAATGAAGTGGAAGTTGGCAGAGGAGGGCAACAGGTCCCCAAGGACAGCCCCCTCCCCCCGTTGTTTGGAGAACCCTGAATTACCTGGTGGCCACCTGAACTCTCACTTTCTTTCAGTCATGTTGACACACATAGTATTTGGGAGTAAATATAAGGGCTTTATGAACAACAAAGATAAAGAAAACTCTTCCAAAATGCTGTTTCACTGTTGAAATTAGAGACAGCGCAATCTTATTACGTTGCAGTGCCCTTTGATATCCAAATCCCATGACTTGCCTCTAAATGTCCCATCAAATGAACAATTGCCAGATTGACTTTGTCTTCTTGCTCTTGATAGGAAAACTATCACAACTGTCTTCATTCAAGGAACCAAGGTCATCTAGCTCATGGAACAGAAATGTAAGAGATAAAATACAATGTAAAGTGTACATTGAATGTACCCAAAGGACTTCACGCTGAGTATGGCGACCAGCTGTTCTCCCTCTGTTTTTGGAAAGATCAGGAGGAAACCACTTAAGCTGCAAATGCTATATGAGTTTCCTGCCAACGGAGTTTGTTGAGCATTACAAGGACCTGCCCACGGGAAACGGAGGAATTTCCTCCTGCAAAGATGTCCCACCATCCCAGACAGAGTGAATGGTCCCCTGGTTGTGCCTCCCAGATGTGCTCCATGTGGGTCTAAAATCACCCTGGCTGACAAACATCAGCACTCAGGGCACCACAGCCAGCACCACCACGACCAATGAAAAGATGACCTGAATGCGATCAACTGGGAAACTGGTTCAGACCCTCCTTCTCACTTAGGGAGTCACATGCTTGGCAGAGCTGAGGCCATTTGGGTTTTGTTTGGTTCAAATCTCCATTGGCTCAGCCTCCTCTGTCCCATAGGATGGCAGGCTGGCAAGGGCTTCACTGTTGAGCTGACTTTCCTGGTTCTCTGTCCAAAAGAAAAAGAATTCAAACTGCATATGTATTATTGAATTTTCTACAGCCATGTTTAAAAAAAGAAACAGGTTAAAATGACTTTAATGGCATATTTTATTTACCCCAACATATCCAAGGTATTTCATTTCAACATGCTATTGATATTAAGCTATTTTTTATGAGACACTTTAAGTTCTTTTTTTTGCAATTAGCCTCTGATACCTGGTGTATAGATCACATGGGACATGTCTCAATTCAGAGCAGCGGCATCTCAGGTGCTCAATAGTCACCTGTGGCTGGTGGCCGCCATATTGGACAGCACACTAGTCAAAGTCAAAATGTCCTGGTATGGTTTTATTCTTAGTATAAAATTGATATTTATATGTTCTGAAAAATTCCAAGTTAATGGATTTATTTCCTTTTGTTTGATTTTTGTTTTTTTCTCTTTTGACTTCATTGAAGTTTTAAAGGTGAAAGGACAAAATAACACAGTGAAAGCTAAGCCTGGGCATTGGGTCTACAATGCAAATGGAAATAGTCAAATTTTAGAAACATTAAATAATTTGCAAGATCCATTTATCTCTGAATTCCATGGATTGTTATTGGGCTCTTTGTGCAGAAAAGAGACTTAAAAGATAAGCTGGGGGAGGGGGAGAAATTCAGCAACGTGTGCTATTATTTGGAGATACCCTGAGACAGTGAGAAGAGAGCCACCTCAGTTCCTAGAAGCAGACCCTAGGATAAGGATGCTCCAGGAAGGCAGTGAAGGAAGCAGGAAAAGGCAGAGATGAAGCTCAACAAGGAGGTGCTGTCAGCTGCAGAAGAGATGCCCCCCTGATCCTGTGGGAGGTCCAGGGGGGCTGGTCAAACACAGATTGTTGGGCCACACCCTAGAGCATCTGATTCAATTGGCCTGGCTGAGGCCTAAGAATTGTATTTCTAATAATACAGCTGGTTGTGTTCACTCTGAAAACTGGCTTTAGTGCATTAACAGCAGCACAGAATAGGGCCCATCAGAATCAAGGAGCCAGGTTTGTGTGTCTGTGCCAACCAGTCACTGGCTGCGGGAAGAGGGGCGCATGACCTCCCAGTCCAGGGGCTCCTGTTGGCCCAGCAGAATTTGTAATTCCCCTTGGAAGCAGATGGCTGTGAAGGCAGAGAACACTCCCTACCTTGGGGACTGAGAGCATCTGCTGGGAGAAAGGACCTGGGTGGGACAACAACCCATCCTCTACCACCCAGCTGGCTCCATCAGTGGAGGCAGCCAGGGGGCTGATTGGCTACAGCTTGGAGAGATATACAGATATATATTCTCCATGTGCGCAGGTCCCACTCCTGTCTTCTTCACCCAAGGGTGTCCTCAAGACTGGTGGAGCCACCTGCACCCAGAGAAAGTAATGCTGAAGCAAAATGCCACGTTGGCCTATTGTTCAAAATCATCATTAAACATTTGGGGATGGATAAGTACAATGAAGTGTCCCCACCCCACAAACAAGTGTGGAATTTCAAGGGTGTTTACAGACTCCCTGGCACCCTATGGTCTCAGCAGGGACAGAACCTAGGGTGCTGGAGAAAATGTTCAGGACTCTGGTCCCCAAGTAGGGTCAGGGATAACAGGGCTTCCTGGAAGTCCGTTGTAGATGAGAGAGGGAGGAATAAAACAGCTGGTGCCCACGGACATCCTGAGAGCTAACCAAGCTCCCCTTTGGGGTCAGTTGACAGGGTTCAGGACCAACGCTGAGAGAGTCAGATATGACACCAGAATTAGCAGATGTGTTCGGTCTGTGATTTTCCAGGTAAATCCCAAAGGACTGGGAGGAGATCTCCTCAGAACGAAACCTGCCTGAGACTGCCAAGAGCCGCCAGGTCTACCCTTTGCTCCAAGGGCTGGGTACCCATGCTCATGTTCTGCCAAAATTGTTTTAAGAGAAAGTTAATAATATGTTTGCAAATTAGGTCACCGAAGACATAAGTGATAACAAACTGGCAATCTTGTAAAATGAAGACGTAGACAATGCCTCCTTTCTATGGGTTATGGGAATCTCCTTAAAGAGAACCATCAGTGTACTTTTCCTTGGCAATTTTTCTCAGGTTATACTGAAGCCTATTAAAGAGGCTTAGAACAATAGTAAAACATGACTAAACATAAAATGTCCTTTATAACAATGTCTTTAAGTGAGTATTAAGTAAACATTTATGTAGGAATCCCTTTCCACGTCCCGCGTGGTTCAGGGTTCCGGTTCAGGGTTCGAGTTCTGGAGAAGGGCCGCACACAAATGAAAGACTTGAAGAAATTCAATTTGGCGAAATGGGGGGCCAGGCGGTAGTCCACCTCTAGTGGGAGGACTACTGACTGCTCTGGCTCTGCCATCCCTTTTATTGAGGCTTTGGGGAAAAACATCTTAGTCAAGATAAACAGAAATATACATGTAGCCCTTAGGCAGGAAATAACAAAAACTTAATGGGACAACCCAAGGTGGAAGCTGCTTCAGCTAACAATATCTCAGCTAAAGGGTGAGTGGTTAGAGCAATTAAGGTTGTTGACCAGCCTTCCTGGCTTCCTGTCAACATCTCTCTTTTAGTGAAACTGATTTGTTTCCGGCACATTTACTTTGACCCTTGCAAACAAGAGACTTTGTGGATGTGAAGGGGCACAAAGAAAATGGTGAGGAATTCAAGAACCCCTGTGACGTGGTTCCAGAAAACGTGGTACCAGGTGGTATGGTACCAGGAGATGTGGTGCCAGGTGGGGTGGTACCAGGCAGTGCTGCCTTAATTTCTGAGGCCTCCCTGATCAGGTTGCCACTTTAGCTGGGATCAGAGCAGACCATAGAGTTTTTGTTTATGTTGTCATATCTATCTATATTTTCTGCTGTTAAAAGTGAGAAAAAAAAAATAGGCCTGGCCAGTGTTGCTCAGTGTTTGAACTTTGACCTATGAACCAGGAGGTCTCAGTTCGATTTCTGGTCAGGCCACATGCCCAGGTTGTGGACTTAATCCCCAGTGTGGGGTGTGCAGTAGGCAGCCAATCAATGATTCTCTCTCATCATTTATGTTTCTATCTCTCTCTCCCTCTCCCTTCCTCTCTGAAATCAATAAAAATATATTAAAAGTGAGAAAAGATAAATATGGATTGATTAATTTACTCAAAAGTAGCTATAATACACCCATGTATCATAACCTAGGATCCTTATTGCATATTCTACATTCAGTCATTTTAAAATGTGCAAACCATTCTTAGCCAAGAGCCAAGGATGATGGCCCGATTTGGTCCACAGGCCGTAGCTTGCTGCCCCCTGCCCTAGAGCTGTGCCTCCCAGTGCTGTGACCTCCAGCTCTGTGTGGCCATGGAGCACTCAAAGTATGGCTGGTCCAGACTGAGATGGGCTGCAAATGCCAAATATACATTGTTCAAAGAATTAGCACAAAAAGGAATGTGAAATATCTCACTCCATTTTTTAATTTAGGTATATGTTGAAATGATAATATTTTGCATGCACTAAGTTAAATAAAATGTATATTAAAATCAATTTCTTCTGTTTCTTTTTACTTTATTCAATGTGACCATGAAATATTTTTAAATTACCCACACGCTCACATTATATTTCTATGGGATGGGCTGACCTAGTGTGCTTTCCTATTGGACCAGATGTCCTGTACTTCCCCAGGACAAAGGCTTCACTCTGAAGAACTCAATTTTAGAAACAAAAGTATAAAACACACCACTTGGAAAATACTGGGGGAAATAACCTTTATCCGAAAGCCTATGCCCCAATTTCACAAATGTATTCGTCAACAACCAAAATATTTCCCAAGTTTACCAGGCAAGGTTCCTAAAAAATTATATACATTTTTTTTATATTTTAAAGACAAAGAAACAGAACTCCCAGTGCAGAAGGCAGAGGTTTGGAGCATGTTTCTGTGGCCAGCTGAGTGCCCTGCTCT
The DNA here is from genome assembly GCF_027574615.1 of Eptesicus fuscus. Lineage (NCBI taxonomy): Eukaryota > Metazoa > Chordata > Mammalia > Chiroptera > Vespertilionidae > Eptesicus > Eptesicus fuscus. Next base: position 84,633,489 of record NC_072476.1, on the reverse strand, counting down.
GGGTCTACATTGATTGGGGAAGATATGAAGTGGTTTATGGTCAGCAGAGAAATGATTTTAATCCCACTGCATGTTTGAGCAAATTGCCAAAATGTAGCATTGTTTTTCCTGTGTTACCAATTAGTAACCTGGCAGGATGACGGAGTTCAGCAACCAAAGCGCCATCAGGAGAGCTATGTGTCTTTTCAGGGGAGGAGCGTTCGTGAAGTTGGCTGTGAAGCAGGCTGCTGCTCGCACACCCAGCTGACACCTACTCTAACCACCCACAGGCACGGCCCCGGCCCTGGAGGAGCTGATACTGAGTGGGGCACACAGACAAGTGAAGGGACATTTAGACAAATGATACTGAATTAGGTAGTGGTCAATGCTGCAAAGAATGCAAAACTAGGTAAGAAAATGCAGAGGGTATGGGGCATGGAGCACTTTTGAGAGAGGGCGGGTATGAAGGCTGGGCAGAAAGGGAATGTCTGAGCCACCTCAGTAACATGAGAGGCATGGGGATGAAAGGGACAGCTGACCCTGGCAGAGGAACAGCAATGAAAAGGCCAGGAGGGGCAGGATAAGTTGGGGTGGAGGGCAGGAAGCCTACAGCCAACCTTCCTGGACTTAGGTCCCATTCCTGCCTCTGCCTGGCCCCCAGACGTGAACGGCCCTGAACCTGCCGTGCCTCACTCCACACGCACGTGCAACACGTGGATGAGGGGCTACCTCCCTCCCTGACACACTGTCGGGGTAGACGGCTGATGCCTTTGCCCTGAGAACCAGGCCTGGCTGCAGCAGGCAAGATGTTTATCTGCAAGGTGGCCCAGAGGCCTGAGTCTCCTCTCTGATCCCTCATCGCAGGGCGGTGGCCAGGGGAGGACCAGAACCAGAGCATGTAAGGGCTTCACCTGGCAGAGAACTGAGGACCATTTGATGAACCTCTAGATGCCAGCAGTGTTTGTTAACAGCAGCACATGTTTCCTGTCCTAACAACTACTTTATTTTAAAGCATTGAGGGAAAACAAGTTTGGGGCTGTTTGGCTGCACACGTCTGAGGGAAAGTGAAGTCAGAGGTAGCCAGAGCCGGAGGGTGAGAGACCAGGGAAATCCCACCCAGTTAGATCTCGTGTTAAGTACAGGGGTGGGCCTGGGTAGAGGGTAAGCTGACCTACATTTTAAATGGATAACATTAGCTGCTGTGCTAATAACAGGCTCTGAGGGGCCAGGTGGAGGAGACCTTGCAGACCACATCCTCCAGGCAGGGAGGACTGCGCCTGGGCAGTGCCGCTGAGTGGCAGGGCAGCGGCGGGAGTGGGCCCATCTGCAGGTGGGGTCAGGAGGATTTTTTGAGGGCCAGACTCGGGAGTGAGGGCCGGAGAAGGACTGAGGACGGCACCTGATTCATGACCTGAGCAGGTGGATGAAGCCTTCATGGAGAACCTGGTTCCGGGTCATGGAAGTACTGTCTCCTCCCAACCCTACCACCTGCACCCCCAGCACTTAACCCCCAGTGCCTTTAGTAAAGTTCCACAGTGTTAGGTCACAACCAATCAACACATAACCTTGTTCTTGTGTGTGTTTCCGTTTAATGGCACCATATCTGATACACATCATCGATGCATGAACATGGAACTCAAGGCCAACAGCACACAGCTCAGGCCTGAGCGAGGTTCATCTCACACACATTTTCTCCATGAGGCACATTGTGGACTTCTTGCCTTTAGGGACACTGCACAGCACTCCAGCACTGCACTTGGGGAGATTTTAATCAGCAAAATGATCAACAGAAAAAGAACAAAGTGTGGAAAATGTGGCTCTCAGTAGCCCGCCAGCAGCACACTCTCTGCCGTGGGAGCTGAGACAGCCCGGCCTTGTCGCCTTGCTGGACTCAGCAGGAAGGGGCATCGGGAGCACCAATTCTTCACTGCCCTGTGCCCTGTGAGTGTGAATTTGGGGGTTACAAGTACATTTTAGTGGGTAGGTAAATCTGTAAGTACAGAATGTGTAAATAATGAGGACTTCCTGCAATTTGAGAATGTCAAGATTGGAGAAAAGATATGGGTAGGAAACCAGACAAAACCTGGGACCCAGGGCTCTTGAGAGAACAAGGAAGATTGCAGCTTTAGCAGGGGTCCAAGCATGGGGCTGCTGCACCCCCTCCCGGCCCGTAGCACCCAGCAGCACACAGGAGAAGGGGACTGGCGAGGACACGCCTCTTTAGCATTGTTGTTGAGATTGCAGGTTGCGTGGCTCCTGCACTGGGAATCAGAGAGTGTGAGCCAAGGACATGGGCCAAACAACGGAATCATCCAATGCTACCTCCCACCGGATTCAGCATGGTGCCTGAGTGCCATACTGAGCAGTGTGTTCTATAAATAGGTACTTCTCTTGTTGTAATTTTTTTTTAAATAATTTGGTTGTTACTTAATAAATACCAGTTTGGGAACAAACTCCTCCTACTGAACACACAAAAGAAAATGCCCTCACTACAAGGTAAAGTGGTAGAAAAAGATTGTAAATCACATCTTAACTCCCCAAGTTTGCTATTATCTATTAGGATGGTTAAAGCAGGCATTTAGGACACGGGTGGTTTTGCCCCCACCCCCTCCCCCAGAACAGATGCCTCCTCCATCCTCGTAAAGGAGGAGCACCCACCGAGGGGCGGGCAGCCACTCACCAGGCCCCACGCTGTCGTCAGGCAGATGTGGGCTCCCAGCAAGGGGTGTGATGAGCCGCGCCAGGCAACAGTCTGTGTTTGGTTTTGTACAGTAAGTTGCCAAGGAGAATTCATGTCAGATTTTTACTAGAAAATGTACTCCTTCTAGTAAAGATAATAAGCTGCACTTGGCAACGTCAGAGTAAATGGGCATTCCGGAGGAGGGGGGTCATTAGACACGGTGTGGAGGCTATTTCTCTAGCACCTCAGATGGAGAGCAGTGGGAGCACTAAACTGACCAAAGGGGGGGCTCAGGTGTATGCTCATGCCCCCACCACCCAAGCAGTCCTGGGACCCCGCCCACCCGCTGAACTGACCAATCAGGTGTATGTTTATTCCCCAGCAGTCCTGGGGCCCCGCCCCCGCTGAACTGACCAATCAGGTGTATGTTTATTCCCCAGCAGTTCTGGGACCCCGGCCACCCGCTGAATTGACCAATCAGGTGTGTGCTTATTCCCCAGCAACCCTGGGACCCTGCCCACCTGCTGACCTGTACAGTCGAGGTGTGTGCTCATCATCCTGAGCATTGTTGGGGTGCAAAACCCCAAAGACTTGCACTACTAAATAGGTGTGGTCTCCAAGCTCTCCTGTGTCCTCGGGATTCTCATGTTCTTTTCTAGGCCCTGAGGCACTTTGTCTTCCATCTATTCCAGCCCCTCACCTTTCCCCCGGCCTCACCCCGCCACTCTATCTTTGCTTTCTTCTCAGGACCCCGCCAAGCCCTGCAGTTAGTTACCAGGCTGGTTGTTACCCCTGAAGGGAAGTAGTTACTTGGGGGTGTGGGGGGAGAATTTTGAGGTGCTGGTCAAGGTGATGGTAACACACTTTTGAACATGTACGTTATACTTTGTTTTTAATCCAGTTGGGCTACAGAAAATATGTCGATGAACAATTACTCTGAATGAATTGCAAAGCACGAGGTGCTGTGTGAGTTCAGGTCTCAAATAGAACACTGTGGACCTGAACAACTGAGGAGTGTTTACGGAGGAGATGAGAATTTTAAGACCAAGGATGTCTTAAAGTTTAGGTAGATCAATGTAACTAGATATGTGGATGGATGATTGATAGATATGAAGATAGGTAGACAGATAGGTGGCAGACAGATAGGCAGAGAAACACAGGGATGGGAAGGGAGGACTTTCCAGCTGGAAGAACCTTGCTTACTTGTTCCAATAACTGAGACAATTGCATGGCTCACACAAAGGTGGAGGCAGGTAGTTTGGTCTAAGACTAGAGCCATAATGTACTGGAGTTATTTCAATAATCTAAATGTGAAAAAAGACCAAAATAAATTAACATGTAAAAAACAAATACATTAGAGAGAAGTGGCATCTCATTTATAATGCAACATTTCTTAACAAATATGCCTGTCTTGATAAAAAAAATTAGTTCTAAAGTGGGTTATAATCACATTTTCATAAATTAAATATTCACTGAGCGTCAATGTGTTGGGGCCGAGGTTAAGAGCTGCGATTTTCAACAGCTCATTCCATGGATCTATCCAAACTCACCTGTGAATCTGTACAACCTCGAACTTTCCCTCACAGCAAATGCACTCTGAACTTCTTCAAAGGACACGCGCCCAGTTGTGGGTTTTTCCCCAATTAAAATGGTAACGTTTTTCCTATTAGCCTGATGCTTGCAGGGGTGTTGCAGTAACATTTCTGGAAGAACGGTAAAGGTTTCGTGCTAATATAATGTGACTCATAATTAATTCTAACATTTGGAGTAAGAAGGTGAGGATGAGAAATAAATACCTTTAAAACAATAATACCTGGCACCTACATTGAGCAACTGTGGCCTCACACTCCTCTAAGTACCGTATAAATAATAATATTCTGGACTTGTTTTTCTAGGAAGTGATCGATGATCTTAAAATGACCTGTGATTGTATAATTAAACCTAATAGCATGCTGTTTCTTCTAATAGCGTGCTGAGGTTATTATGCTGAAAGACCTAGGGTTTATTGAAGGAACTGCAGGCAGGTACCTTCTGAGGGACATTTGGGCAATTGAGAAGACTAATTCCCATTTGTAACGTGGGATCCAGCAGAACTGATCCAAGACCAGTTCTGGAAAGAGACGGTGTGGAGGCATTATTCCCCAAAACTTAACCAGGTAAAATATTTGGAAAAGGAAAGAAAAAAAAAAGATTTTCCCAGTGAAAGCATATTTTGAAGTGACAAAATGTTTTCCCCAAGACCATTTTAAGCTCAAAGTAGGTGAGACAACAGGATAAATGTTTAGGACCCTGAGGAGAGAGACTTTGCAAATTATAATCAGGTTATCATCCAGCTTACATCTTGTATGAAACAAACCCCATCACAGCAGAACCTGCACTAACGTGAGGACACTTAGAAAGCCCAAATTTCCCAGCAAAATTAAAACTGTATTATAAAAAAGGTGGTCTCTGAACACAACATTTCTGACAATTGTCCGTGCTGCACGTGAGAGAAGTCACTGTGATTGCTTTGTTCTCAACCGCTGAAATGAATGTTCTCTCCATGTGCAAAAAAAAGAGTCCTACCCACTATTATCAGCAGGAGACATCCAATCCCTTTAAGGAAAATGCGTGGGGATGTATTTTGCTTTGTGATGTTGATAATTGCCCAATGCTTAAAAAGAAATCACGTCCAATCCCAAGATGATGGGTAGTGAATTCCCTTGGGGGATAGGGACCATTGACCTTTGACGCTGATTCAGAAATCTATAATTTGTTTGTTTGTTTGTCTGTTTGTTTGTTTTTTACTTGGACAATTGGCTGTCCCCAAAAGCCACCTGGAATCTGTTAGAGCCTATGGTCCGGGGTCCAGAGGGGGAAGGCGGAGAGTGTAGGGAGGGAGGAAGGCAGGTGGTGAGGGGGTGAGGAAGAGCATTTGGATTGTAAACTAGTAAAGATGATGGGAATCGCAGAGCAGTTGGAACCAGTGATGACAGACAGGCGGCAGGGCGCCCAGACCTGCGATGTCGGCCCCATGCCTGGGGCAGCACCCAGGTGCAGGTGATGCATGAAGGCAGGGCATGCAAAGACAGCCTCCAGAGCGGGCCTCTGGAAAATCCCCAGAAACACAGGAGCTCCAATGGCGGGCTTGTTTTGCTGAGCGTGAACAAAAGGCCCAGGGCCTGCCAGCATTCCCAGCTCCACCTCATCCTCCGGGGCCAGGGAGGGGGCTCCTCCCCAACTTGAAAGAGGGCCGTAATGATAAGGTAGATCGCACACGAATCACCGGGGAGACTAGCCTGGCACAGAGGTACACGCACTGAGCTGAGAGGTTGGCTGTTCAAAGAATCTGTGAGTGACTAGTGCTGGTTCTTTAAAGATTCGTCACGCCTCACACATTATATTGTTGACAGTGTGAGTGTATTTTACTGTTCCTCAGACATGATTCAGATTGTTTAGTGTCTGCGAGTCCATCGCCTCCCCCCTTTATCCGTAACTGGGGTGCTGGAGCCTGTTCTCTTTATTGAGACATTTCACATGGGCTGTGTGCCGTCGAGATTGGTTGATCCTGGACTTGACCTCTGAGAAAACGTAAGAGCTATTCTCCTGAGATAATGGAGGAATTGGGCCTGTGGTTGTGTCTGGGAAGGTGCCCTGGCCGCTGATACGGCTGTCGGGTCACCAGAGAGGAGAAAGACATTGCCCTGAATGCTGGGGCTGAGAACCCCGGAGGCCGAGGGCCTCTCTCATCTTGAAGAGATGAATGCCCACGTGTTCATTCTTCCTGCAGGTACCAACGGGTGACATTGCACCTGTGCATGTCCGGTCCCGCTGCTGGGATGCCTTACTCTGCACCTGCCCACCGGTCAGCCCTTGGACACTCTTGCAGGGGTCCAGAAAGCCGGTCCAAACCCCAAGCCTCACACTGAAGACCTTGCTTACTCTTCTTTAAAGCAAATTAAAATGAGACAAAGTTGTTGAAAAGTTGAAACTTCGGTCTGGAAACAGCAGATGCTCACCACCAGGAGTGTGGGCCCGTTGGCTGGCAGGATGCTCCTCCTCCATGAACAGGGATGGTTTATAAAGGGCCCATGGAACCCCTTATGCCAGGCATGTCGTGACAGTGGACATGAACCCTACATTCCCCCCAGGTGAGCACACCTGCTGGGAGAACACAGGGGTTGCAACAGGAAGCAAAAGACCACAATGGCGAGTGCATTGGGCACCAGAGGGAGGGCCCTCTGAAAAAGGGAAACTCGCTCTGAGAAATCCAGCCCTTGTTCACCCTGAATCTCCACGGCAGCCCCACCAGTCACCCTCCCCCCACAGCCCCTACCTGTTTTCAGCATTTTGCTCATCCTACTAGACTCCCCATAACACAAGCACAGCCCTTGCCCTTGTGATTTCTGGCAGAACTGGCCCTGCTCCTTATCCATGTCACTCAGTCCGGGCTCCACTGTTAAGAGATGTGTATTAATTTCTTGTAAGATTTAGTGCAAGGCAATGGCTTTTCTAGCTGAAGAAATGGTCCAGCACAGATGGAGGAAGTGTGGATTACTACACACATCTCTGCACATGCTCGAAGGAGAAGGCCCTGTGGGTGAACGGACACCGAACTAAGATGCAGGGTGAGGGCGCAGTAGGAGGGACGGGATGAGAGTGTCCAGGCTCGTGGCCTGTCTGGGAGCTGTGAGAGCAGCACCCTGCACTGGGCTTTAACAGTCAGAGAGAATGCTGCATTTTCCAAGTTAGTGAAGTCTAACATAATGTCAAAATATGTCTTGACAAGACAAAAAGTAGAGGAGGAGGAGATATATTTGATCCGAAAGAAGACAAGGAAAGGGGAGAAAAGGGAACATGAGACAAACACAAACCTGTGACTCTTGACTTAAATCCGAACATACTACTAATAACATTACTTAAAGTGAGCTAAATATTTCAATTAAAAATCTCGTCTGAACGAGACTAATTAAAACAGCTAAAATGCAGAACACTGACAACACCGAGTGCTGGTGAGGATGTGGAGCAACAGGCACTCCCGCTCGTCGCTGGTGGGAGTGCAGATGGCGCAGCCACCATGGAAGACAGTTTGGTGGTTTCTTACAAAACTAAACATACGCTTAACATAGGATTCAAACACGCTCGTTGGTATTTACCAAACGAATTGAAAATGAATCTCCACACACAAACCTGCACATGGGTGCTTATAGCAGCTTTATTTATGATTGCCAACACTTGGGAGCAACCAAGATGTCCTTCACTAGGTGAATGGTTCAACTGTTATATCCAGGAAGTGGATTATTCAGTGCTAAAACGAAATGAGCTATCAAGCCATAAAAACACATGGAGGAAACTTAAATGCCTAGTACTAAGTGAAAGAAGTGAAAGAAGCCAATCTGAAAACAGGCCTAGAAAAGTGGAGTCCAAAACCACCTGCCTGGAGGCAGAGCTCTGACCCTCTGTGAGCCCCCTTCCCTGGTTCTGCCTCCCCCCCAACCCCTTTCTCCCTGCCCTTAGATTGGGCACTGGGAGCTCCTCAAGGGTCCTCCCCTGACTTTGTTCCCAGAAAACCCTTCTCACTCTCCCACATCAGATAAGACCCACCCCTCACACATAGCACCTGTGCCCCGGTGGACATGGGTGTCTCCCTTGGCCCTGAAGCCCACATTCATGCTCCTTATGGCAGCTGTTACCAAGTTATATGAGTTGGTCCTCCAGTCTGTCTCCCACTGTCACTACTCCTGTAAGTCCTTCAAGGGAAGACTTGGATAGTTATCTTTAGCCACTGCACCCACCAGGCTGCTGGGCAAATGATTAGCTAGTAACTCTCTGATTAAATGGATGAATGAATGAATTTTAGGGGGGTAAAGGGGGGGCATTGTGCACACACACATGGGTTTAAAGACGTACACGATTCATTGTTGCTTCCCAAATAAATCCAAATGGGGGCCGTGCCAGCCCC